>NC_080177.1:28274582-28585186 GCF_950295315.1 Erinaceus europaeus
GAGAGCAGGGCCCCTGCAGGCTGGGGAACATTTACCACAAGCACAGGCCTCTCCTAGGAGGGACAGTGGTCTGCCTGCCCTCTCTCTGCCACAGGCCCGGGTCATGGTGGCTCTCCTGCTATCCTTTCTTTGTGGTCTGGTGTTGGTACCCTATAGACTAGAGCCATGCGGCATTGCTTTCACCCAAAACCCAGCACTAGTGCATGCCAGCTTCCTGCTTTAGAGGACTGATGAGAATCACCCCACAACCTATACCCCTGCCTCAGCCTCCACACACACCACTGGGGGGCCCTCCCTCCCCAGTGTGCATGCACAGTCTGCCTCAAGCACATCATTATGCACTCCCATGGCCTCCCTCACCTCTGACCTTCCCATGTGAGAACACTAGAGAATGTTCTGGCTTTTCAAAACAAAATAAAACAAAACAAAAGTCCATTTGTACAGGTAAGTGTAAGTGCATGTGAGGTCAAGAAGAAGAAACCAAGTTACTCTACTGGGGTGGGAGTCAGGACATTGGATTCCCGTCCCTATTTTTGCTAGAAACTTCCTGCATGATCAGATGAACCTCCTGATCTTCCCTAAGATCCGGGTCATGCTCTCTCAATAAGGCTACAAAAAGTTTCACACATTCCTGTTTGTCTGCAGCAAATGTAAATAAAGGGAGGGGCTGGGAAAAGCAATGTTCCCCACTTCCCTCTGGTCTGTCATGTTCCAAACTCTGAGGTACCTGGTTCCTTTCTGGGGTGTCAGTTGGTGTAAGGCTAGAGATGGGACAGAGGAGGCCAAGGGCTGGGGTGTTTGTCTTTGTTCTGGTTTGGGGAATCAAAAGAGGGTGACCCCAGCCTCCTGCCAACATCTGCACCCAGAAGTCTTTGCCCTTTCTCTCAGTGCCGGAAATACCCTCACCCCAGAACCTTCTACCTGGGTGCCTCCCCTTCATCCTTGGGCTCTGGGTGTCTCCGAATCCCCGGTGTAATGCTTGTGGGGAGATGCTATTTGCTGGGATGTAGAGGTGGATCACAGAGACAGAAGGGCGTTGAAGAGGAGCTGAGTCACCACAGGCTTACCTGCCCTGAATGCCACATTGTGCCTGCTTCCCTGGCTTTGAGGTGGGAAGTAGGGCCATTAGAGGTTAGTGACATCCCTGAAAAGGACAGGTGCACCTAGGGCCAATGACAATAAGAGTATCTTCAATGTCCGAAGTTTGGGGCAGTCCTGTCCTCTCTACTTGCAAGCCTTTCTCTCAGCCAAGTCCAAACTGTGCTGCCCAAGGGACCCTGGGGTGCTTGACCCCTCCAAAATGTATCTGCATAGGACCTGAGTATGAGCAGGCTCCATCATCCTGTGGTCAAGGATCTCTTCCCCAAGCAGGAAACTCACCACCATCACACTTTCATAGAACCTTTCCAGTCTGCCCCAACTGGCTTCCAGAAGAAGCCGGGTAGCTCCTTAGAGTCAAACCATGGTCTTACAGGTTGATGCAGCTTCTGAGGAGTAACCAGCACTTAGGACTGTAAAAGGGGGTGGGGGTGTGTGCCAGGGGGCTGAGCAAACACTGGGCTTCCAGCCAGGACACCTCCTAGCCAATACCTGGATGGCTCCAGCTGCTGTCCCCCACTTTGACAACTGGGACAGTCTCTCTCTCTCTCTCTCTCTCTCTCTCTCTCTCTCTCACTCTCTCCCCCAGCAGCAACGTCTCCACAGCAGGGAGCTGCAGTGGTAGCCAGGCCCTGACACACTAGGATGTGAGTGTATGGAGGCAGCACCAGTTGTGTGTGTGCGCTGAAGTGAGCTGTCTCCCTTGGCTCCCCCTGTGAGGCTGGGCTGGGCTGTTGTTTTCGGCATTCTGCATAGAATAGAATTTGAGTACATTGGCAGAGTGCAGAGCAGGTCTGGACAGAACAGCATTTTCCCCCTAGACCTGGATGTGGCCCCATGGCCCCAGGATGCCTGAGTCAGCATGGCAGGGGTGTGACCCTGTGGCCTGGTGCCCCACCCTGGTGCCTCAGCCTCCACAGAGAAGCCCACACAAAGAAGTTCTTTCTGGACACTTGTCTGTCCTGGGCCTGCCTGCTCTCTCTGGTCTAGTCAGGCTCCTGGGCCTCTCTGCTCTAGTCTCTTCCTAAACTCGTTCTTCTAAGCTGTGCTTCAGAGAGTCCTTGGCATTGCTGAGCTTGGTTAACATGAATGGGGTTTGAAGATGGTAACTGTTGAGTGTCGGATCTGGGTGGGGGCTTGGTGTCTTCTAGCTCATTCTCTCTGACTGTGTGACCAACTCAAGGCCACTGAGGCATGGAGGAGCAAGCCACCAGTTCCTCCAGGGCAACAGGGATAGGGAGCCCTGAAGACTACCTGTGGGGAAGCCTGTGACTGACCAGGTCTCCTGCTCTCTGCCCGAGGGGATCTGCACATGCCCCATCCTCCTCTTTCCCTCCTCACTCATCTCACCTCTCAACCTCCTGTACTGGATTCTTCCCGCTGTCTACCCACTTGCCATCTCAGGTGGCTGGTTTCTGGGGCACAGTTTTGAGTCATTCTGTTCCCCATATTCCACTTCTTCTAAGCACACTCCACCAACCTGGGGACCCCTTACCACTGCTGTAGCCTCAGCTTCTCCCCTGTTCCTCTGGGTTCAATACTGACTCCCTTCTCTTGTGACACATCTGTCTCTGCTCACCCTCAATCTCTTTGTCTCTAGCTGCTCTCAAGTAAGCAAATCACCTCTTTGTCTTCTCTTGCAAACAGCTGTGTTCTGAACAGCCTTACCAGCCTGTCTGCCTATAGTCCTTCTCAACCTCACCCCAGGATGGAGCCCAGCACCATCCTGGGGGAATGTAAAAGCTCCCCACCCCACATCATCAATGTGAGAAGGTTGTCTAAAGCTTTTAGCAATAGGGCTTAGCCCACCCAACCCTTCCTGCAGCCTGGTTCCAAGTGGCTCTGACATGATCATATTGCCTCAGACTGGGCTCATCCCATTTCAACTAGGAACTCCACTGGATAAGGTCTTTCCTGCTGTGGCAAAAGTACCCCAACCTTGCAGCAGTGTTTAGTAGAAAGAACATGGAGTTTGGGACCAGACACATCCTCAACCTTCCTCCCACATAAGTGACTATGGACCAAGTTACTCAGTCTCCCTGAATCTTGGTCTCTCTCCTCATCTTTAAAACAGGGGTACTGGTAATACATGCCTCGCAGAAAGGTGGTAAGTATTGAAAGACAGTATGTAGGTACAACAGCTGGGACCTTGTACTAATTCTTCAGTCTTCATCTTTTTGATCTCACTCCAGTTCCTTATCTCACATTCTTATTTGTTTGTTAAGATTTATTTTTAATATTGCAATTATTTATTGGATAGAAACAGACAGATGAGGGATGGGGATATAGGGAGAAACATTTGAAGAGGGATGGGGATATAGGGAGAGACATTTGCAGTATTGCTTCACCACTCATAAAGGTGGGGACCAGGGGCTTGAACCCAGATCCTTGCATATTGTGGCATGTATGCTCTACTGGGTTCACCACCACCGGGCCCCTAGATAGGTTTTCATGAACAAGAGACCAGAACACTCTTCAGCTCTGGCATGTGGTGACCTCTGGAGCCTCAAGCAGGCAAGTCTCATGTGTTACCACTGTGTCGTCGTCTCCCTGGCCCCCCAGTTCTTCACCTTTTAAAAGAAATATATTCCGGGAGTTGGGTAGTAGAACAGCGGGTTAAGCACACGTGGTGCAAAGCACAAGAACCAGAGTAAAGATCCTGGCTCGAGCCCCTAGCTCCCCACCTTCAGGGGAGTCTTTCACAGGTGGTGAAACAGGTCTGACATCAATAACAATAGTAACTACAACAATAAAACAAGGGCAACAAAAGGGAATAAATAAATGTAAAAAAATTTAAAAAAGAAATATATTCCATATGAATTCTCACATCCACTGTCAGAAGCTCCTTTCCCAAAACGAACCTTCTAGAACTCCTGACCCCTAAGACCACCTGTCCATATGTTGTGGGATTAAGACTCAGAGCCAGTCAATGGAGTCAACAAGGAGCAACTTTATTCACATTAATGAATGGGCCACAGAAAGTGCTCCTTGTGCTCTTAAAGAATTCTGGGCCTCAAAGGGAAGGTACAGTATATATAGGGGCTGCAGGTGGGATTTGTATCCATTGCTCAGCATCTGGTTGCCTTATAGTTACTGCTATCGTTTCCTTCATAACTTTGGGGAAGGTTTAGCATCAAGACTTAGAAGCTTCACGGTTGTCAGAATAAGATACTCCACAGGGGCGGGGGGGGGGGACCTTCTTTCTCAAGGTCTCCTGTTATCTGGGGCTTCTCTTCTTCCTTCAGTTTGGTTCTTTAACTCTTTCTTAGCCTTAATACTCTCTTTTTCTTTTCCACTTCAGTACACTGGGCAGTCTATACTGTGAAAGGCGCTAGGATTCATTAGTCTCTTTCTGGAGTCAATACTCGTGCCCTACTCCTCACTCACCAGCATTATCTTTGTAAGAATCCCCCTTTCTGTGTTTTCTTGTTTGTTTTTGTATTTGGGTTGACTGAGTATCTTCTAGAGCCTCCAAAAAACCAGGTGGTCACCAGATTGTTTTCTCCTGGGAGTTGGGAGACTTCGTTGTCTGTGTGGTTTTCTTCACCACCTGCTGGCTGGACCTGGAAGTACACTTTCAACTCCATTAGAGGAAATACTACCTGTCTTGCCTGTCCCAAGACTCCTTGATGGAGAAAGCCCTCAGTGTTCTGCCTCCTCCCCCCACTTAAACCAGTTTTCCAGCAAGACAGGATCCTAAATGTCAAGCTTAAAGGACTCTGGCAAAGGGTTGGTAAAATAGCTCAGTTGGATAGTGTGCTACTTTGCCATGCATGAGACCCAGGTTCGAGCCTAGCGCCCCCACTGCATTGAAGAAAGCTTTGGTGCAGTGCTCTCTCAGTTTCTATCTATGCCTCTCTGTGTATTGGGAAAAAAATGTGGGCTGGTGATGGTACACATGGTTAAATGCAAAGACCCAAGTTCAAGCCTCCGGTCTCCACATGTAGGGGGAAAGCTTCATAAGGGGTCAAGTAGTGATGCAAGTATATCTCTCTCTCTCTCTCCCTATTTCCCCTTTCCTTTTTGATTTCACTTTGTCTCTATCCAATAAAATAAACTGCTAAAGTGACCATCCCCCACCCATAGAAGCTGGGGACTCTCTGTGAGATCCTAAAAGTCTCTCTTGTTTGTGTCTCTTCTGTCCCCTGATGTCCCTCAACCAGCAACCCAAGCTTCCTGTCCCCACTTGGAATCATGATCCCAGCAGCCTCCTCACAGAGGAGGCTGATCCCCAGAGAACAGAACCTGGCTCCACCCATCCAGTCCCTCTCATACTGTCACTTCCACTTATAGTCTAGACTCCTTGACATCCAAGATTTCTTCCAAGAAGCTGGACACCCCTTTTCCTCTGAGTGTCCCCCAGCTCTTCTGGGTTATTCAGTATCAGTGTAATCTATGCAGCTTCCAAGTATCCCAAAGACCAAAGATAGGTTCCTTTCTGCCTGAGAACATAAAATCAAAAGGAAATCTTGGGTCATTTCATATATTCCACTTTCTCACAAAGGTAGCCAGCTCTGGGCTCAGGTTCCTCAGCCTGGAGCCCTCCTGGGACTCTGCTGGGCCAGCCTGTTTGGCAAGGCAGAGTCTCCGCATCAGAAGGTGGTTTAGTTCTAGGGGTAGAACTACCTCAGTATCCCCTCCTTTCCCCAGCTCTTCCTTACAAGTCAGCACAAAGCATATTTAGCTGTGGGGCTCAGAGAAGGAAGACCCTCCTACCCAAACCATGCTGCCAGCCTGAGCATGGGTCACTCTGCTGGCAAGTGGTTCATCATTGAGAAGTCCTTAAGAGCTTGATCTGAGAAAGAGTCTGCAGTCATTTCCCAGGAGGTTAGGACAGTGACTAGAACATTAGACATACAAGCATGAGGTCCTGAGTTCACTTCCCAGCACTGTATATGCCAGAGTGATATTCTAGTTCTCTCCCTCCCAATCTCTGCCTTTAAATAAATCTTTAAAATAAAAAAAGGAAGGAAAGAATGGGGAGCGGGGTGGGGAACAGAAAGAAAGAGTGGTCCAGGAGATTGTACAGTGGATAAAGCATTGAAACCTCAAACATGAGGTCCTAAATCCTGTCCCCAGCATCACATATGCAAAGTGACTCTCTCCCCTTTCATAATTAATAAGTAAATCCTTAAACAATAACAAAGTGCAGCCTAGGAGGTGGTGCAGTAGATAAAGTATTTGACTCCCAAGCATGAGGTCCCAAGTTCATTTCCTAACATTGCATTGCCAGAATGATGTTCTAATTCTCTCTCTCTCTTACTCTCTCTCTCTCTCTCTCTCTCTCCCTATCTCAAGTAAATGAAAGAAAAACAGAGATGGAGAGAAAAGAGAGCAAAGCAGCAAAGGCCAGAGACACCTCACTGGATAGGGCATGTTGTTGCCATATGTAGCTGAGGTTGAGCAGAATTGAGAGATACCATGTGGCCAGAGAAACAGAAGTCATGTTCTTGCTTCAGTGCTACATTAAACCTGCCATGTGAACCCAGATGGGCCACTGAGCTTTTCTAGACACAATTTCCCCATCAGTAACTAGAGGGACTGTGCCTTATGGCCCCAGACCTCTTCACAGCTTCTCCCTGCCCCACCCCACCCCCGCCCCCGCGTCTTTCGCACAGCTTCATCTGACCCTCTTTATCATTCATCATTTTGGTACCTCTGAGGCTCCACATACATAAGTTTAGTGTGCTAGCAATGTGCTGTCTCCCTAGTCAGCTTTATTTTCTTTATTGTTCTATGTGTGTGTGTGTGTGTGTGTGTGAGAGAGAGAGAGAGAGAGCAAAGCACTGCTGCATGATCTACAGAGTTCACTTGTTTTGTTTTTGTGGCTTTCATGTGGTGCCAGGGATCGAACCCAGGGCCTCACACATGCAAAACCCCATCATTGAGCTACCTCCTGAAAACAACTCTTCATCATCTTCATCGTCATTGCCAAGGATATAGGTTTATTTAAGAAAGTCACCCTCTAAAGACAGGGTGTGAGCTTGATGATCTCAAGAAGTAAGTAAAAGCCTCACTCTAAGCTCCTCAAGCAGTAGAAAGTGTAATTGTGGCAAGGAAAAAAATAGATACAGAGTAAGGACTTGACTCAGTAAGAAAAAAAGCATTCCATGGTCCTGGAGGTGGTGCAATGGATAAGGCATTGGACTCTCAAGCAAGAGGTCCTGAGTTCAATCCCCGGCAGCACATGTACCAGAGTGATGTCTGGTTCCTTATCTCTCCTATCATTTCTCATGAATAAATAAATAAAAATCTTTTTAGAAAAGAAAGGAAGGAAGGAAGGGAGGGAGGGAGGGAGGGAGGGAGAGAGGGAGGGAGGAAGAAAGAATGAATGATTCCTGTGTAGTAGAAAACTTAGTTTAAGGGCTAGTGCAGCCTTGAGAATGGAAGGGTGGGTGGTAAGCAGATCTGCCTCAAGTAATTTTTTTATTACTGTTGTTTCAGAAAGGGATTTGACCATCCAGATACATATTTTGATACAGTTCTTAAAGTCTTTGCAAAGTAGTGAGCTCTTGGGGGGCAGGCGGTAGCACACCCAGTTAAGCGCACATAGTATGCACTATGCACAAGGACCCAGGTTCGAGCCCCTGCTTCCCACCTGCAGTGGAGATGCTTCACGAGAAGTGAAGCAGGTCTGTAGGTATCTTTCTCTCTCCTTCTCTGTCTTCTCTCAATTTATCTCTGTCCTATCAAATAAAATGGTGTAAGTTAAAAAAAAAAAAGTAGTATAAAAATCCACTGTGAGTCACTAGAACCTTCTGATGTATAGCAGGCTATTGTCCTGAATTCTGTCTTAGTGACTCTGCTTTCATCTTCACCCCACCACCACCACCACCACATCCTCCCTCCTTCAACCCCATTCCCACCCCCAGACTTTATGGTGAAGCCTCTGGCTTCTGCTCCTGCCTAATTTTTTTGCTCCTTCACACAGTTACCCACTTCCCTGTTACCCATTTCCACTTCCTGGTAGGAGCACTGGGTATTCCACCTGCAAATACCAAGGAAGAAGGTGGGGACTTGCTTGCCAGTGAACATTCCTTCCCTAGGGCCAGATGAGGGTTTGAGATAGTCACACTAGCTCCACAGGATATTGCCCAGTAATGCCTGAAGGTAGTAGGTACAGAGAGAGGCAACACCTGGGCTTTGAGCCCTGCAGTGGGTGTACACACAGACTCAGGGGAGTGCAGTGGGGAGGAGTAGGCCTCTGGCTGGAGTAGGGGGGGTGTCTTATGGTCCCCGGTGAGAGATGGGGTAATGCTGAGGGAAGGGGCTGCTTCTTTCTGTCTGAGAGTCTATCTGGTGTTGCTCTTTTGGCCTTCTAGAAGTTCCTTATTCTCTCCCATCTCTCTCTCACATTGTCCCCTTGTCCTTGGGCAGTTGGAAGCTATGTTGAGGAAGAAAGGATTGGTTGGTCTTAAAAAGTGAGTGATCCAGTGGGTTAAGCACATGTGGCACAAAGCGTAAGGACCAGCATAAGGATCCCGGTTCGAGCCCCCGGCTCCCCACCTGCAGGGGCATCGCTTTACAAGCGGTGAAGCAGGTCTGCAGGTGTCTATCTTTCTCTTCCCCTCTCTGTCTTCCCCTCCTCTCTCCATCTCTCTCTGTCCTGTCTAACAATGACGACATCAATAACAACAATAACTAGCGCAGTGGGTTAAGCACAGGTGGTACGGACCAGCTGTAATGATCCCAGTTCAAACTCCCGGCTCCCCACCTGCATGGGAGTCGCTTCACAGGTGGTGAAGCAGGTCTGCAGGTGTCTGTCTTTCTCTCCCCCCTCTGTCTTCCCCTCCTCTCTCCATTTCTGTCTGTCCTATCCAACAACAACTACAACAATAAAACAATAAGGGCAGTAAAAGAGAATAAATATTTTTTTAAAAAATGAGTGATCTGACTCATCCTAGTAGCCCAATACAAATATAAATCAAGAGATTAATCTCCAGCCACTTAGGAAAAAACAGCACTCACCTGTAGGTTTTATTTTCTTATATTTATTTATTTTCCCTTTTTTTGTTGCCCTTGTTTTTTATTGTTGTTTAGTTATTATTGTTGTTATTGATGTTGATTTTGTTGTTGTTGGATAGGACAGACAGAAATGGAGAGAGAAGGGGAAGACAGAGAGGGGGAGAGAAAGATAGACACCTGCAGACCTGCTCCACCACCCGTGAGGCGACTCCCCTGTAGGTGGGGAGCTGGGAGCTTGAACCGGGATCCTTATGCCGGTCCTTGCGTTTCACACCAAGTGCACTTAACCTGCTGCACTACCAACCAACTCCCTGGGTTTTATTTTCTACAATCATTTTAATTGTCCATGGTCTGTATTCAGTTTTATCCCAAGTTACAAACTCTTATGTGACTAGCTCAATAAAATCTCTCATCTAAAAAAAAAGGGCCTGTTCCCTCTCCTGCATCCCACCCTCCTCCAGAACCTTTCTTCCCCCTCTCTTTCTCTTATTTATTTTTCTTTTTATTGCTACCAGGGTCAATGCTGAGACTCAGTGCCTGCATGACAAATCCACCATTCCTGATGACCATTTCTTTCCTTCCCTTCCCTTCCTTTTCCTCCCCACCCTCCCCACTTTCTCCTTCCTTTTTATTTGATAGGACAGAGAAATGGAAAAGGAAGGGAATAGTGAGATACCTGCAGCACTGCTTTACCACTCGTGAAGCTTCCCTGCAGGCGGGGCTGAGGGGCTTGAACCTGGGTTCTTGCACATGGTAATGTTTCCCAAACAGCTATGCCACTATTTGGACCCTGCATCTATCTTTCTCAAGATCTTGTTTGGAGGTTCTAGTAGGGGAGTGCAGCTACTCGTATACCCTCGACCAAAGACCAGCCTGTCTTTTTCCGGGTAAGGCCATCCTCTTCGACTGAGCACACAGCTTCAGGAGGGGCGCACGTGGAGCAGTGAGGGAGGAAGGGGACACCCGCCTAGCCAGCCAGATCGGCCGAATCAACCCTGGCGATCAATGGGGTGACAGGTGTTGGCAGCCAGATCGCCCTCACATCCAGCATCCATCTTTCTTATCTGGGCCCATGAAGGGGATGTAGCCACTAAACACCTCCATCTTCCACCCTCCTCTTGGCTGCACCTCCTCAGACCTTGGTCCTCAGGGTTGAGGGAACAGTATGCATTTCTAGTTGTCTCCACATAAACAGTCAAGGACACAGGAGAACTCTTTGCACACATTAGAGAACCCCCATGTTCCAGAGCCAGCTCATACTCCCATCACATAAACTGTGACCTGTCATGCTGCCATGGCCTCTGAGAGTCTCTGCCAGGGAACATGGGCCAGCCCCTACTGGAGGAAACAGAAAAGTGAGATTAGGCTGGGAGGTGGTCCTGCCTGGCAAAAATCTAAAAGGAAGGAAAGTAGAAGTGAAATATGTAGGCAGACAAAGAAGACACACAGACCTTTAGCAGAACCAGCCCCAGAAGGATACAGGCTGGGTGGTAAGGCTCACATAGATGCTTTGCGCTGGGATTCCTGGCCTTTGTCCTACCCCCTGGAGTCCTCCCTCCTGGAAGAACAATGGCTTTGGGCTTGAGACTAGAGTTACGGAGGTGGGAAATGAGAGGTTTTGCTTTCTGATTAGAGATCTGCCTCATGTGACTGGGATTGTAGCTCAGTGGGAAAGCACATGTCTCACATGCATGAGGCCTTGGGTTCAACCTCTGGCACCAATCATCATCATCACCCCATGTCAGAGGGTTGGCCTGACTGAGCCTACAGACAGCCCCCAAATGCAGGCTTTGAGCCCAATCTGACCACTGCTGGATGGCCCAGGCAGAGCTTCAGGACCCCCAACCCCTGTAGCCAATGCCAGCTCACTAAAGAAACTGGAAAGATAGAAACTTTACAAGATGCATAAAGATGGGACCAGGTGATGGCGCACCTGGTTAAGCGTACACATCACAGTGTATAAGGACCCAGGTTCAAGCCCCTGGTCCCCACCTGCAGAGGGAAAATTTAACAAGTGGTGAAGCAGTGCTGCAGGTGTCTATCTCCCCCCAACATCTCTCTGTCTCTATCCAATAGTAAACAAAAATTTTTTTTAAAGGTGTATAAAGATGAGTGATACAGGCATCACTCAAAGGACTCAGGCAGGAAAAGATGACAGCCCTAATGATGTGACAAAAACTCAGCCTAGTCCAGCTTTAGAATGATACCCTGAAATTGCCTTCTATACCTGCGGTGTGACAGTGGGTGGGACGCTTAACCTCTCTGGGCATCAGTTTTCTCAGAGGTTGAAAGTGATAACCTATGGTGCTGGTTTTCAAATGCTTCCAGCCAGGTTACCCTTTCTTTATATGAGGCCTTCCTAAACCTTTGCTTTTAACCTGTTCATTGACCGGTTGTAATTTGATGGGCTGGTAACATAACCAGCTTTACACTTTTTTTTAAATGTCTTTTTAAATATCCATTTATTCCCTTTTGTTGCCTTTTTTTTTTTTTTTGTAGTTATTATTGTTGTCATCGTTGTTGGATAGGACAAAGAAATGGAGAGAGGAGGGTAAGACAGAAAGGAGAGAAAGATAGACACCTGCAGACCTGCTTCACCGCTTGTGAAGTGACTCCCCTGCAGGTGGGGAGCCGGGGCTCGAACTGGAATACTTATGCCATCCTTGCATTTGCGCCACATGCGCTTAACCTGCTGCACTACCGCCTGACTCCCAGCTTTATACTTTTTTAAAAAATATTTATTTATTCCCTTTTGTTGCCCTTGTTTATTGTTGTAGTTATTGTTGTTATTATCGATATCGTCATTATTGGATAGGACAGAGAGAAATGGAGAGAGGAAGGAAAGACAGAGAGTGGAAGAGAAAGACAGACACCTGCAGACCTGCTTCACCACTTGTGAACTGACTCCCCTACAGGTGGGGAGCCGGGGGCTCGAACCAGGATCCTTGTGCTGGTCCTTGTGCTTTGTGCTACATGAGCTTAATCCACTGTGCTACCGCCCAACTCCCAGCTTTACACTTTCTTCCAACCAGTGTCTTTAGTTACCTTCCAGGCAGACCTTGGCCACTTTTTTAATTTTATTTTTTATTAGCAGGATTATTGCTGGGGCTTGATGCCTACATGACAAATCCACTACTCCCAGCAGTCATTTTCCTCCTTCCTTCATTCCTTCCTTTCTTCCTTCCTTCCTTCCTTCCTTCCTTCCTTTCTTCTTTCTTTCTTTTATTTGGTAGGAAAGAGAGAAATTGAGAGGGGAGAAAGAGAAAAAGAGGGAGGGAGAAAGACAGACACCTGTATGAAGACATATCTGTCCTTCTGGCCAGTTGATGCATATGGGATCTGAGAGAATAAGGCAGCATACAGCAAAGGTCTTAGGGAGTCTGTTGGATAAACAAGTTAAGAAATAGTCGTCAAGAGAAGAGTGGACAGTAAAAAGGAACCAGTCATCTTCCTCAAAGTTGGGAGGCATATCAGCAAAGAGAGAGCTACATATATGTTTCAACTGAAAATTGGATTTTTGTGGGAAACTGGGTGAAAGAATATGTCAGTAGCCACCCTAGTTTCAGGAGCAGATTTCTGTCCTATTCAACTACCTTCTATTCAGTTGCCAAGCATAGGAGCCTTATCTTGTGACATTCAGAATGACTACAAACTGACTGTGACTTCGGGCACTTGTAAATGTCTTAAGCCTGGTGTTTTCACTGTCCTACCTCTAAACTATCAGTCTGGCAAAAGCCTTATTTATAATTTTATGTCACAGCACTGCAGTGTTTCTTCACTGCTCATGAAGCTTCCCCCCTGCAGGTGGGGACCTGGTGCTTGAACCCAGATCGTTATGCTTGGTAACATGTGCATTCAGCCAGGTGTGCCACCTCCCATTCCTCTTGGCCACATTTTTATTTATTTTTAATTATTTATTTTTATATTACAGAATTACATGTCAACAGGGGTTTGAATCCACACTATTTCCATCAGCAGAGTGCTGAATCTTCACTCTCCCCATTGCAGTCCACCACAGTTCCCCTAAGGTTGTGGACATGGGCCAACCATCATCTCTACAGCTATCTGTCCACATTTATACATAGTTGCCCCCCCCCCTTTTTCTGATTCAATCCTCTCTTCCCCTCCAAGCCACTAATGACAACATAGCTACCTCCATATGTCCCTCTCCTTTTCCTTCTCTCTCTCTGGGTGCTGATGGAGCTGGAGAGCAGAGTCCTCTTATTTTCATCCTATCACTTCTCCCTGCTGGGAGTATGGATCAAGGATATTTATGGGGAGCAGAAGGTAGGAGTTCTGGCTTCTGTAGCTGCTTCTCTGCTGAGCATGGGTGTTGACAGATCGATCCATACCCCCAGCCTGTTTCTCTTTCCCTAGTGGACCAGAGCTCTGGAGATGCGAGGGTCCAGAACACATTGGTGAGGTCGTCTGCCCAGAGAAGTCGGGATGGAGTCATGGTAGCATCTGTAACTTGGTGTCTGGAAGGTGGCATGACCTAAGTTGAGACAAGATGGCTAATGAACAGGAACCAAAAAAGTAGGATTAGAGCAATGAGATTAGGGATTTTATGGTAGAAGAAAGCTAGAAAATCCATTTTAGGCATGTTCCTGCGGGTATACAACTATGGTAGTGTTACTTGAGTTTGGTAGCTAGCCTGAAGTTGGATAATATTGTCTGAGTGGTCCGGGAGGTGGCGCAGTGGATAAAGCATTGTACTCTCAAGCATGAGCTCTTGAGTTCAATCCCCGGCAGCACATGTACCAGAGCGATGTCTGGTTCTTTCTCTCTCTCCTCCTTTCTCATTAATAAATAAAATATTTTTTTAAAAAAAGACTATTGTCTGAGAGAATAGTGTCAGAGTAGAGAAAAAGAACTGGAAAGCTGGATTTGGGCAGGCTCCTGTTCTTAAAAAAAGAATTCTGTGGCTAAAATTAACTATTTACCTCCATCCACCTGCTCTAGGGCATATATATATATAGATATAGATATAGATATATAGTACTATATATATATATATATAGTACCAGAGCCTGTGAAACCTCTAAGTCCCTATTAGTCTGAGCTTATAGCTCATGGTCATAACTGGGAACATTACAGGCTACACTTACTGCAGAATCAGTCTTTTTCAAGTGGCAGGGCAGGATACCTCCAGCCTCCCTTTGGAGACTGGGGCCATCCTTTCCGTCAGTGCTTTATAGTGAGGAAAGGGTCCTGGGAGGACCCACAAGATGCTGTTCCTTACAGAAGCGACCAGTGGTAGTGGAGAGAGGGACCCTTTAGAGGTCAAGGCCCATCATATTTGTATGGGAATCCAAGGATGTCTTAACTAGGGCCCCAGATAATGAGGTGTTGTGATATTGACCAAACAAGCCATGATGAAGTGGGCCAGTCTCGTGCCCTTATCCAACTTTTGTATCCTCTCTATCTGATGATCTTAGATTTTCTCTGAGTTGTTTAGGCATTGAGGATTATTTGTTGAGTGCAGCCAGAGTTAGGTTTTTGGAATCTGTCTTCTTTGGGCCTTTTTGCTTGGCTTCCCAGCTAGTTTGGTCTAAGTCAAATCAATTAGAGAATTTATTATTAATTTATTATGAGAATTTATGATTGCCTTCTTTGTTTAAAATATTTTATTTATTGAATAACAGAGTAGTTGAGAGGGAAAGCAGAGAGAGAGAAAAGAAACACAGCAGCATTGCTTCACCATTTGTGAAGCTTCCCCCCTGCAAGTGGGGATGAGGTACTTAAACAAGAATATGATTTTAAAGATTTGTTTTACAATCCTGTTATTTTATATCCATGGTAAAGTTATTAAGAAAATTGCCCAAACATTTTTTTCTAAAATTACATCTCTAATTAAAAAAAAATAGATATGCAATGGATAAACTTAAAGTAAACATACTATTGGGAATAATTTTTAAATCTAATGGCCTCAATCCAAAGTTTTTGTTTTAAATTTTTTTGTTTTTTTATTTTAATATATTGATTTATAAAATGGAAACACTGACAAGACCAAAGGATAAGAGAGATACAATTCCCATCACCAGAGCTCCATATCCCATTCTCTCCCCTGATAGCTTTCCTATTCTTTAACCCCATGGGAGTATGGACCCAGGGTCACTATGGGGTGCAGAAGGTAGAAGGTCTGGCTTCTATAATTGCTTCCTTGCTGAACATGGGCGTTGACAGGTCGATCCATACTCCCAGCCTGTCTTTCTCTTTCCCTAGTGGGGCGGGGCCCCGAGGAAGCGGGGCTCCAGGAAAGAAGCAGTATCATCCAGGGAAGTCCAGTTGGCATTATGATGCCTTCTTTAGGCACTTCAACCATTATTGAGCACTTTGACTTTGAGTTATATAATTGCCCCTTGTTTACAGATATGTGTACACCTGTATCAGTACCCTAAACCCTAGCCTAGTCTGGAATCTGTCACTTGGTTAAATGGCATGCCATCTAACGTGAATGTAGGTAGTCCCATGTGTTAGGAAAGGTCTCCCCAGATTTGAAGAGTTGAGAGGCTGACTCCTCACGCTCGGTATCTCTGAGGCTATGGATTTTTCAGCTGTAGACTATGTGTCCAGTTCTCTTGTGTTCAATTATTGTTTTGGAGAGAGTGGAGATTGGATCTCGGCTACTCCATAAACCATGCCTCCCAGAAGTCTCAGCCATGACTTTAGCTGCTAAGCTATTGACCCTGTCAGAAATAATTTCATGCTTCACGCTGAAGCCCACATCCTCCCACAACCCATTTCTTGATTGTGGATCTGAGCCTTGCCCTGAGGAACACACAGAACACGCTCAGGACCTCCTGCTCTTTTCTGTGGCTCCTGATAACACTCTTCTGGACCCCCATCTTCTTGGGGAAAAGGCCAGGCATGTAACTCAGTGGTATGCTTGCATGTATGAGGTCCTGGGCTGGCTCCCTGTAGCCAAAGGGGATTAGGGGAGGTAATCTCTTTAATGCCTGGGTCCTTCCCACTGGGTACTGTAAGGTCTCCAGTAGCAGGGACAGGGTCCTGGCTTAAGCCACACAGCCTTCTATCAGGAGCCCCAGCCATCGTGGGGACAGCTTCTCTGTGCTGCCACCCCTGCTTCCCTACAGGACAAGACATGGGAAGCCTGCATCCCTTGATATGGAGACTGACGCACAGTTTGTAGCTCCACTAGAGGCCCCCTCCCTTGGCCAGGAGTACCCCACCCTCCAGAGGGTATTGAGGTGGTTGGAAGCCACAGCCTTTCTCTAGCAGTGACTCTGGAGCTCCACACCCCCTGGCTGACGCACAGCAGAGAATGTGCAAAGCTTAGAAAGAAACCCCTAACTACTGATCCCACTCCAAGCCAGTGTGTGTGTGTGTGTGTGTGTGTGTGTGTGTGTGTGTTGGGGTGGAGGCGACTGACACCAGCATTGTCGATGGGACCCAATACTTGCACCACAATTATGCTACTCCTAGTGGCCTTTTCTTCTTTTTTTAAATAGAGACATTGAGAGGGGAGAGATAGGAAGAGAGAAACCTGCAGCACTGCTTCACTAGGGGGTCTTGAACACAGGTCCCTGTGTTTAGTATATGTGCACTCTACTGGGTGTACCACTGCCTGGCACTCATTTTTCTTTTTAAACTCCTGTGGTTGGAAAAGGCAGCAACCACTGCCCTACTCCAACAAACCCCTGGTCAGATGATGGAACCAGACCCAGTTGGTCAGCTCTGCACCACACCCTGGGAAGGTGAGGATCGATCTCTCTCTGTATACGGTGAAGGGGAGCCTTGGGGCCTTTAGCTTGGGGGCTTTGAGACATGATTAGAAGGTCACACAAAGAACTCACATTCAACATCCCAGAAGAGGTGTTTTTCAAACTTTCTTGGCAGAACTTTCTTTCATGTAAAATCCCATCTGAGCTCACACAAAACTCCTGCGTTGGAGTAAATGGTTGAAGTGGGAGACAGGGTGTATTGGGGCTGGGGGTGGGGGTAGGTTCTAGGCTTTGCCAGCAGCGTTGGAAACCCCTAGTGGATGGATCATCACTCAGGTCACTTCTGCTTGCTCTCAGATTGAAGTGAGGGGGCAGTGGGAATGGTGCCCAAGTCTAGGGAGGCAGGTGATGCGGTGGGGTGGGAGTAACCATGGCAGGTCATAGAGAGCCGGGTGGACCAAGAGGCACCAACAGATAGGAACCAGATTTGGTGGAGGGGGCTGTTCTGGATGTCCCAGTTCTGCTAAGGGTTGTCCCTAGGTTGAGCCCTCCCACAAGCTGTGCTCCTCCCTTGTGCCCTGAGCAGGGGGAAGAGGAGAAGCAGTGGCCTCAGGACCTACAGCCGCCGCCCCCACCGGGGCCTCGGGAGGGAGAACAGGAGAAAGCCATCGGGGATGAAGGTCCTGCCACAGAGCCCCTCTTTAAGGTCTTGGACACACCTCTGAGCGAGGGCGATGAGCCGACCACACTGCCAGCCCAGCGGGACTACGGGCACAGCGTGCAGATGGAAGGCTACCTGGGCCGCAAGCACGACCTGGAGGGGCCCAACAAAAAGGCCTCCAACAGGTGTGTGTGTGTGTGTGTGTGTGTGTGTGTGTGTGTGTGTGTGTGTGTGTTGGGATCGGGGTGCTCTGGAACCACTCTAGCAACACAGCCTCAGGGAAGAGGGTCCTGGGCACCCCTCTGGGTGTCCTCATGACTTGTCATGATAGGGGAAAGCCTGGTTCCAGTTCTGGTCCCAGGTTCAAATCCTGAAGTCTTATACAAATCAGCCAGCCTGTCTCCCCAGTTATAAAGTGGGGGTGATAATAACAGTGTGCTCACACCTGGCAGAAAGCAGGGCTCACAGAACACCAGCTGCTGTCCTTACTTTCCCAGAGCTGGGAACATAGAGGTCAACCTTGGTACAATGAGCAGTTCCTTGACTTTTAATCAATCTTCTTGATATCTTTTATCAATATGTGCATATATTGTCTAATGCCCTTTTAAGATATATCTGGGGACCAGGCAGTGGCACACCCAGTTGAGAGCACATATCATGTGCAAGGATCTGGGTTCAAGCCCCTGCAGGGGGGAAGCTTCACAAGTGGTGAAGCAGTGCTGCAGGTATCACTCTCCCTCTGCACCCTTCTCCCCTCTTAAATTCTCTGTCTTATCAAATAAAAATAAATTTTAAAAGCTATTAGAAAAGAGACACTTGTGAAAATCAAGTGCAGTCATCTTTTAATCAACCTGGGCCTGTTTCCTCAGCTATAAAATAGAAGAGGAAAAAGAATGAGGTTGGCACAGCTACCTTTCAGAAGGCCCTGTCAGTGCTGTCATCCAATGCCTTTGTGCCCCTGGGGGTTCATTCAAAGGCTGTGTCCTTTCATGACCCCAATGCAATCATTGGGTCCCTGTCTCCAGGGACTCCTCTACCAAAGGCCCCCATGGTAGGCATCCAGGGGGCCCCGGGAAATAAGGCAGCATTAGGAGGTTAAAGACAGTCATTGCCCACGGCCAACTAGCTGCATACAACCTGTTTCTGGGGACACTCCAATGCCCTTTTAGATCCCAAAAGTGAAAATGGGGTTCAACCGCCCTGCAGAGATTGTTAATATGGAAAAATCTACCAGAAAGGATAAGGCACTATTTATTGAGCACATATTATACGCCAGGCATTATATGTTGGGCTCACCTGAGTGAGCCACCCTTACTCAATGCTGAAGTTTCTACTTTCCAGATGTGAAAAGAGAGTCACAGAGAGGTTAAGTCATTTGTGGCAAGCAGGCTTCTCCTCCAAGACCCAACTCCTCAGCGACTGACTGCCTTAGTTGGGCTTTAACCACAAAGGTGGTTGCCAGAGAGAAAAGGACTCCCACAGGCCTTGTAAAATGCCTCCGTAGCCAGCTTTAAATGTCCCGTTTGACTTTCCAGTCCTTTCTTTCTCCCTTTGTGTCCTGCAAGTTCTCTACCTTCCTGCCCTCCAAAGCAGAGAAAGGAGGAAGAAGAGAAGGGAAAGGAAGAGAATCTTCTTGTTTCTTGGCATTCATGACTGGGTGCTGCAAACTGGGCTGCACTCAACACCAAATGTGACGTGTAGGGCCAGGTGGTGGCACATCTGGTACAGCAAATATTACCATGCACAAGGATCTGGGTTCAAACCCCTGGCCTCTCAACAATGAAGCAGGACTGCAGATGTGTCTCTCCTCCCCCTTTCAACTTCTTTGTCTCTATTCAAAAATAATATGTTAATATGTTTTTTAAAATGCAACATGTTGCCCATGTCAGTGAAGGAGTTCAGGTTAGCACAACACTCACTAGGTTAATGAGCTTGCCCTCACCACACAGATTAGCTGAGGTGAGCCTTGATTTGCACAGATGTATCTTAAAACTAGACAGTAAATTGACAAAGTGAAATAAACCCAAAATAAACTCTTGCCCAGTTCACTTTATGAGAATCAACTATGCTAATAGATGAGGAGATACTTTGAAAAGTTTATGCTGTTAGTTTCAGACTCAGAACTTCTTTTAGAAATATATTTTAAGGGGAGTCAGGCTGTAGCACAGCAGGTGAAGCACAGGTGGCGCAAAGCACAAGGACCGGCATGAGGATCCCGGTTCGAGCCCTGACTCCCCACCTGCAGGGGAGTCGCTTCACAAGTGGTGAAGCAGGTCTGCAGGTGTCTGTCTTTCTCTCCCCCAACTACGACCACAATAATAACTACAAAAATAAAACAACAAGGGCAACAAAAGGGAATAAATAAATAAAATAAAATAGAAATATTTTAAGGTACCGTCATGTTACCAGTAAAAATTAATGCACATAAGTGCTTAACACATCTGTAAATTATTATGGATTTTTCTTTTTTTGGGGGGGGAGGGGTCCTCCAGGGTTATTGCTGGGGCTCAGTGCCTGCACTGCGAATCCACTGCTCCTGGAGGCTATTTTCCCCCTTTTTTGTTGCCCTTATTTTTTTATCGTTGTTGTTATTTTTATTATTGTTATTGATGTCATTGTTGTTGGATAGGACAGAGAGAAATGGAGAGAGGAGGGGAAGACAGAGAGGGAGAAAGATAGACACCTGCAGACTTGCTTCACCGCCTGTGAAGCAACTCCCCTGCAGGTGGGGAGCCGGGGGCTTGAACCAGGATCCTTACGTTGGTCCTTGAGCTTAGTGCCACGTGCGCTCAATCCACTGCGCTACCGCCCACCCCCAAATTATGGATTTTTTCAATATTACAAGGCCCATAATATATAACATGACAAAATGTATTTGTGTATATACATGTACACACATGTGTGTGATGCCTAGTAGCTGTTCGGAGTGTTCTAAAGAACTCATCTGAGATGTGGGGAAATACTTAGGATAAAGGAGGCTGGGCAGTGGTGCATCTGGTTGAGCACACGCATTGCTAAGCACAAGGGTCTGGGTTTAAGCCCTAATCCCTATGGGCAGGAGGGAAGCTTCAGGGATCTTTCTTCTTCTCTATTTCTCTTTCCCTCTCAATTTCTCTGTCCTATCAAATAAAAGAACTGAATACACAATAAAACCCATTTTAGCTACTGATGTGGACAGGGGGAAATGAGTATCTGAATAGAGAAAAAAAGGCTAGAAATAAAATGTTAATAATCATTAATTTTTAGTAGCAGAATCACATATAGATGCTCTTAGCATCATTTTTGTTTCAATTTACTATAAGGAAGGAAGGAAGAGAGGTGGGGGAGATAGAGAGGAAGAGTGGCAGAGACACCTGCAGCCCTCTTTCACCACTAATGGAGCTCTGCCCCTGCAGGTGGAGACCAGAGACTTGAACCTGCATCCTTGTACATTATAATGTGTGCATTTAACCAGGTTCTCCACTGCCTGGCCCCTTTCAGTTTACTAGTTATCAAAGAAAGTTAGTATAAAAATTGAACTAGCCAAAGAATTGGAGAGAAACTGCGGTTTCAGGACTGGGGTGATCTGCCTGTGTCTTTGCAGGTCCTGGAACAACCTGTACTGTGTGCTCAGGAATAGCCAACTGACCTTCTACAAGGACGCCAAGAACCTAGCACTGGGGGTGCCCTACCACGGGGAGGAGCCCCTAGCCCTGAGACATGCCATCTGTGAGATTGCTGCCAACTACAAGAAGAAGAAGCATGTTTTCAAACTGAGGTGAGGCCCCTTCCTCGCCACTGCCCCCTGCCTGGTGCCTTGGCAGCACTGGTGACCAACCCACTGTCTGGGGGCAGCCCCAGGCCTCCACTGTCCTGCAGGGAGTTTTCAAATCAAAGAGGCCGGGGCGGGTGGTGGCGTACTTAGTTAAGCATACAGGTAAGGACAGGGGAGTTAGAATCCCATCTCCGTCTGCAGGGTGGAGGCTTCACAAGTAGTAAAACAGGTTGCAGGTCTCTCCCTCTCCCCTCTCAATTTTTCTCTGTTCTATCAATAAAAAGTAAAAATTTTTAAAGGTGGGGGGGATGGCCCCTGGGAGCAGTGAATTCATAGTGCCCACCAAGCCCCAGTGATAACCCTGGCAATAATTTAAAAAAACAAAAAAATCAAAAGAAGCCACCTGTCAGGTGTGTTGCCTGAGAGACTTCTGGTGGGGCTGGGGGAAATGGGGTACTTTATGTGTGTTTGAGGGGGATGGGCTGGGCAGAGGGCTCTAGTGGTGGCTATATGACAGGACACCCCTTATCCCCTTAGGCTGAGCAATGGCAGCGAATGGCTCTTCCACGGCAAGGATGAGGTAAGTGGGGTAAGTGGGTGACCGACAAAAGGGCAGGTGGGAAAGATCCAAGCCCAGTTGACCCCAGAACGGGCAGTCCTAGGGACCCTCCTTTGGTGGGTTTGGGGTAGGAGGCGTGTGCCCTGATGTCCCCGCCCACCCCACAGGAGGAGATGCTGTCTTGGCTGCAGGGAGTGAGCACCGCCATCAACGAGTCTCAGAGCATCCGTGTCAAGGCGCAGAGCCTGCCCCTGCCCTCCATTGCTGGCCCGGATGCCAGCCTGGGCAAGAAGGACAAGGAGAAGAGATTCAGCTTCTTCCCTAAAAAGAAGTAGCCTCTGTGGGCCCCCCCATGGGTGGGGGCCGTGGTGTGCGGGACATATGAGTACGCCCACCCTGGAGGGGCCGGGATGGCCTGGGTGTGGCCCGGTCTTTCTCTGCTGTCTCCCGGGCTGCCTACTGCCTGCCGCCTGCCTGCTCTGAGTCCGGCCCGGGCCCCAGAGCCCCCGCTGCACTGCAATAGCTGCCTTTGTCTGCCTGGCCCGGGACCCTCGAATCCCGGCCTGATGCCCGCCTCCGCACCCTCCACCTCCGTGCAGCCCTGGCACCTCTGCAGAGGGCAAGCCTGGGGCTCCAGGGACAGTGGCTCCTAGTTCAGGGATTGGGGACAGGAAACGGTTGTCCTAGGCACATGCTCTCTACCCCTTCCCCAGCTGAGGGCATGCCTACCTACCCCTTATGTACCCAGAGAAGCTGGATAAGACTGACAGGGTTAGGAAGCCCGGGGTCCCCAAATGCTGCCCATTCTTGCTTCAGGCAGCAGGGGAGGGGAAAGTTGTTGGAATTGCCTGACCTGCCCTTAGAGGCACCAGGATGCAACCTTCCTGTGGGCCACCAGCCCTAGTTTTGGACACTGGCATTTGGGGACACAGGAGACAGGCAGGTCTGTGGGTCCTGACTGCAAGGAGCTGCGTGCTGTCCCAGCCCCCGTGCTATCACAGGTGACAGGAGGGCTAGTAAGCTCTCAGCTGATCCTCTTTCCAAACTGGCCAGAGCTTAGGGCTCCCAGCCAAGGCCCAGAGGAGGAAGATGGGCCTCCACACTGCCCGAGGTTCTGCCTCTCAATCCCCAAACCTCCTCTCACTCCCAGTAGCTGCCAAACCAGCAATATCAGATCGAGACGCAGGGTCTCTTAGAGAGAAGGTGCAGGACCCCAGATTCAACTAGGACACCCCAGCTCCTGGAGTAAAATATCCCAAAGCCAAAATGCTCAGCTGGGTCCTACCTGCAAATGGTAATGTCTGAAGGTCCCAGCTGGACAGACAGCCAAGTTTGTGATTCATCATTAGAGAAAGTGTGGCCAGAGTTGTGACAAATGCAAGGCTATAACCAGCTTCTTCTGAAGGTCCTGAGCGTGGGTCTTGGGGGGCACCAATAGGTACAGAACTCAAACACTTACCCTCCCACCACCCCCAAACATAGTCATGTAAGGGCCCTGCAATCTCTCTGTAGCCCTAGGGATGATCTTCTCCAAGTACTGGAGGGAAAAAGACCCCCAAGTTCTAATGACTTTTCTTCACTGCTCAGAAGCAATACAACTTTGGCCCAGCATCTTAATTGGCAGTAGGTCCAAAAGAGGGCCAACCCAGCAGTCATTTCCCAGGGGAAACCATAAACGTCCTCGGGCTGCAGTTTTTTCTTTCAATCACCTTCCCTACCGGAAGGTGCCTTAGACATGCAGAGATGATTCTTCTGGAAGTTGGTAAGGCTCTGGTGGAGACCACAGGGGCAGGCAGAGTAAACAGACCTTCCCAGGAGCCCATAGCACAGGCTGTGTGATCAATGCCACCATGTCAAGATGAAGCCAACTTCAGCAGATACAAAAAACAGGTGAGAAAAAGGCTCCCCACCGAGAGCCCGCCAGGCCCAGATCAGGTGGTCCCAGGTCCTTCATTTGGCCCCTGCTCACTTAACCTGACAGCCCTCTTTGCTTCTGTGAGGAACCTAGTGTATACTACTCACCTACTGTTTTCTTCATGCCGGGAAACCGAGGCAGCAGGCATTGAGGTGACTACACTCACCTGGCAGTAAAGATGGCAGCCAAGTTCCTGTCCTGCTCTAGGGCAGACAGCAGGCTCCTTACTGAAAAGCAGGTGATGGCAAGAGCCTCAGCTGCTGCCCTGGCCAGTCTTGAGGGAGCTGAGGGAGACAAAAAGCCACTCTCTCCCCTTCCTGTGTGCCAAAGTAGCACCTAGCCGTTCCCAGCAAGCAACTCCACTGACCCGAGTGGAAGGGCCCCCGAGGAGTGAGGTTTTCACCACCCCAGGCAAGCGCAGCCAGCTGCATGTGGCCCACCGTCTATTGCCAGCAACCTGTGCATCTATCTCCCCACATCACACAGGCCCCCAGACACTTGGCAGGTGGGACACACTGTAGGCACCCCACTTTTTGGGGGGGAAGTCTTGTGTCACACTGCATTCCAAGCTTCCTGGTGCCCTGGCAAAGTTTGTTTCCTTACATTTTCTACTCTGTGGTCTTTAGGAGTATTCCCAAACTAGGTCCACACAGCTCCAGTCCATACCAGCAAACGAGGTTTTCTCCCCAGGGTAGTTTAGAGGAAGCTCCTTCTGGGCATGGCTAGGCGGTCCTCCTTCTCTCTCCCCACCTCCCTTCACCCCTGGCCTCCACTGTCTGGCTTTAGGGGGTATGGGGATACCCCAATAGTCCTCTTGTCAAGGGCCAGTGGAAGGTTCAGCTGCCCTTCTTCCCCTTTTTTCCTTCTGCCTATCAGAGGGTAACTAGGGTCCCCGAAGCTGGCCCTGGATCCTCCCATCTCCCATCAGGGGGAGAAAGCAGAGATCCAGAGGGCCACGTGGCTCAGTCCTTTGGACAAGCAAGCTCAGGGAGGACACCAAGGGAGGTGTCTGCAGAGGACTGCAGATCTGCCGGGCACAGACCATGCAATCTGGGGCTGGCCCTGGGGCCGGCTGGGCCTTGTCCTCCACCTGCTCAAATGTGCTTCCACAAGAGGAAACCCATTGACTAGTTTTTCTAATAAATCAATAACGCTCCATACTTGTTTTATTCCACTAACCCTGCTTTCCTTTGAACTGGACCGAGGACTAGAGGGGGGGGGGGGGATTAGGGTGTGGGGAGGCTTGTGGGAGGGGGGTTATGACTGCATTTTCTGGCCTGTCCCTGAAAGTCTTGTAGAACCCTCACACTACCCAGGTCCATGCCTCACCTGAGACCAAGACAATCTTGCCCACTCATCAGTTCAGCCTTCTAGAGGTTCTACTAACAGGCCTTTCCCCAGAGAGCTCAGGACAGAGAGAGACTTCAGCCCTCACTGAACATCAGGAGCACAGAATCCCATGCTCGGGATTCATCTCAGGAAAGGTAGTTTCAATTGGTCTGGGTGGCTGGAACCCAGGCAACACCTATTTCTCAAAGGATCCCCAGGGATTCTGATGATAACCTCCAAACTGTCCAAGGGCGTAGACACACGTGTACACCTGGGTGGAATGTGCACATCACCTGGGGAAGGCCCCTGCTCCCCACCTGAGACTGAGTCAGGGAGTCTGAGAAGCAGCAACTCCTCCGTCTTCTTCCATTTACAGACAAGGAAACAACTACAGTTCAGGTAGCCCAGTTAACTCATGAGCCTGGACCTCCTGATTCAGTCCGACATGTTTATGACTACTCAGGGTCACATTCCGAGACTTGCCTGGCAGAATCAGCAACCTCAGGGAATGCGGAAGGAGCCACAGGACCTTCAGGGTAGCTGGCAGAACACAGGCTAGTTCTGCCCTACCTGCTTTTGCTCAGGAGAAGGGGCTCTAATCTCCCTTTGATCAGTCACACTCAACTGATCCATCTTCATAAGACCGCCCCTCCATGGGTCAATTTACAGGGTAGCTCTAACACTTGGGGCTACAAGCACCCCCTCCCCCTTTTCTTTCTTTTTCGCCTCCAGGGTTATCGCTGGGGCTTGGTGCCTGTACTACAAATTCACTGCTCTTGGCCACCATCTTACTGGCTAGGACAGAGAGAAATTGGGAGACAGGAAGAGAGAAAGATAGACTGACACCTGCAGACCTGCTTCTACACTTGTGAAGAATGCAGGAACCCCACCCCCACAGATGGGGAGGAGGGGGCTCAAACCAGGATCCTTAGCACTTAGTCCTATGGGCACTAAACTTAATGCACCACTACTTGGCCCCACCCATCTCTTTCTAGGGGACAGCCATAAGGAACAGGACAAAACCAGGCTGGTATAGAGGGGCAGGCCACCCAGTTGAGCACACACATTATCCTGTGGAGGGACTTGGGTTCAAGCTCCCAGTCCCCACCTGAAGGGGGAATGAATCAACAGTGGTGAAGCAGTACTGCGGGTGTCTATCTCTCTCTTCCCCTCTTCAATTTCTCTCTATCCTATCAAAATATAAAGTAAGGGGTGGGAGAGATAGCATAGTGGTTATGAAAAAAAGATCCTCATGCCCGAGGCTCTGAGGTCCCATGTTCAAGGTTGAACATGCTGCACCACCATAAGCCAAACCTGAGCAGTGCAAATATAAATAAAAGTAAGTAAAAATACAATAAAAAGGAAAAAAAAATACCACTAAGAGTAGTAGATTCGTCATGCAGGCACTGAGCCTCAGCAATAACTCTGATGGTAATAATAATAAAAATAATAATCCAGTTAGAAACAGGGAAGCATCAGTCCCTAGCCACTTGAATCAAAAACTGTTTTTTTTTTCTTTCTGCCTCCAGGGTTATAGCTGGGGCTCGGTGCCAGCACTACAAATCCACTGCTCCTGGAGGCCATTTTTCCCATTTTGTTGCCTTTGTTGTCTCCCTTGTTGCTGTTATTGTTATAGCTGTTGTTATTGTTGGATAGGACAGAGAGAAATCGAGAGAGGAGGGGAAGACTGAGAGGGGGAGAGAAAGATAGACACCTGGAAACTTGCTTCACCACCCGTGAATCGACCGTTCCCTGGAGGGGGAGGGTGGTCTGAACCAGGATCCTTATGCTGGTCCTTGCGCTTCTCACCATTTGTGCTTAACCTGCTGCGCTACCGCCAGATCCCCCAAAAACAGTTTTTTTTTTTGTTTTTTTTTTTAAAAAGAGACAGAAGCAGATAAAGACCAAAGCACTGAAACTTCCTTCAGTACAGTGGGGGTTGGTCTTGATCCTGATTCATGCACATGGCAAAGCAGGACACTAACCAAGTGAACAAATTTGCTGGCTCTGAATCAAGAACACTTTTGAGAATGAGATGGAACCTGAAGATCCCACCCAGAAAATAAAAATGTAGTTACACTCCCACTTAAGGTTGCAAACCACCTTATGACAGTTTGAGGCCCCAAGTCCTTGCTGGCGAGGATGTCTCCTGGGAACTAGCATGGAGAGAAGAGTAAAAGATGTCAGATACTGGAAACAGCTGCCTGTTAGAAAAATGTGCCCTTACTACCTTTCTCCATGCTCATCCTCTCTCTAGTCCAACTTTACAGTTTAGAGAAAAAGGCTAAAAACTGCCATGGTGAGTCCTCCCACTCCCGACAAGATACTTGGGTATACTGGGGGTAGAGAGATTACAGAGACACCCATGGGGACAGAAGTGATGAACAGGTTCCCTTTGCACATCCTGCTGTCCCAGTGTCCGCTGGAAGCTTCTGGGCACCTTATGCTTTGTGAATCTGGACAGCGAATGAGTACACTTGGAGGCAACGACCCCTACATTCTGCCTGCCCTGATGGCAATCAACAACCCCCACCCAGCTAGCCACCAGTAAGAAGGCCACACACAGGTGGGTTGGTCAGCAGTGGTTATTGCACCATTGGCAAATAATGAAATGTGTTTACATTAGCGACAACCATAGGGTCAGCAAGACAACCCACAAAGTACCTGAACTGAGTCTGTTACATTCTTCACAGGAGGGGAATCAACAAAAGAAAACACAATACACAGGTGTGTGCACACACAGACACAAATACACCACGGAATGGAAAGCAATAAATTATGGGCCTTTGATCCTGCCTGGATCCTTAAAAAAAAAAAAAAAAATCATAGCAAAAAGGGCAGCACCTGCCCAGACCACCTAGCCCTGTCTCCCTGGATGGGTGAGTGGGGCTGGCTACTTGGTTTGGCAATGGTCAGTCGATGCTGCAGGCCTGAGCAGGGCCTGCTCCCTCTAGGGAGAAGGAGCTTAAATAATTGGCTTTTCGGGGCGAGGGAAAGATATATATACACACACACACACAACATATATATATATATATATATATACATATATATGACAGTGGCCACACTGGCCACAGCAGAGGGAAGAGGGCCTTATTTGGGCCTGTAGAAAGTCACCTCGAGGAAATCACCTGGAAGAGTCAGTGAAGGAGGTCACAGGTGAGGAAGACCCTTACTGAGTTGTCTATGGAAAAAGGGGGTGGCCCCTCTGAGGACCTTAGGCAGGGCTCCTATGAGCGGGTTGAGTTCAGGCTTGTGGGCAAGTCTGCAGGATCTCTCTGTCCCCTAGCACAGCACCTTCAGTCCCCCAAGCCTATGGCATCAGTGTCAACCTATGGAGTTTAAGGCCTGAAATTTCTCCCTCAGGTTTCTCACTCTGCCCTGCTGGGTGGTGTCTGCAGGGTCCCTGGGACTCTCTTCCTTTGGCCGATGCTCAGGTGACTCCAGGAGCTCCAGGTCCTGCTCTGCCTTGGCCGTTGGTAAGCTGGGCCCCTGCTGGCTATCGTCCTCCAGTTCGACAGCAGGGCCAGGCTCCTTCTCCATGATAATGACACGCCGGTTGTTCTCCAGGGTGAGGTCTGCAGTGACGTACAGGGCCTCCTCTCTATCAAGCCCATTGTGAGGCACCCCCTCAACTGATGGGGCGGTCTCGGGACCCACCAGGCCCCTCTTAGGGCTCAGGCTACAGCAGCGGCCCGCCCTGGCTGGCAGTGGAGGCTCCACCATGTTCTCTGGCACTGAGCGGCTCCGGTTGACGGGTGGGCCACGGGGCCGGCTGCCCTCAGGCTGAGGGGCCTCATCCTGGGAGGTGTACTTGGAGCAGAGCTCTCGGACATCTGGCCAGTTAAAGGTCTCAGTGTCCATGGGGCTTCGGGGGCTTCGGGTGTTGGGCCGGACCCCAGGTGAGGTGGTCCTTGGGCTGGTTGTCAAGGGACTAAAGGAGAAACATCGAGGTGAGGTGTCCCTGGAAGAGCTGGGCTCGGGTGGGCTGTGCTCTTGGGCTATCAGCTGCTCATAGTTGAGGAGTGACAACACCGGCTTTCTCTTACCTGCAAGGAGAGAAAGCTGCCTGAGGCCTGAGCAGGAAGAGCCAGGGGGAGAAAGAGTGCTCAACTGCTTTAACTCACTTTCCAGGCAAGGTTGGCTGCTAGGGTCTGGGGTATGAGGGGAGATGGCCCCTTACCAAAAAGAAATAGAATGGGGCTAGGTGGTGATGCACCTGGCAGAGAGTACTACCATATGTGAAGACCCAGGTTCAAGCCTCTAGGCCTTTCACAAGTGGTAGAAAAGTGCTGCAGGTTATCTCCCCGTCTGTCTCTTCTATCTCTCTGTTTCTCACCCTCTACCAAAAAAAAGCAGCCCCTAGGAATGGTGGTGTGGTGCAAACACAGCCCCAGACACAACCCTGGTAGGAGAAAATTAAAATAGAAAAAAAAAAGGAAAGCAAGAGAGATAGCATAATGGTTATGCAAAAAGACTCATGCAAAGCAATCACAGAAGCCAGACCCTCCACTTTCTGCACTCCATAACAATCCTGGGTCCATACTCCCAGAGGGATCAAGAATAGGAAAGCTTCCATTGGAGGGGATGGGATACAGAACTCTGGTGGTAGGAATTGTGTGGAACTGTACCCCTTTTGTCGAACAGACTTGTTCATAATTAATCAATAATAATAATAATAAAAAAGAAGACTCTCATGCATGAGGCTCTGAGGTCCCAGGCTTAATCTCATGTACTACTATGAGCTAGAGCTGAGCAATGTCCTGGTAAAAACAAAAAGCAAAACAATAAAAATAATAATAATAATAATAGAAAAATGAAGGAACTGGAAGGAATGGAGAACAGACAGTGGAAAGGGGGATCAAGTATATCAAAAAGAAGAGAGCAGTGGCACAATAGGCTGAGTACACACATAACCGTGTGTGACGACCCAGGGTCAAACTCAGCTCCTCATTTGTAGGGGGGACACTTCAGGTTTGTAGGCGTCTGTCTGCCTATCTTTTTTTATTTTTATTTATAATTTTTTAAAATTTTATTGATTTACTGGATAGTGACAGAGAGAAATTGAGAGCAGAGGGGGGAGACAGAAAGGAAGAGAGACAGAGAGACACCTGCAGCCCTGCTTCACCACTTGTGAAGCTCTCTCCCTGCAGGTGGGGACCAGGGGCTTGAACCTGGGTCCTTGTGCACTGTAATGTGTGCGCTCAACCAGGTGCGCCACCGTTTGGCCGCTTGCCTACCTGCCTGCCTATCTATCTATCTATCTATCTATCTATCTATCTATCCATCTATTAGTGGAGGTGGATTTGTAGTGCTGGCATGGAGCAATAACCCTGGTGGCACTAAAAAATAAAAATAAAGTGAATCAAGAGGGAGAGACAAGTGTTTCTGCTCTCTTGACCCAGTCATACTTCCTCCAAAGGTCTCCACTTGAATGAGGACTGGAGAAGGCACAGTGGCTAGAGCATTAGACTTGGAAGCATGAGGTCCTGAGTTTGATTCCTGTTGTTACATGTACTAGAGTGGTGCTATGGCTCTCTCTCACACACATAAATTCTTTAAAAAAAAAAAAAAAGGAAAGGAAAGAAAGAATTGAAAAGAAAAGGAAAAGGGCTCAGCTGCCTGGGCTCACCACTACTCTGCACAGGACTCCTGCCCTCTTTAGTACAAACTTTTCAGGAGTCCTCCCCACCTCCACCCCCAGCCCCATCCCTCTCCCATCCCTGTACCTTTGCCACCTGAAGGTTCTCCAGCCTCCTCCTGCAGATGGGGAATGGCAGCGTTCTTCTGGTCTCTCTCAGGAGCTGCTCTTTCCCACTGCAGTGGTGGCCTGGCTGACCCTGATTTGCTCTTGATGCGGAGGCTGTACTGGCGGGCCAGCTGGTAGACCTTGTTCTTGACTCGCTCACTCACGTGGCTGTCCATCACGTGGGAGAGCTGCACGATGCAGGGGTGCAGCGGGGTGACCAATTCCCCCTGGGCGCTGTTGTTCAGCTCCTTCACCAACTCCTTCAGCTCCCGGGCCAGGTGGGCGGGGCCAGGCCGCTCAGTGGGGGAGGCACTCTCTGGGGAGGCCATGGCTGACTCCTCGGTAATGGCCCCCAGCTCGTGATCCTCCAGGATGAAGAGAGGCTCGTGCAGGTCAAAGCCATTGGCCTGGCCTTGGCCTGGCCGCTTCTGAGGGCTCCCACTGGAAGACTCCATTCCCTCCCACATCTTCACGATCTCTGAAGATGGGCGGAACTCAGCATCTGTGATGGGGGCTGTGTCCCCCTGGCCTGGTCCTGGAAGGTCAAACAGGGCCCAGGAAGCTGGCCGGGAGCCCATCTGTCTCTTGTGCCCCAGTGGAGCCACAGGCTCTGGGTCCTGCCTGGGGAGGTTGTTGAACCTGGACACCGAGTTTCTCACCAGCCCTTTGGGGATGTAGGAGAGGCTCTCCCGGCGCCGGATGCTGAAGCCCGCATCTTGGTGCTCTGCATTCTCATAGTAACTCTTGATTTTGTCTAGCAGCAGCCGGTCTCGGGTAGAGAGCATTGATTCCTTCTTCTTGCAGGAAGACCTGTCAGGCTCGGTGGAGCAGCCTGGGCTTCTGGGCTCTGTCCCATTGACAGAAGAGTCATTCTCTGGGGCTACCCCCATGCTGGCATCCACTTCTAAGGAGAAAAGAGAGCTAAGGGAGTCGGTGACACTAGCACGTTGAGCCAGGCCCTTCTCACTGCCCTCCAAGCTAAGCACACTGTTGCTCCGGCTTATCAGCCGTGGAGATCCGAAGCCACTGGATCTGCCATCCTCCAGCACCAGGCTGCTCCGCCGGGAGAAGCTGCTGACAAACCGCTCAGCAATGACACTGGCCTGGTCCAGAACAGAGGGCGGCAGGAGGCTCTCAGACTCTTGGGTGGCCCCCATGTCCTCTTCCTCCTCCTCTTCACTGCTTAAGGGAGGTTTGAGGTCCTCAGTGCTTTCAACCACTACGAAGCCCAGCATGTCACCAGGGTGGTCCATCGCCAGCAGCTCCTGGTGAGTGTCAAGCTGTGTCACCAGAGCTTCTGGAGACTCTATGTCTGAGGGCATCTCCTCAGTGTTGGGACCTTCAGCAGCAGCAAACACCTCCTGGTCTGTCTCAGGCTCAGGGTCGGGCTCAACCTGCAGCAGCACAGAGGACTCAAGTGAGCCAGAAACCTCCCTGTGGGGACAGCATGGCCTTCTCAAAGCCTAGTGGGAGGGGGCTATACTTTGGGATGTAAGGTAATCAGAATGAGCCCATTCATAGTGCGCCACACATGCCCTTGGAAAGGAAAATAATGAGTGTGGTCAGGAGATGGCGCAGTGGATAAAGCATTGGACTCTCAACCGTGAGGTCCCAAGTTCAATCCTTGGCAGCACATGTACCAGCGAGATGTCTGGTTCTCTCTCTCTCCTCTTATCTTTCTCGTTAATTAATAAATAAAATATTTTTAAAAAAGAATATAATGATGCCCCTTTCACCCTTACACCAAGATTCCCTGCAGCAGGGGTGCTAGGCCTAGCTCCATAGGCCCAGAAGAAGCCTACAAATGAGGATGGGGTGAAGGGTGACCTGTCCTGGAATTATGGGGCCAAGTGAGAACACACAGTCAGAGCCACGATACCATGAAACCCCTGCCCGTTGGTGAGGCAGCTCCCCAAAGCCCCAGAGGCTCCCCACTTGAGGGCTGTTCTGGGTTCAAACAGTCCTGAGCTACAGGGAGACATCAGTCCAACTTCCCAGAAGGGTCAGGGCCTCCTATGTGTCAGAGCCCATGGGGCTGCAGCTGGAATCCTATCAAGAGTGAAGGCTGGGGACCTGGCTCCCACCAGCTAGCCTTCTCCACATCTGTGCACAATTCTGTGAGCAGATGGGCAGGGAAAAGAAGCAAATGTGAGAATTCCCTCCTGACCACCCTGATGATCCTTTGAACCAAAAACTGGGTCAGCTTGGGCAGCTTTCCAGAGAGCTCTTAACGGAGATGACTCAAAGTAAACACTCTGCATTCTAAAGAATGAGCTCGGATTCCATTTGTTTGGGTTCAGCATATGCAGAGCAGAACCCGATTTGAGATCTGTACCAGCTGACACAGTAGCTGCCAGCCACATGTGACTTACCTGCACCTAGACTGTGACCAGGGGGAAATTGGTGTGAAGATAAATACACACCAGCATAGAAAGACTTTATGAAAATAAAAACGATAGGAAATATCTCACATCTTGTATGTGGCTATACATACATTGATATGATCAAGGATATCGTAATTATATATTGAAATGCCAACTGGACAGATTGGGCTAAAATTCTTTAACATGACTATTAGGAAATTTTAAAATGTACGTGTGTAGACTAGGGAGTTGCAGAGCACAGGACATGGTGGGGGCTGGTAAGGACCCAGGTTCTGGCTGAGCTGTGCTTTGGCCTGCCGGCTGTCAGCTCCCAGGACAACTGGGAGTTGCTGCCTTCTATGTCCACACAAGGGCAGCACCTCTCGAGCCCTGAGGGGGCTGGGATATGCTAAGAGCCTTTGCACCCAAGCCATTCCAGAATATACCCACTGCCAAAGGTCTAGGGATGCAGAAATAAATCCCTGCCAGGAATGCAATCTTAAAATTTTCAACAAATAAAATTTGTTATGAAAAAATTTTAAAAATAAACGTTTTATACATGGAACTAGAGGGAATCATGTTGAGTGAGATTAAGTTAGGAAAAGAAAATATATTAGTTTACCTCACTCTTACTTAGAGCAGATGGGCTCTAAGAAACAAAACAAAGGCCAGTACAGGTTGAATCCTCAGTGGACTATTATGATGGCTGGTTTGGGAATTCGGAAGAGAAAGGGGAGGAGGAAAAGTAGGGACAGATAGCATAATGGTCATGCAAACAGACTCTCATGCGTGAGGCTCCAAGGTCCCAGGTTCAAATCCCTGACCCATCATAAGCCTGAGCTGAGCAGTGCTCTAGTGGAGAGGGAGAGGGAGAGGGAGAGGGAGAGGGAGAGGGAGAGGGAGAGGGAGAGGGAGAGGGAGAGGGAGAGGGAGAGGGAGAGAGGATTACTAAGAGGTGAGAGATCTAAGTCACTTTGGTGGAATGAGATGATGGTTTTGGTTGACCTTAGCTCTACCCAATGCCAAGCACTGGAGTGCAGAGCTGCAGGAACCTTTCCATTATCCTGCTTTGGCCTCCAGGCTACTCACCTCTGGCAGGGAAGAGGCAGACTCTAAACTCATGTGCTTCTCAGCACTGGTTGGAGATTGGCCACTGGGTCTTCGGCAGCTCTTGGGACCTTCAGACTCCCTGCGCCCCTTCCCCTGCAGCAAGGAGAGGACAGCTGTCAGCTCCCAGGACAACTGGGAGTTGCTGCCTTCTATGTCCACACAAGGGCAGCACCTCTCAAGCCCTGAGGGGGTTGGGATATGCTGAGAGCCAGCCTTTGCACCCAAGCCATTCCAGAATATACCCACTGCCAAAGGTCTAGGGATGCAGAAATAAATCCCTGCCAGGAATGCAATCTTAAAACAGCTCAATTTGCCCTTGCCCCTTCTGGCCCCAAGTGCAGGCTTCTCCCCCTCCCCACTGCCCCCACTCCATTAGTCATGCTCACTGGGTAGTATACTGGTTAGTGCTCAGTACTGGAACAATGCATGCCAAGGGCTCACTGGGGCATGACAGAGAGTGAGTGTTGGGTTATGAAGTGCTGACAGCAGGAGTAAAGGAAGGGGGAGGGGTGATGAGCAGAGCGAGGAAGGGAAAGGAGGGGACTCTCAGATGGCCATGCACGTGCCAGGGAACATGCAAGGAGGAGGGGAGATCAAAGAGACACCTCACCATAGCGCCCCGGGAGAAAAGTAAAGCGTTGGCCCGATAGTGCCAGCAGTGGAGGGCGGCCAGCAGCGAGCTGGCAAAGTCAGCTACCTGCTCCGCCACTGCCAGGCTCTCCTCCTCCTCCTCCTCCTCCTCCTCCTCCTCCTCCTCCTCTGAGCCTGGGGGCACCGGCCCGGCCCCTTTCTTGCTGCCTTCATGCCCTGTCAGTGCCTCCAAAGAGACCTGAAAGGCTTGTTCTTCTTCCTCCTCCTCCTCTTCCTCCACCACCTGGACCACCTCCTCCTCCTCCTGGGCAGCCCCTTCAGCCTCTGATGGTAGGCCCCGAGTGTGGGGGTGCTGCCCAAAGTCCAGGAGCGTGCCGGCACTGCCTGCATGCTATTCAGAGCACAAGACCCCTCTCATGACCAGCCTCTGGGCACCCTCCCCTCCTCCTGCCAGGGTGGGGGTAGGGAGGCTTCACACAGAAAAATCACACATAGTTAGCTACCCAACCACTGATCTTCAAGAGGACCCAGTGCGGGGGGGGGGGGGGGGGGATGGGAAGAGGGGGAGCACAGGAAAGGCACAAGGCAGGTGTCAAGGTCAAAATGGAAAACTGGCATGATTTTCTCACAAACTTAAGACCCAGAGAAGCCTGCCTGGCCCAAGGGGGCTGGGGGTGGAGGTGGCAGGGCAGGCCACCACCAGGGTGGCATTCCAGTAAAAGGGTACACAAGTGTCCCCAGGGGCAAGGGCCATAGCTAATTGATCTCTAGGACACTCGTGACAAAGCCTAGTACACAGTATGTGTATGACAGGTACTCACTGAACGAAGACAACCACTGGGGGTTCCCACCCACCTGTACCAGCCAGTCCTCCTGCATTACCTTCATTCCTGCTGCTTGGGCTGCAGACAGAAGGAGAGAAGATTGATAAGCAAGAGAAAGAGCCTAGAGATACTTGGGCAAGGCCTCAATGGGAAGCCTGACTCCCAGACCCCTTCCCAGTCTTCTAAGTTTTCACAGGAATGACTGGCATAAGGGGTATGTGTGGTGGGGGTGGGGGGGAGCTACAGGTCTGTGTTGCTCGTTCTTGCTATTACCTAAGGGGACAGGATATGTGGAAGGCTTCGAAGCCCCTCCCCAGACAGCAAAGGAGGACTTGAGACAGAATCCCCTCTCAAACGATCCTAGAAACACCACCCAGATGGTTATCCGCATGCGCTTCCTGCTCCCACACCCCCTACCCCAGGAACTTTCCCCCACAGCACTCACCTTTCTCGCTGAGCTGCCTGAGCAGGTGTCTGGTGGGCTCTGGGAAGGAAAGCGAGTGAGTCAGGGCAGGCCTGCAAACAGCCGTGCCTGCCCCTAGCCCCACGCCTGCAGAGCCACCAGCCCATCACCAGTTCAAAGTCCACTCTGGCTTGGCCGCCCACAGTCCTAGGGCCTGAGGGAATCTGCCCTCACACCTGCCCCACAGGGAAGTAGGTCCGAGCCACTCCCATCCAGTGGGGGGCCCTCAATCCCTGTGCCCGCCAGCCCCCAAGAGCAGCTCCACCCGTAGTCTCTGCATCTGTGTTTCCCTAGTTCTGGAACCTTAGCCCCAGGCTGACACCTCAGCATGACCCAACTTAAAACATCTCTAGAGGGCTCCAGCTACCCCTCAAGCAAGGCCACACACACCCTCCCTGCAAGGAGCACATCAGCACTCTGGCCGTGCACAGCACCAAGCCCCCTCACAGCACCCTGGCTGGAAAGCAGAGGTCGCACCCGACTTTCTACGGCCCTTAAGGCCTGGCACCATGAAGCCTCGCTGCCCGCTGGGGAGTGTTGCCCGGATGTGCAGGAGCTGACCAGGCTCTGGGGACAGGACAGAAAACACATCATTAGACTGGTGGCAGCACCACCTCTCATCCTGCCCTTTCTGGGGACGAGCCTTCAACAGGCAGGCAGAGGAAGAGGACACTGTCCAAGGGCCCTCTCTACAGAGCCCTAGACTTCACCCACTGGGCATTCAGTGGGAGGCCACTGTGAACCTGTAGCCAGAAAGAAATGTTGTGGCAGCCTCTTAGCGATTCCCAGGCAAGAAAGGATATCAAACAGCTTCCTTTTATGGAAGACTGCACACATGTGCACACAAACTATCTATACAATATAACTACTCAATGGCTTCTTTAAGAGATTTATTTATGCAATGTAGTGCCTAAGACATTGGACTTTAAAGCATTAGATCCTACATTTAAAGATCCCCAGCATTTCATGTTGTGGAAGGGTACTCTGGTTCTCTTTCTCTTTCATTAATAAATAAGTTTTAGAAAGACTGGGAGTATGGACCGACCAGTCAACGCCCATGTTCAGCGGGGAAGCAATTACAGAAGCCAGACCTTCTACCTTCTGCAACCCTCAACGACCCTGGGTCCATGCTCCCAGAGGGATAGAGAATGGGAAAGCTATCAGGGGAGGGGATATGGGGATTGGGTGGTGGGAATTGTGTGGAGTTGTACCCCTCCTACCCTATGGTTTTGTTAATTAATCCTTTCTTAAATAAAAAAAAAATTTTTTTTTAAAGAAAGTCTTTTGTTTTGTTTTGTATTGTTTTGCTTTCTATACAAAAGACAGTAAGCCTAAAGGATTGCTCAGCTCTGGCATATGGTGGTGCTGGGGAGTCAACCTAGGACCTCTGGGGCCTCAGGCATGCAAGTCCTTTCCTCTAACCCTGAACTCTCTTCTCAGCACCCATACAACAGCTATAAAGTGTTATACTCTGACTTGCGATCAAAACTATGTAGCAAGAGAACAGTCAGGGACCAGGCAGATAGTGCTATCAGTAGTAAAACAGGTTTGCATGCCTGAGGTTTCAGTCTTGGTACGACCAGAACCCAGAGCCAAGTAGGTAAAAAAGAAAAAGGAGAAAAAGGAGGAGGAGGAATTTTGATCTGGTAAATAGCACAGTGGATATGGCTTTGGACTCTCAAGCAAGAATTCCTCGAGTTCAGTCCTCAGCATTGCATGAGTCAGTGATACTCTGGTGCTCTTTCTCTCCCTCTCCCCTTTCCTCCCTCCCCCTCTCATTAATAAAATAAATAATCTCAAAAGAAAAATATTTAGTAAGTGGCAGATCCATATCTTACTGGTTCCTCCTTATCCAAGATTCTTCTCCACCCATCTCAGCTCTGGATGTGGGTAGGAAGCAGAAAGGGGGTGGAGGGCATCACAGCGGTGCCCCAGAACGTGCATTACGGTGTGTGTATGGCCTGCGTCTCCCTCTGACCTGCTTGCACACACAGCTCTCACAAGGTGGAACAACTGACCTCTAACAGAAAGAAGCAGGGGAGTAGACTATTGCAGGCAAAAAATAACCACCACCAAAAAACGGATAGAGACACAACCCCTCAAATGCAGGCCGTCTTTATAGCAACCACTACTCCCTCCACACCCTCCCCCACCCCCCTGGAACCTTGAGCATCTAGTAGTTCCCACATCATAGTGATGCTGTCACCAATACCAGATAAGGGCAGGTTTGGCTGTGGTTCTAAAGGGCTTAAGTGCATGAAGTATTCTTTAGAAAGATGATGATGATGAAAGCAAAACCCAACCCAACCCTTACTGTTTACAGGCTAACATCTCAGTCATGGGCAAACACTCTGCTCTGAATAGCTACTCTCTTTAGTACCTGGATGATGACCATTTGCATGCTAATAGTACAATATAATAACAACGGCTAGTGGTACTAGTGTGGCCACTGCCACCAGCACATCCTGCTGACACTTCCAGGTGTCAGCAGCTTCCAGTTCAGAGTTGAGTTGTTAAAGGGGAGTGAGAGCATGACAGAGGAAGAGTCTCAGAAACCAAGGAAAGTCAAGGGTCAGAGACTTAGAGAAGGAACACCCGCCCAACTTGAAGCTTTTAACATATGGCCCTGTAAAACTTCTGCAAACATGGCAGGTTTGTCTGGAATTCGGGATCCATCAAGAGCAATACCAAACAAAACAAAAACCACAAAAGCTTTCCAGAGCCTGCCTGGTCTTATCTTCCAGGAGATCAAAGCCCACACATCAGTCCACATAGCTGTTCGGGGAACTATATGTCATGGTCAATCAATGTCCAACTGGCCGTGGTAAAGAAGCCAGGTCACTCTCCCAGTCAATCCCAGTCATCTTTCTCTCTGGGGGCCTTCTAAGACAAATTTTACCCCTACTACCACCTCATGAATTAGGTCTGGCAGAGACAGCCCCCACCTCAGCCAAATCCATCCCTGAGCCTCAGACTGAAGGGCAGAGTAAAAACAGATGGCAAAACATATGTACTCAATAAATAAACAAATAAATAAATAGATAAAACACATGTACTCATCCCCATGGGAGCCATGGTTGAAAGCAAGGTTTTCTCTCTCTAATAAATAGACTATTCATTCCAATAAATCTCAGTCAATGGTGGCAAGGCCAGTCATGGAAGAAACCCCAAAAGAGGAAAAAAAGGAACTCTTTTCTGAGACCCAAAGTAAATATTTCCTGCCTGGATTTGGTGCCACTTGAAGTCTAACTTATTTTCTCCGTGTCCCACTTTCTGCTGTTTTTGAGAACTGGGCTGAGGACAGTTTACAATGTCTTGGCATTACTCCTGGCTGACTAGGAGCACGGAGTGGCAGAGGGGGAAGCTGAGAAGGGGTGCCATGAACTCAATGGGAAAAAAAAGCACATGAAAGAGGGTATCATTCACCACCACCAATGTGATTCCCTCCAGAAACTAAAGGATGTTTAAGTTAAGAGCATCCACTAAAGCCAAGTCTTAGAGAAGATCTGATGATGGCACACCTGTAATGCATATGTTAAGCACACGCATTACAGTGTGCAAGGAGATAGGTTTCAGCCATGGTCCCCACTGACGGGGGGGGGGGGGGGAGCTTCGTGATTGGTCTTTTTCTCTTTCCCTGTTTCCCCTTCCTTCTTTATTTCTCTGTCTCCCCTTCTCTTTATTTCAACAAATAAATATAAATTAAATATTTTTAAAAGATCAGTCCTAATTTAAAAAAAAAAAGACTTTTTGGGAAAAAAATAAAAGAAGAAAATGTAGGGAAGGGGGCCCAGATGGTGGCACACCTGGTTAAGTGCTCAAATTACAGCGTACAAGGATCCATCCAGGTTCAAGCCCCTGGTCCCTACCTGCAGAGCGAAATCCTCATGAGTGATGAAGCAGGACTGCAATGTGTCGCGCCCTCTCTATCTCCCCCTCACCTCTCAATTTCTCTCTGTCTCTATCCAATAATAAATATTTTAAAAAGACAAATAGTTGGTGGAAGGAAGGAAGGGAGAAAATGAAGGGGAGGGAAGGAAGGAAGGAAGGAAGGAAGGAAGGAAGGAAGGAAGGAAGGAAGGAAGGAAATGAAGGAGAGGGAAGGAGGGAGGGAGGGAAGGAAGGAAGTAAGGAAGGAAGGAAATGAAGGAGAGGGAAGGAAGGAAGGAAGGAAGGAAGGAAGGAAGGAAGGAAGGAAGGAAGGAAGGAAGGAAATGAAGGGGAAGGAAGGAAAGAAGGCCCAAAGGGTCTGGTGGAAGGCAACAAAAGCCAACACATGTGCTCTACCTGCCAGGCACCCCACACCCTGGAGCATGAGTCCCCAAGGTGAGAACCAGCCCCAGTGGCTGCTGGAGATGGCCACCTGTCTGTGAAGCACCCGAGGGGGAGCCCTTCCCCTCCGTACCAGATTGCCGCCGTCCCTGGCACACGTGGGTGGACACCTCATCCTGGGAGGACCAAGCCTTTTTCAGCCGCTCTGGGCTATAGCAATACCGGTTGGGATCTGTGCCAGGAGAGATACCAGGCTGTTAGGATTTCATTGGCCTTGGTCTAGACTCTGCCCATATCCAAATACACCTGCTGCCTACCGAACTCCAGGGCCAGATAGTCCCCAAGCACCACTCTCCCCAGTCCATCTGGAGCACCAGGCACCCCATCTGAAGTACCACATGCTCCATCTTACAACAGACCCCAGTCCTGGACAAGTCCCCATCTTCCCTCCTCCTTGCAATATAGTTATGCAGCTAGATGGCCCCAGGATATAGCCTGAACTACAGAAGTGCAATGTTAGAGGTAAAACAGGCAGGAAGGGTACACTCACAGTAGGAATCCATTTCCAAGATAGCTTCCTTGGCCTGGAAGTAAAAAAAATCCAACCGATTACTGCAGTGGTGTGTGTCATGCCTTCCTCCACCCAAACTCACTCACTGTATCAGGGCACTCTACAGTGCTGCGCTGAGGCCTGTGGGGTACCTGAGATCCCTAAAGTTGACTCTGAGGGACACCCTCTCCCTGGCCCCCATAAAGAGTGAGGGTGCCCCAGGAATGTACCTTCTGTGGAATAGTAGCATGGTGGTTCTCCAAGATGAGCCTCTTGATGTGGTGAGTCCAGGTCCGTTTCTCTTCCACTGTTTTGGCCTTTGAGGACACAAGCGGGAAGAAGCCAGGGAGTTATTATCACAGGCCTAAAGCCACTGTCTGAGTGTGGCCCACCCTTCCACCAAAGAGGGGAGAGGAGGCAGAAGGAAAAGAGAAGCTGTGGTGGGGCTTCTGTAAAGTTACCTTGGCTCCTTAGCACAAACCTGATAGGTGCCCACAATGACGGCCCCCCACCCCACCCCCCCAGTCATCTCCCCCTCCACACACACACCTTTCAGAGAAAGACAGAGACTGAACACAACCAAGAGAGTGGAGAAAGCAGGCCCTATGCTAGGCGGCCCTCACCTGGATGCTGTACTGTTGCTTGCTGTGCTTGTAGTGGGTGACGGTGAAGCACAGGGAGTCCCGGGTGCTTTCAATCAGCATCAGTGAGGAGCACTGGAGCAGAGGGAGAGAGGAAGCGGTCAAACAGGACAGGGAGAATAATCTCCCACGAGGCACTGAGTGGTGGTACACCTGTTACAATGTGCAAGGACCTGGGTTCAAGTTTCCACTCTCCACCTCTAGGGAGGGAGCTTCACGAGTGATGAAGCAGGGCTGCAGGTGTCTCTCTGTCTCTCTCCCTAACTCCCCTTTCCTCTCAATTTCTATCAAGTAAATAAATACATATTTTTTAAATGTCTTAAGGAGAGGAGCCTGGGCCTCTGGGCAGGAGGGAAAGGGGTAGAGGCAGCAGTGGCCTGGTTACCGGGATGTGACCCTTGTAGACAAAGTGGTCGCCCCGCTTCTTGGTGATGAGTAGCGTTTTGTCGAAGAGGAAGAAGGTCCTCTCATTGCGCACACGGTGGACTCGGAAGGTGCTTTCCAGGACGAGCTCGCCATAGATGGTCAGGTCTGGTCCCTTCCAGTTAATCAGCAGTGACTGGATCTCCTGCGACAGACGAGCTCACAGATGACCCTGCTGGATGCCAGGAGGCTCCCACAAACCCAGCCACCACCTGGGTGGCCCAGAGATCACAAGGATCTTCCAGAGAAGCCCACCCCATATGACAACACCCCTCAGATTGCTCCGACATCCCTTTTCCCCAACACTGCCTAGTGTCCAGTCCAATCCCCAGTCTCTTCCAGCCACCAGCCCAGGGTGGGGTGAGGGGTCAGGGGTGGGGAGAGGGGGGAGGGTGCACCTGCAGCCGGACAGCGTGCTCGTGCCGTCTCTTCATGTCATTGATGTACCAGGCCACACAGGTCATGGTGTCAATGGCCTCCTCCACCACTTCAAAGCCATCTTCTTCTTCGTCAAAATGCTTGGCAATTTCCTGGGCAGGAGACAGAGGTTCAGGCAATGCCGCCCCCACCCCAGCCCCTCCTAGATTCAGGAGCTCCCCCGCCCCACAAATTACCTGGAGCAGCAGGTGGTACTTGAGGATGCGCTGGACTGGCTTGAGCAGGTAGGAGCCCAAGGGCAGCGAATGCTGCAGCAGCTCCTGGCGGTCCCGGAAGAAGGTGGCCTGCTGCTTGTCTCGCATGCACTCTGTCAGTGCAGCCACTGAGCTGGGGGGGGGGGGGGGGGAAGCTTCATCATCATCTAGGAAGGCCTGGATGGGGTAGCAGGGTGCTCTGCGCTCACCAAATGGCTCTGCCTCCCCTCCACCCCAACTACTCACTTAGGGTAGTTGTTGCAATATTGAGTGTAGATATCGAATTCCCGGCTCTAAGGAAAGATCATAAATAATGGTTTCAGGGAGACCCGTTTGGCTGGAAACCTGTCTGTACGAAAGACAGCCCCCTGGCTTCTAGGGAATATGCTGTTCCCCCTCCTCTGAGCATCTGTAGACCCTTCATCTTGGTACCCCATTGTGTGGGACATCTCAGCCTGCAGCCCCTGGTTCCACCTCAGAACCCCATTCCCTTGTGAATGGCAAGGCGCCACTCAGCTTGGGCCTTAAGGTTCATTCATGGGGGGTGGGGGCCTGTTCCTCTGAGACCCCCAACAAGGCTAGATTTGAGGCAAGGACCCAGCCCTTCTTACCCTTTCCACAAAGCAGCTGGCCACAGCCACAGGGTCACTATTGCAGCTGTCCAAGTCTCTGAGTAGCTGGCTGAATGAGGGGACAGTGGCCATCAGATCCCAGCTCACCCCCCCAGCTTTCACAGCCAGCACAAGTCCCTTCCCTGACCTCCCAGTGCCCCCACACACAGCAGCCTGGGGGTCATGCTCAAGAGTCAGGGTTTCCACCCTTAAAATGAGGGCCCTGTCCACAGCAGCAACCACAGAAAGATGGAACAAAGGAGGCCCACGTGCTCAACAAGCAGGAGAGGAGACACTAATACCCACCTCAGGAGGGGACACGGCTCCTCTGTGGGCAGGAGTCAAACACACAAAGGCAGAGATTAAAGGGGAAGGGGCATACACAAAGGAACCAGGGTGCATTCCCCCCCCCCCCCCCCGCTGACAGGTGAGGTAACGTCCAGGGAGCCCTTACTTCCCATGAGGTCAGTGGGAAGGCAGCGGAGAAATTAAGAGGTGTGCAGGTGAAGAACAAAGGTAAAAGGGACGTGAGGACCACCAGAGGGAGGAGTTCAGAAGGAAGCAGGAAAGGGAGAGAAACACGGTGAGTCCTGGCACCTATTCAGGCCTAAGTCTCTCCTGTAACTGCCCTCTAGACTCAGTCCATATGCAGAGACAGAAGTCCCTCTGCCCACCTCAGAGGTCTGAGGAGAGTCTCCTTCTGAGCAGAACTATCTCCTTAAGTCCCACTCCAGAGCCACTCCCCAGAAGCCCCTGGGCCCAGGCAACACACTCCACCTTAAAGAAGCCGTCTGTCATGGGACAGTCTGTCACCAGCCTTGCTCAGCCTCCTCAGTCTCACCCTCCCAGACCTGTGCATCCCCACCAACAGGTCCGATAATGTCCTAGAAGCCCTTACTTCCCATGAGGCCAGTGGGAAGGCAGCGGAGAAATTAAGAGGCGTGCAGGTGAAGAACAAAGATAAAAGGGACGTGGGGACCTCCAGAGGGAGGAGTAAGTAGCATGTGATGAGGATGAACAGCATGAACACAGTCTTACATCATCTCCCCAAATGACAGGAAGCACAGAGTCCTTAGGGCCCACACTCCCAGGGGTGCCTTCCTCCAGCAGGGACCTAAGTGTGCCCTGATAGGGAGGAGCCATCACCCATACCTCTGGATTCCTGCATTACCCCCAGAACTCCAGGGACAACCAGGGCTCCTCTTACTCACTGACAGGCCTCACAGGCAGAAAAGGGTGTGTGTCAGGCCCACACTCACCTACCTGTTCAGTGCATAGATACTTTCAATGTTCCCAAAGAGGGCGCTGACTTGTTCTGGCTTCAGAAGCCCGGGCGTGTCTATGATCTTCAAGAGGTAGTCCTGTGCAGGGAGAGGCGCTCAGGGCCAGTTCACCCAGCCTCCCCACTCACACTTCATTTCTCTGCTGTTATTACAGCAGTGATGTCATCTGACAGGCATCACCTACCAGACTGGTTGGATAGTGCCCCCTCCCCCCAACTGAAGTCTACTCAGAGCCTCAAGATGCAGCCTGATTTGAGATTAGGATCTTTTCAGACTCTTGAGAAGATATCATGCTGGGTGAGGGCAGGCCCCAAATCTAGTAACTGGTGTCCTGATGAGAGCAGAGGCCCCAGAGAGACTGTGAAGATGAAGGAGTGATTAGGGTAGTGCAGCTACATGCCAGGAGACACAAAGGATTGCGGAAACCACTAGAGGGGGGAGGGTGGGAGGAGGGTGGGAGATAGGGAGATAGGTAGGTAGGTAGGTAGGTAGATTTTTCCCTTCAGAGCTCCTAGAAGAAACCAAACCTCTAACACCCTGATTTCTTCTGAGCTGAGAAGACTGTTGCCAGTGTTTGTGGAAATTGTCAAGGTAGCCCAAGGAAACAGATGTTTCCTTTTCAGGGGGCTTCCCCTATAGTAGCCACCTTCTCTTTTAGATCCCACATAGAACCAAACACCTACCTGCCATGCCCTATGAAGCAGGCATTGCAATCCTCGTTTTGTAAATGAAGAACTTAAGACTCAGGGTTTATGCTCACAGCTGGGACACAGGAAATAATTAAGCAGGGCTTGGAGGGTCCAGACCCAGGGCCAGATTCCTCACAGTGTCAGTCACCAATGAGCTATCCCTTCCACTCCTTGTCAGTGGTGGCTAGACCTTGGGGACCTCCCCCAGAAAGTTCCACTGAGCAAGTCACAGCTCTGACCCAGAGTCACAGGCAGTGACTGAGAGACCTGAGCCCTCCCCACTGTTGCAAAGGCAGCAGGCCCTCTCAGGGAACTGTGTCAGGAAGGTGAAAGCAGGTTTGTGCCAGACAGGTGATGGGACTCACCTCCACGATGCTTCGAAGGTCCTGCACGTACATGCGCTCTGTCTCCACGATCTCCCGCACCACCCGACCCAGGTAACTGAGCTTGTGTGCAGGCCCTGCTGCAGCACGGTTATTGAATGGGGATAGGGGTCCCCTCATGTTCAGCCAACTGTTGGAATTGTTGTTGGGAGTGTGTCGGCCACATGGGGAGCCTGTCCCACTCTTGGCTGGGACCTCTGGGACACTGGGCTCCTCCATGGCGTTGCGGCTGTCACAGGAGGAGCCCGAGGAGGAGGTGGTGGAGGTCAGGCTGACTGGCCGCTCCTGGCTGCCATCTTTGTGGGGGGAGGCAGAGACGGGCATCCTGGCATTGCTGCCCACAGGGGGCACCTCAGGGAGATTCTGCAATAGACAGATCAGGGATCAAATGTCAGAATCCTTGCAGAAACAGAAAGCAAAAGGGTGCTTGCCAGGGTCTGGGGGAGGAGGAGTGGGAAGTTACTGCTTAATGGGCACAGAGTTTCAGTTATGCAAGAGAATAAAGTGGGCAGACCTTAGGCTCTCTTGTTGTGGAACTTAAAGCTACTGAGCCACATGGTTAAAATGTAAATTTGAAGGGGGCTGGATGGTAGCACAGTGGGCTAAGCACAAGGACTGGCATAAGGATGCCGGTTCAAGCCTCCAGCTCCCCACCTGCAGGCACGTCGCTTCGCAAGCAGTGAAGCAGGTCTACAGGTGTCTATCTTTCTCTCCCCCTCTCAATTTCTCTCTGTCCTACCCAATAACAACACAACAACAAGGGCAACAAAATGGGAAAAAATGGCCTTCAGGAGCAGTGGATTCATAGTGCAGGCACCGAGCCTCAACGATAACCCTGGAGGCAAAAAAAGAAAAAGTAAATTTGATACTATGATCAAAAACAACTACTCTGAATCCCAAGGGATGTCTTCCCTCATACTTTAGGAGTATCTATGAGGGTATCTATATGGCATTTCTTCTCAATTCCATCTTGCCCAGCATGAGAAAGGTGGGTCATATCTGGGGACAAGAGGACTCAGAGACCAAAGTTCCTAGAAAACCAGAGAGAGCATCGCTCCCAGCCCAGAAGTCATGGCACCTTAAAAAGAAAATGAAAGGAAAAGAGAAAGACTTCTCTCTTGATTATTAGTAAACGATGCTTTGTTTTATCAGAGAACCAGAATATAGTGCAGGAGATGCCAGGGATCAAACTTGGAATCCCATACTTAAAAGTCCAACACCTGCACGAAGCACAAGGACCGGCGTCAGGATCCCGGTTCGGGCCCCCGGCTCCCCACCTCCAGGGGAGTCGCTTCACAGGCGGTGAAGCAGGTCTGCAGTGTCTGTCTTTCTCTCCCCTTCTATGTCTTCCCCTCCTCTCTCCATTTCTCTCTGTCCTATCCAACAATGACATCAACAACAACAATAATAACTACAACAAGGGCAACAAAAGGGAATAAATAAATAAATATTTAAAAAAAGTTCAACACCTGGACTGAGTGAGTGGTGGTGGACCCAGTTGAGTGTGCATGTTATAATGCAAAAGAACCTGGACTGGAACCCCTAGCACCCACCTGCAGGGGAAAAGCTTCTTGTGTGGTGAAGCAAAGCTGCAAGTGTTTCTTTTTCTCTCCCACCTATCTCAATTTCTCTGTCTCTATCCAAAACCTTAGCCAATGCACTACCTCCCAGGTCATTAGGGTATCTTTTAATGGAACTCCAAGTTCAGGTGCACTGTTATGGCAAAACAACCCACTACTCAGAGCCTTAGTCCACGTCCACCACCACCACCACCACCACCCCCGCAAGACTGCCCTGGATGCAGTAGTTTATAGCACGTATGGCTCTAACGTGGTACCTGACAGATGATAAGGGCTCCACGTAGACCACCAACAGTACTTTCCAATTGCCCACTGACTAGGGCCTCTGCTGGGGTTGCAAAATATATACGGCAAAGATCCGGCTTTTACAGCTGAAGACAACACACATGCCATCAGGTAATATTCTCCCCCAACTGCCAGATCTTTGGGTCCCAGAGGCTTCCCTGTGAACCTGAAACTTCTGAGTAGAGGTGCCCCCGCCCCAGCACCCAGTACAAACCCTTGAGTCACCGCAGCTCCCAGGACACAGGAAATTCCCCAGAGCTTAGCCACTGGTGTCCTCAGCACCAGTGAGTGCAGCCAGCAGGCAGGAAGCTGCTGCCAGGTGAGGCAAATAGCCTCAGGTGGACTTTATTCCCTGAGCAGATGGTGAGGCTCACAGGTGGGCTGTCTGGAACAGCAAGTTGTGGGAAGGACTGTGGTCTTTGGGAAGGGCAGGGCCCCACCACCCCTGCACCAGAGGACCGGCCTTCACTAACACTGCTTTCCAGAAGGTGCATTTGATTACTATTTCCACAGGCAAAACCTAATTCCTGGGCATTCCTCTCATTTCCACTGACCGGAAGCCCTAGTTCTGGGGCCCAGAAACTACCAGACCAAAGGCTAAACCCACCCAGAAGAAACTAGGAGGTGACATGGCTCAGTACCCTGGGAAATGCCCCCAGATTGTCTGTGTCTGCCCCCAATCTGGTCCCCTACGCCTACACTGAACTTCTCTGTTCCAGACTCTTGGAAACAGAGTTGGCAGTCAGCTGAGATAAAGAACAAACACCTCATCACAGACCCTTGCAAGCGTCAACCCGGCTTTGACCTAGCACGTTATGATTGGGCCCTCCTCAATCGCTATCGAACAGGCCATGGCCGGTGCGCCGCTATGTTCCATCGCTGGGGAGCCAGAGACGACCCGAACTGCCCCTGCGGCTCCAGACAGACTATGACCCACATAGTCAATGACTGCCACCTCTCCAGATTCAAAGGAGGTCTCGAAACTTTACATCAGGCTCAACCTGACGCTGTTGACTGGCTACGGAAGAAGGGCAAACGCTAGAAGAAGCAGCTCTGGAGTTTACAAATCTACCTGTCTGGACAATATTTCCTCCCCATCACCTTGTGTCATCCCCCAAATGTGTCACTTACACACAACCCTCCAGACTCAGATTGGAAGTCACCCTACTCTAGATACTTCCTCCAGCCCCCAGGAACCAAGGGTGGGGGATCCCTTCTACAGACTCTTCTAACACCCCAATGCACCCCTACAAGAGCTCACTATGAGATGGTGACTAGTTTGAGACCTCTTGCTCTAAATTCGACGTTGACTTCCACAGCAGGTCAGTCGGGCAAAAGGATTATGCTGGTGAGCCAATCGCTGCTTCTGAGCTAACAGGAGGACTAAGACCAATTAGCTGTACTTGTTTGCTTGGCCACCCCCAACCCACCAGGCAAGGAGAGTTGTTAGCAGAGATGTCTTGATAAAATGAGCATCTCAGAAAGCCCCTTAGGAAATGTAGCCCTGTTGGCTTTTGTTCCCTCTTCAAAAGAGCCTTTAAGATTAATCAGAAGGTCTTTCTATCTATAGAATCAACCAGCAGAAAGATACCAAGTCTTGGCAGCACAAAGACCCAAGCCCTGCCCCAGTCCTTAACCCCCAGCCCTAAGGTGTCACTCACAGCACAGGGCAGTTAAGCCTCCCCCCCCCCCCCAACCCCCTACTCCACAGCAACAAGAGGGCAGGGACTAGTGGCCTAAGATCTTTCCTGGGGGCAAGTAGGCCCCGGGGGGGGGGGGGGGGGGGTAAGCAAAATGAATAAGACCCAAGTCTGAAAAGATTTCACAGCAGAGTAGGTCACAGCCTTAAAGGATTAGTCACACATGCCTTCACACAGTAACAAAGAGATTTATCACTAAAGGTTATCTCTACAAGGTCAGTCTCTGGGGACCACATTTTCATAGAGTAGCAGCATAAGCACACTCAAAAACTATGGCAGGGGTAGATAGCATAATGGTTATGTAAAGAGACTCCCATGCCTGCTCAGAAATCCTAGGTTCAATCTCAGGCACCACATAAACCAGAGCTGATCAGTGCTCTGGTTAAAAAAAAAAGGGAAAAAAAGGAAAACAAACAAACAAACAAAAAACCGTGGCTCAACATAACCATTTGCCTGTAAACCAAGCTCATGCTTTCAAAGCAATGCCTGTGCCCGGATGCCCCTGAGACTAGAATAACGCATAACAGCCAAGAGTTAAAATGCTCTCAGTGGGGAGTTGGGCTGTAGCTCAGTGGGTTAAGCACAACAACATAAGGATCCCTGGTTCGAGCCCCGGGCTCCCCACCTTCAGGGGAGTCACTTCACAGGTGGTGAAGTAGGTCTGCAGGTGTCTATCTTTCTCTCCCCCTCTGTCTCCCCCTTCTCTCTCCATTTCTCTCTGTCCTACTATCCAACAACAATGACATCAACGAACTACAACAATAAAACAACAAGGGCAACAAAAGGGAATAAATAAATATTTTTAAAAATGCTCTCAGTGTGTGGGTGCAGTGGCTAGAGGCACTGAACTTGCAAGCATGAGGTCCTGAATTTAATCCCCAGCATTGCCTATGCCAGTGATAGTCTGGTTCTCTCTCATTAATTTTATTAAAATTTTATTTACATAAAAGTTTGAAATATATATTCTAAGTGCAATAGTTATAATAAACAACTTGTTTGTAATAGCTCCGCATGGTGGGTAGTGTTATTATCCTCATTTTACAGATGCAGAAGTATAGGCCACAGAAATAGTACAGGATATATATAGCACCTGAGTTGGAGCTCGCTCAGGCACCAGGGTTGCGGCAATCATGCTCTCCTGTTCCATCATCTATCTCCCTAGTGGATTTCATAGCAACCAGGACCAAAGCAGAATAAGTCACAGCCCTGGATGTCTTGGGCTGTAAGAGAGAGATGAAGACTTCAAAGATCAGAACTTTTAATGTGACTTTTAGTCCACAGTGGCAAAATGGAGGGGAAGGACTGAGAGTTAAGGTCTTTTGGGGATGATTTCAAGACCTGCTACTATGTAGCCTCTAGCTATGCATTCTCCTGTCAGAACAACATGGTCAAACAGATTCCAGGTCACAGCACTGAAGGTCTTGAAGAAGAAAAGAGCAAAAAGGTGACAGGAAGAAGATTTTCAGATGATGAGACATCCTGCAATGACCCAAAGATGCAGGATTGCTGGATGTCTCTCCTGGGAAGGAGGGCTCACTGGACCTAGAGACCTAAGAAGGGAGAAATGCAGAGCAGATCAGGCTGTGAGAACAAGTAGAGTCCCAGTGGGGACTGCCAGCAGGCAACATTTGATGGTCCCAAAACAGATTCCAGCTGTTAATTTGTGTACAGTTCAGATTCCCAGAAAGATGGCTAAGGAGCCACCCACATGATCTTGAGTCAAGGTACCATCTACTCCACTGAGCTTGGCCTCAAAGCAAGATTAGAACAACTGACTCTTAAACTGCAAATCTTCAATCTAGATGTTCACCTCACCGCCAATCCCAGTCTCCTACTCTTCTAAGTACCCTCCAGCTGTGACCTCTTCCATCTTTCAACACGAATCAGTCCAGTCAATCAGCACTTCGTAAATCCATTCCCAAGATCTCAAGTCCTATTCCCACAAAGTCTACTTTAGAAAGGACCCCTAAAAACCATTCACTTTGAAGGGCTCAAGAAGCAGTTTAGATACATACTTTTAAGGGGCCAGGGTGCCAGAGAGGAAGGGATTCACTACTTCTCTTAGTTTTCTCTAAATTTAAACATAATGTAGCAGGCAGGGAAATGGCTCAGTCAGTAAGGAATTGGAGGGAGCTGGGTGGTGGTGCACCAGGTTAAGCACACAAAGTACAAGAACTGGTTCAAGGATCCTGATTCGAGTCCCTGGCTCCCTACCTGCAGGGAGGAGGGGTCACTTTATAAGTGGTGAAGCAGGTCTACAAGTGTCTGCCTTTCTTTCTCCCTCTCTCAATTTCTCTGTCCTATCCAACAATAACAGCAACAAAAATGGGAAGAAAAAAAAAAAAAGGTCGCCAGGAGCAGTGGATTTATAGTGCAGGCACCGCACCCCAGCGATAACCCTGGAAACAAAATTGAAAAAAAAAAATTTAAAAAGGAATTGCATTTGAAAGTCTGAAGTTCCTGGCTCTATCCACAGCACTGCATGTGCTACAGTAATACTCTGGTTTCTCCCTCTCTTTTCTAACTTATGTGAAATCCACTCATCTCACATGTGATGTCATATATTTTTTCCTTTAAATAATAACTCATTTACGGGCCCAGCAGTGACGCACAGGGCTAGGTGCACATAGTACAAAGTGCAAAGACCTGTACAAGGATCCTGGTTTGAGCCCCTGGCTCCACACCTGCAGGAAGGTAGCTTCAAAATCAGTGAAGTAGGTCTGCAGGTGTCTATCTTTCTCTCCCTCTATCTACCTTTCCCTCTCAATTTCTATCCTACAGAGGAAAAATAAAATAAAATAAAATAGCCACCAGAAGTAGTGGATTCATAGTGCCAGCACCAAGCCCCAGAGACTGGAAGCAAAAATAATAATAATAATAAATTAATAAATAATGTCTCATTTTTTAAAAGGAAACATAATCCACATCCTTCTTTCACCCACACATCGGGCCCCACCTCAAGGGCCAACCCTGAATACCCCAGGTGAGATACTGGGCAGGCTGCAGCAGGCCACAGATTCCTAGCACAGCTGACTAGGCCGACTCCTACATCCTTCTCCTCCCTGCTATGTCTCAGCAAATGCCTCCAAGCTGACCTGCACCCCTGCTTCTAAAGACAGCGGGGGGGTGGGGGGGGCGCAAACTGCACAAGACTGAGAGGAGATATCACAGCACTGGTGCATGGGACTTGCATGTGAGATGTTCTGGGTTTAACCACCAATAACCAGAACCAAGTGGTGCTCTGGTAAAAAACAAAACAAAAAACAGCCCCTAAATTTTGTCCTAAAGTCTCATGTCACTACGGCAGCAACAGAATCAATGCCCCCACACACACACACCCCATTAAGAAAGGGCAGTCAGGGCTGGGGAGACAGCGTAATGGTTATGCAAAGGACTTTCATGCCTGTGGCTTCAAGTTCCCAGGTTCAATCCCCAGTACCACCATAAGCCAGAGCTGAGCAGTGCTTTGGTATTTTTGTCTTTCTCTCTGTATCTATCTCATTAAAATAAAATAAATAGTATATACATATATATCACACAGGGATACTCACCTGCCACATTTTTGGAGAACCTCTACTTCTCTGGTCCTAGGGGATCCCTGGGACTCAACAGCGCCCCCTTCAGGCCCCTTGCTCCCTAGCCAATGGACTGAGAAGGCTGAGAGGTTGAGAGAGTGAGTGGTCTTATTAGTGAAGACTCTGTGGGGATCAGAGTTCTATGGACGGTGGGAAACATTTCTGCCCAGAAAGGCTGGGTCCAGGTGAGGAGGTGGCTGATTCATCCTTTCACCTACTACCTATCACCCCACACCCAAGAAGCAGAAGCCTGACAAACCTCACCTGCTGTAGAGGGGGAAAATGAGAAAAGGGTTTCCCCAAAGTCCTCCTAAGTCCATGGGTCCAGTGAGGGAAAGTGGAATTCAATTTCTGCACACAGGATAAGTCCTTCTTCCTCAGGGGCTGCGGACTGGGAGACCTTCTCCATCTCAAGTGCAAACACCTACCGGATATTCCAAATTGGAGGGCAGCCTAATAGCCTCTGACCTCTCACAGGTCACACCCCCCCCCACACACACACACACACACACACACACACACGCCTTTCTCTCCCACCACCCCCCACCCTGCCTCAGTTCCATTTTCAAGGTCTGCTCTGAAAGAGTACCTGAAAGAAGTCACAGAGAAAACTACAACTTTTCCAGACAAACAGAACCAAGCAATGTGAACCTCCCCAGAGAGCTCTGCTAGGAGTCTTAGCTCCCTCAAGGTAGACTCTGACTGCAGTTCATGACACCCCACAGCACAATGCTCCCCAAATCTCTCCCCCAAGGTAGACTCTGACTGCAGTTCATGACACCCCACAGCACAATGCTCCCCAAATCTCTCCCCAGCAGAGGTCAGGCTACTACACAGGCTCAATGCACTGTGCCACCATATGCCACAGTTGAGCAGTGCTCTGTTCTCTCATGAAAATCTAAAAATAAAATAAATAGAAAGGACAAGAGAAGGCTCCCCAGGGAATGACTGTTCAATATGAGCAACCTGACTGTCATAGCCGCTGTGTGAATGGCGTGATCAGAGTTTCTGGGCCACTCAAGCCCAGGTCAGCTGGCTGGAATTCACTTTCCCTACTGAATTCATTTCCCCACCACCCAAGGACAGCAGGGGGCCCACCTCCCATCTTGTATGGCTGGATTTTGAAAGCTGGCCCACAGCTGCAGGGAAGGAGAAAGAGCCCTCTCCACCTGGACTCTGGGAGGAAGTCAGAGCAAACAGACTGAAATCCAGAAAACTCCCTCGGCCTGGCCTCCAAAGGAACGGAAAGCCCCTGGCACCCTGTGTCAGTGAGAAGATATGCTCACCCCTCAGTGTTCCCACCACCCTCTGTCCCAACATTTGTTCGTGTTATTTCTTCAACCTGGAAAGTATTCCAGGGCCCTCTCTCCGCAAATCTAACCAAATCACCTCCTTCCAAAAAATGTCCTCACCTATTTTCCAGCCCTTCTAACACTGCTATAGGTGGAATAATGTCCCTTTGGCTAATGAAATCCCCATCCGAATGTCTAGCTATGACATTCGGAGCCCTATGAACTTCACCTTATATGGGAAGAGAGTCTTTACAGATGTGATCAAGTTAGGGATTTTGAGATGGGAAGATTAACCTGGATTACCTGGCTAAGCCTGATGTCATCAAAAGAAGAACAGGAGTCAAACGGAAGTTGATGTGACAATGAAATCAGAGGAACAGTGAGAAAGAGAGTGAGTGACAAGAGGCTGGAGCTGCAGGGACCCCAAACTGGACACGGGCAGCCTCAGGAAACTGCAAAAGGAAAAGGAAACAAATTCTCCCCTGGAGCCTCCAGAAAGAACACTGTCCTGTACACAGAGTTTGACTTCTGACCTCCACAAGTGTAAGATAATAAATGTGTATTGTTTTAAGGCCCCAAATTTGTTACAACAGCCAAAAGACACTACCACATAAACTTCCCTAAGTGCTAATGACTGGGGCCTGCCTAAAGCACTGGTTCCTAGGGAACTCCTGTATGTAAGCTTCTCCTCTGGACTAGACAGAGGGCTAGGTAGGGACTTCTTTCCCTTGTCCTTCCTCAGATGTGAGGACGATCTGGCTGCGACATCTGTCACCCCATTGACTGCCAGGGTTGATTCGGCTGATCTGGCTGGCTAGGCGGGTGTCCTGAAGCTGCACGCTCCTCGCTCCTCGGTCAAAGAGGACGGCCTTCCCCAAATAGAGATGCCGGGTCTCTATTTGGGGAAGGCCATCCTCTAGCTGCACTCCCCTGCGAGAACCTCCAAACAAGCTTTCAAGTTCCCTTGTCCTTCCTCCACCACCAAGCAGACAGTGCACGAACTAGGCGCTCAATAAATATTTGCTGGAAAGAAGGCAGGGTCGTTCCTGGAGTCAGGTGAAAGATAAACAGTGGTTGAAGTCAAGGTCTGAGTGAGTTCCTCCTGGCCAACTGAGTTTCAACATTAGACACTGCCAGCAAATTTCCCATTAGCCAGGAGGTGCCCAGAAGCAATGACTGCTCAGTCACCCCAACACTCTGCAAATACATGGCCCCACACAAGGGGCCAGAGCAGGGGCACAGCTGTCCTGTCACACCAGTGACACACAACTGGAAGGAAAGGGAGCAGGAACAACTATGGAGTTTGGAGAAGAGACTGCAACAAGATGCGTGTACATAAAAGACACACACACATACACACACACACACACAGCAGTCCACCAAGACATTTCACAGAAACACCTACTAGAAACAAATGAGAGTAATGTCTACTGATGACAAATGGCTATTGCTCAGTCAGGATTGGTCAACTTAACTCCTAGCACAACCACCTGCCAACCAGGCAGGGAAACAGCACAATGTCCCCAGAAGGCAGAGCAGCCAAGATGGTGCTAGAAATCACTCTTATAACACACAGGCAGATTGAAATCGCCCAGTGGCCCCTCTGTCCTCATTTAGAGGTCCAATGGGCTCCTAGAAACACTACTCCTTATCAGCAAAATTCAGGGAATTAACCCTGCAAGCAAACCAAGTCCTTAAAAAATTATACATACATACACACACACACATATATATATATATGACATTGCTCAACTCTAGCAAAAGGTGGTATCAAAGAAGTTGAGAAATAAGAACAGAAGGAGAAATACAAAGCAGAACTTGGACTGGGTTTGGTGTACTGCACCAAAGTAAAGGACGCAGGGGTGTGTTGGGGGGATAGCAGGTAGGGGTGCTTTCAGTTCTGGATGCATGATGGTAGAGGAGGACCTAGGTATGAGTGTTTTTACACATTTACCAAGAACTGTATTTACTGTTTACTGTAAACCATTAAGGCCGTCAATAAAAAAAAAATTTTTTTAAAGATACCAAGAATTGAACCTGTAGAAAGGAGAGCCATCATGGGGAGATAGAAATTGTACCCATGTGCCAACAACTGTACTGTACAAGCCATTAACCTGTACAATAATAATAAAAGAGAACTGAACCTGTGGTCTCTGGGATCTCAAGTCTGCAAGCTGGTACTCTAATGAGACAAGCTTTTTCCCAAGCCTATAGCTGTCTTGCTGCCCTCTAGCCCTAATGCAGGAGCTGCCTGTTTTAAGGTTTCTAGGCTGAGACAGGGGTAGAAATAGGAACCACACCTTTAGGAGTTGTACCATTTAGTAGAACAGTATACCAAGTCCAAAGGTTTGGAGAATCTCAGCAGGTACCAAGTAGGAACAAAGAGTCCCATGGTTGCCTGTGTTCTCAGCAGAACAGAGAGTATGTGAGCATGTGTATACAAGGGAGTCCACCCAGCACAGAGGTTAAGAGTCCTAAATAAATTCACCCACCTTTGGTGTCTAGCAGACCTGATTTGAATTCCAGTTCCCCCACTTAACTGGGCTGTTGTGTAGTCTTGGGTATATCATTGGATCCCATCAAGTTTCAAGTTCCTGTCTGCAAATGAAACATGGCAAAAGTGCCAACCCCACTGGTCTCCAGATGGTACAAATTTGGTGACCCAGAAGGTAGTGCAGCGGCTATAAAGCACTGGACTTTGAAGCATGAGGTTCTATGTTCAATCCCTGGCAGCAAAGGGATGCTCTGGTTCTCTCTACTCTACCATAAATAAATAACTTTTAAGTGGAATAATTTATACATCTGACACACAATAAACCTACCATACGTGGGAACAATTATGATGTAGAATAGATTATTCTGATGATGAATGGATTATTCTCCCACAAGCACCAGGACATGAGATTTATTTCTCTTATTTGTGCCTAAAACGTGGGCCTCTATCTCAAAAATAACAATATGTGTTCAACTTGACAAACTAGCATCACCCTGTCCTCCCCCACCAATCCTGTTTTATGCATCATCTACAATGCCAACCTCAAGTGGACAGAGATCATAAGGGCAAACATAGTAATTCTACTGGAAAGTGAAAAAGTCTGATATCCATACCCAGCAGGCCAAGCAAGAAAATGAAGTCTCAGTAAGTCCAAGTCTTTGCTGTAGAAGGAAGGTCAGATTCCTCTGGTTCTACAAGGAGAGACAGCATGTACTGCCAGAAGCAGGAACAGAACTTAAGGCAATGTGAGACAGCAAAAGCATAATAAATACCAGTGAAAACCATTCCTGACACCGTTTTAAAGAAAAAAAAAAACAGTATCAAGCTTCAGGATGAGAGAGTGAGGACAAAGGCACAAGGTATTGGAACAAGCCTATTGTGTTCCCTCAATCTCAAATCACAGAGATTATGAAAGAGAGAACAGCAGTAGCAGAATATATATGGACAGCCCAGAAAGCACACCAGCCCCAGGTCTGCAGTAGCAGAGTCCTAACAAGACAGTGAGTCATTTGCACTTCACTGTGAACCTACCCTTCCTAAGCTGGGAGTTTCTAAGTTTCACTAGACAATTATTCTCAAGCACTTGCTTTGCACAAAGATTATTGTGGGAGATACAAAGACGAATTGCACATGCAGTCTGCTCCCAAGAGCTGATACTCTATTGAGAAAAGCAAGGCGGGTGTGTTAATAACAAAAGGAGGTAGGAGAGTGGTGTCATGAGCAGTATGGAGCTCAGGATCAGTTCCAGTCTGGGAATTCATTCAACACTTCTGAGCATGATGCTAGGGCCCCGGGGATACTGAAATGAATAAGACATTGTCCCTGTCTTTGAGGAACTGAAAATTCTAGAAGAACCACCATATAAACACTATCTCCTGAAAAAAAACACATTTAAAACAAAGAAACAGGAAGGCAACACCTACCCTAGAAAACTGAGATCCCAGTTTCCTAACTGGAAGGGAGTCTCCCATTAGATTCCAGGCTGGTAGCTCCCAAGTGGGCTGCATCAATGTGCACTGTAACATCAGAGGCTGCGCCCCCATCCAAATTCGTATTTTCCCTCCATCCAAAAATACAGAACTAGAGGCAAGACTCTCCAAAACAAAATTTCATGATGCACGAGCATCAAGACCCAGAAAAATGTGTAAATGACCAATTGACTCCCTTTTAGAACTGCAATCATTGGCTAAGCCAGCCCCACTCTTCTTCACCCTTTGAGAACTTCCAATCACCTCACCCATACCCCTGCCCTAGATGCTGACCTTGGGCATGGTGCCTATCCCAGAGAAGTTAGGAAAGTGAATTTTCCAAACCAAACTTTATAAATTCACACGAGTGTTTCAATTCTCAAAGGCAACAGGGCTTCACAAGCTTACACTCACAGATCTCTCTCTCTCTCTCTCTCACACACACACACACACACACACACACACACACACACACACACACACACACGCGCGCGCGCGCGCGCGCGCGCGCGAGACTTAAAACAGGAAGGCTCAAGAAACTCATCCAACCAGTTCCCAGGTGGGAGGAGAAAAGCTTGTTCCCTCGGCTTTACACAGACCAGAAAGGCCAACTGGAGGGACAATTACCACTAAACCCCAGATTCTGGGGTTGGGGTTACACATGGCAGAGTGGCATGGCCTAGGCATCAGAATCACAACGCTAGGAATCCAAGTCCTTGGTTCAGAGCTGAAAGTCACATCCACATCAGAGCAGCCACATCCTCGCCAAACACCCCCCTCCCCCTAGCTCCCTGCTCCTGCAGCCTCCAGCTCCGGAGACAGGCATGGGGGGGGGGCGGGGCTCTGCCCTGGCCTGGCTGCATCCGTCAGGGATGGAAAAAATGAAGGAGAGCCTGCTTTCATCTGCTCCACCTGCTGCCACTAGATTTTATCCAAAATAGCCACTATGGATTCTGGGTAAAGGAAAACCGGAAGAGAAGAAATTAACTCTGCTTTTCCCAGCACAGGCTGGTTTCACCAGAATCAGTTGGTTTCCCCTTCTCTAACCACCAAACTGGAAATGTTCAGAAGGCCCTCTAAAAGTCCCATGCAGAACCACTGACAGTCAGCTTCACAGGGAATGTCAAGTTTATCTAGCTCTTCTTGCCAAAACACAACAGAAAATGTCCTAGAAGCCAGGGCATGATGAAAAAGAGCCAACTGGGATCCTCTGACGCCCCAAAGTAGAAGCTTATTACCATTCTGCTCCAAAATCCATAGCAAGCTAGGTTTCTTGGGTTTGGAGGTCCAATGTTGAAACAGTCCACCCCTTTCAAGCCCCCTTCCCCAGTCCTAGCCAGGTACTTACCACTTTCCTCAAAAGGGCTCCCATCTGAGCACCAAGAGGACGACAGGACTGTATGGGGCCGGGGCACTGCATTCTCCCCAGCTTTGGCAGCTGAACAGTTAACGGGCTTGGGGCAAGCAGAGGAGCTGCCACCAACAGCCTTGGGAATTAAAGTGCCCGCCGCCTCCTGCAAAACCTTGTCAATAAATGTCCTATTCAGAACTAGTTCCGCGTGTGGGCCATACTTTCTGCATTTCTGTCATTCCTGATTGCTGGGGGGGGGGGGGGGGGGGCTAAAAGAGGAAATCCAGCTTCCCACCCCAGCTCAGTGAGTACCCGCTGGGTGAGGTGAGGCCTCCCAGGACACAGTATAGCAGGTGAGCAGCCACACAGCTAAGAGACATGCAAATACCTCCTAGCAATCAAGCACAGGGACACTGACTGCAGGAAGTTAAATACTGAAGACACATGAACAATGCCAGATCATTCACTAGCACAAACAATACTCCACTTATGCAGCTCCTCTCCACCCTGGCCCCAAAAGCCTAAGGATATTAACTCTGGTTCTTATTGGATGGAAAGGGGGGGGGGGCTAGAGGACAGGGAAGAGGGACAGGTGGGCATCAGGTATTATTAACTGTTTCAAAATGAGGAAACCAAGGCATAAGTGGCTCCCAAAATGCTAGGGTGGATATATAAATAAAAACTAGCAATTCATTAAGGTGTACTAGGCATTGCAGTATATACACCTTCAATGTCACTTCACAACAAGTGTGTGATACAGAGCTACCAAGCCACCTTTGAAGGGCCAGGTGAGTGGGAGAACCAGGGTATGCTGAAATCCACGCTTCCCCTGCTCCTCACTATCTCCCCATACCAGCTTCCAGGGGGTCCAAGAGACAGGGCTATAAAGATGGCAGTGAGCTGAGTCATCACATAGTGGGGATGCCCTTTACAAAATAAAACAATTAACTCAATTCCTACTCAGTGGGCAACCTCAGAGGGAAGTCCAGATGGAGTCTCTTGGGAATTCACAATCTACCCAAAGATGGCTCCAGAAACCACTGATGAAACAACAGAAAATGAGTCAGGGACCAGCTCACACACTTCCACAGCGGGGGCTGCCAATCTGCACAGTGAGTTGCAGTCTTGCAAAACTGTCTTCTGAGCCTTGTGTAACTCAATTATAGCTCCCTGAAAGTAAAGATCAGATCTTCCTGGGACTTTGTGCCCCCAACACACACACACACACAGCCCAGGTCTCCCTCAAATCCCTGCTCCTGGTTTTGGTAGCTGTGAAAACATCCCTAAGAAGACTAGAGCATACAAGTAGAACCTGAACTGGAATTGGTATATTGCACCGAAGTAAAAGGTCCAAAAAGGATGACAGAGGACCTAGTGGGGGTTGTATTGTTATATGGAAAACTGGGAAATGTTATGCATGTACAAACTATTGTATTTACTGTCAAATGTAAAACATTAATTCCCCAATAAAGAAATTTAAGGAAGGAAGAAAGACAGAAAGAAAGAAAGAAAGAAAGAAAGAAAGAAAGAAAGGAAGAAAGCTAGAGCATGCAGGGTTAATAGTATTTTCTGCACCCTTATAAGAGAAAAAGACATCCCCAATGGAGGCACAAGGGAAGGAAAAAAAAAAAAGGTTTGGGGATAGAGAGTCAAGTTGTCTACCTTGTCTCTGCTGCTAGGTCGGCCCAATACAGCTGAAAGCTACAGAATTGAGATTACTTCCTGTCTGAAAATGGGGCTGCTCAAACTCACCTGTATATGGTGACAGCATAAACTAAATACCAGGTACTATGGACATAGCTATGGTTAAGGAAAATCCTTGCTATCACGAGCTCACATTTTAGCAGTCCTCCTTTATACAAGGTAGGCAATCAGCTAATATGTTTCTGGCTAATGGTATGTTCTATGAAGACAATAAAGCAGGAAAAAGTGTAACTAGGGGATGGGGACCATGTTGAGTAGGGAGGTCTGGGAAGGTTCCAAAGATGCCACTCTTTAGCAGAGACCAGTATAAGAAGCAGTCATGCATGCAATGCTCTGGAGAAAGGGCTCTCAAGTAATCTCTGTACTACCTCAGTCGCCTACAGACTTAATATGTCCTAGACCTTGTGATTATCAATAAGTGGAGGTATCCCAAATATCTAGTGTGTGTGCATATATATATAAATATAATTTTATTTGTTTTTTTCCAATTAATTCCAGAGATCTTTATTAAGTGTCCATTTGTTTTATTTTAATAAGAGAGACCAAAACACTGGTCAGCTTTGGCTTATGGTAACATAGGAGACTGAACCTAGGATTTTAGAGGCTCAGGCAAGAAAGTCTTTTTGCAAACCATTATGCTATCTCCCCTACCTTACCTAGCTTTTAAATCACATAGAGGTGAGCATAGCTGCCTTCTCAAATATCTTGCTTTTAAGCATCCTGCTCTTCAGTCGCTGCAAAAAAAAAAAGTCTAGCATAAAAAAAAAAAAAATTAAAAATTAAATTCAGACCAGAAAGTGGGATAAGACAGCTCACTTGGGAGGGTGCCTATTTACAATGCCCATGACCCAGGTTCTAGGGCCTGGTACACCACATGGGAGTAAAATACTGGGTGAAGCTTCAGAGTTGTGGTGTCTCTTGCTCTCTGAAAAAGTTGACCCAGACCAGGTGGTGGCACACCCAGTTAAGTGCACACAGTACCAAGCACAAGAACCTGCTGAAAGACCTGGGCCCCCACTCCTCACTCCTCACTCCCCACTCGAGAGGGGATGCTTCACAAGCAGAGAAGCAGGTCTGCAGGTGTCTCTCCTTCTCCCTCTCTATTTCCTTGGCCCCTCTCAATTTCTCTCTGTCCTATTCAATAAAATAAAGAAAAAAAAAAAAAAAAAAAAAAAGGCTACCAGCAGTAGTGGACTCAGAGTACCAGAACCGAGCCTCAGAGGTAACCTGGAGGAGTAAATAAATAAATAAATAAATAATTTTTTTAAAAGTTGGCCTAAAGCAGTGAAGCCTCAGTAACAACAACAAATTGCAAACAACACAAAGAAAACAAATCATCCATCAGAAAGAGATGAAATAAGTTGATTCTCAAAGAACTAAAATAAAACAAATCTAAAAAGGAATTTGAAAAAATACTAAATGAGGGGGCCGGATGGTGGCTCATCCAGTCAAGCACACATAGTCCTATGCATGAGGACCAGCACAAGGACCTAGGTTCAAGCCCCTGCTCCCACCTGCAGCGGGGACTCTTCACAAGCGATGAAGCAGATCTGCAAGTGTCTGTCTTCTCTCTCCCTCTCTATCTCTCCTCCCTTTTCAAGTCTCTCTATCCTATCAAATAATGGGGAGGGGGGGGTACAATGGCTGCCAGGAATGATGAATTCCTAGTGCTGGCACTGAGCCCGAATGATAATCCTGGAGGAAAAAGAAAAATAAAAAAATACTAAATGAAAATTAAGTTTTTGATATTAGAATTTAAAATCCAACAGGTCAACAGAAAATTGTAAACAGTTAAAGAAAAATAAACTAAAGAAGTCACCCAAAATTCAGTGTATAGAAAGATAAAACAGAAAAAAGGAGACATCAGTCCTCAGCCTGAAGACACATACCAAGGTAAATTTAAAAGACGTTCACATTTCGGGGCTGGGTGGCGGCGCATCTGGTTAAGCACACATGTTACAATGCACAAGGACCCAGGTTTGAGTCCCTGGTCCCCACCTGCAGCAGGGGGAAAGCTATACAAGTGGTGAAGCAAGGCTGCTGGTATCTCTCTGTCTCTCACCCTCTCTATTACCCCCTTCCATCTCAATTTCTGGCTGTCTCTATCCAGTAAATAAATAAAGATAATAATAAAAAAATTAATTATAAAAGAGGTTTGCATTTCAATACATCATAATGTAAATGTAGAACAACAAAGACCGCTTCAAAGAGATAGCTCAGCTCTGTGATACAGGACTTGCATGCTTTAATCCCTAGGCTCAATCCCTCCTATATCTGCCTTATTCTCTCACTATCTCTCTCCCTGTTTCTATCAGAAATAGAGAGAATGGAAGAAGGAAAGAAAGAGAGAGAGATAGGAAGAGTCCACACTATAAACGAATCAGACAGGAGTGAAGTCCCAGCAGCAAGTAAACAAATCCAGTAAGTCTCATAACAGTCAAATTAAAACTTCTCTATGGTAGAGTAGATAGCATAATGATTATGCAAAGAGAGACTCATGCCTGAGGCTCCAAAGTCCCAGGTTCAATCCCTGCACCACTGTAAACCAGAGCTGAGCAGTGCTTTTACTTTGGTAAAAATAAACAAAACAAAACAAAACAAAACACTTCCCTATGAGTAGCCTGGGAAGCGACACAGTGGTAGAGCTTTGGACTTGCAGTGAGGGCTCATGTTCAATCCCCAGCACTGCATATGGTGCTGCCCTGGTCTCCCTATCAGTCTACGTCAACAGAATTAATCTTAAAATGAACAAGCAAAAAAATCCCTGTGAAACCTGACATTATCAATTAAGACAATTTAGAGTTGTATGTGGTGACCAGGATCCTCAAAGGATTATTACTTAATGTTTATTTTTCCTAACTCCTACAAACTGGCAAATATGCTGACAAAGCACATGAAAAAATCTCTACTGGGGTGGAAAACATTTTCCTGCCAAAGGTCATTTGGGTATTTACAATATATTGCGTTGTCAGAAAAGTCACGTTGTATTTTTCAAAGTCCTTCAATGCAAAAATGTGTTCGTTATGACTTTTCTGGCAATACAATAATTTGTGGGCCTTACAAAATTATCAACTTGGGGCCGGGTGGTGGCACACCTGGTTGAGTGTACACTTTATAGTGAGCAAGGACCCGGGTTCAAGCCCCCAGTCCCCATCTGCAGGGGGAAAGCTTCACAAGTGGTGAAGCAGGGCTACTAGTATCTTTCTGACTCTCTCCCTCTCAATTTCTGGCTGTCCCTATCCAATAAATAAGTAAAGATAAATTAAAATTTTTTCCCAAAATTATCAACTTAAAAAGTAATATTTCATGGCCCAGGAGGTAGCACAAAAAAAGCTCTCAAAAACATGAGTTCGATCCCCAAGCCTCTGGTTCTCCCTCTCTCCACCCCTCAAAAAAAAAATCTTTTTTTTTAATGTTTTTGTTTATTTATTAGAAAGGTAGGAGGAGGGAGTTAGGTAGTGCAGTGGGTTACTGCTCACACAGAGGGTTAAACGCACGTGGCGCGAAGCACAAGGATTGGCATAAAGATCCGGGTTCGAGCCCCCAGCTCCCCACCTGCAGGGGAGTCGCTTCACAGGCAGTGAAGCAGGTCTGTAGGTGTCTTTCCCCCCTCTCTGTCTTCCCCTCCTTTCTCCATTTCTCTCTGTCCTATCTAACAACAACAACATCAATAACAGTAATAACTACAACAATATAAAAAAACAAGGGCAACAAAAGGGAAAATAAATAAAATATTTTAAAAAATAAAAGGTAGGAGGGAAGAACCAGACACTACTCTTGTACATATGCTGCAAGGGATAGAACTCAGAACCTCATGCTTGAGAGTCCAATGCTTTATCTACTGTGCCACCTCCCGGACCACAATAAATAAATCTTTAAAGAAAAAAGAAATCGCTCCATGTGGCTTCATCTCACCTACAGATGTCCAGGCAGAGACACAACCAAGTGACCCCAGGGCCAGATGTTGCTTACCCCTGCTCTTACAGAGGACAAAGTAGGGAGATGATAACTTGGGAGACAGAGGTAGAAGACTCTACCATATTCCCTCCTGGAATCTGGATCATGTGGCTATATCACCTGATGGTTTAGACATTTTAAGTTAAAGGGCAAAAAATGAATAATTCAATCAGCCATTAAACATGAAGTGCTCATCCCTTCCTATAATCAAAAGGCTAAATTTTTAAAGTCAAATTTTTAAATAGTTTTTTTAAAAAATCACTTTATTTCTGCCAGATTAAAAGAAAAAGTCCTGAGTGGGGGTAGACAGCATAACAGTTATGCAGAGACTCTCATGCCAGAGGCTCTGAAGTCCCAGGTTCAATCCCCCATACCACCAGAAGCCAGAGCTGAGCAGTGTTATAATAACAACAAAACAAATAAGTAAATAATATATAATCCTATTTCTGATCAGAGTATCAACTGGTTGGCTAAGGAGTTATCACAGAAGTAGAACACAGGCCTGGCAAGTCTGAGGCCCCAGATTTAATTCCTTTGCACCGCATATGACAGCTGAGAGGTGCTCTGGTCTCTGTCTCTCATGCTCATAAAAATAATACAATGAGTTGTTGTATTGCACCAAAGTAAAAGACTCTGGGGTGAGGGGACGGTTCAGGTCCTGGAACATGATAGCAGGAGGACCTAGTGGGGGCTGAATTTTTTTTTTAATCTTTATTTATTGGATAGAGACAGCCACAGATTGAAAGGGAAGGGGGAGATAGAGAGGGAGAGTGACAGAGAGACACCTGCAGCACTGCTTCACCACTTGTGAAGCTTTCCCCTGCAGGTATGGAAGTTTAACTGTTATATGCAAAACTGAGAAATGTTACATATGTACAAACTACTGTAATTTATTGTCGACTGTAAACCATTAACCCTCCCATTAAAGAGACTTAAAAATAATAATACATAGATCTTTTAAAAAAAAAAAAAAAAAGAATATAAACTAACTACAAAGCACAAGGGACACTATTTAGCAGTTTTTTGAAATGTACAATTTATGAGTCAGTTATCCCATTGCTGACATATTCAGTGGCGAGAGAAGCCTGACACATGGATGTACAAAACTGGGATATTTATAGTGGTAAGAAAATGAAAACAGCCATTAATAAGAGAACTGTGGTGTAAGTATGCAAAAGATCCCATGTGGCCTGGAGAGACAGCATAACTGTTATAAAATAACTTTCAAGCCTGAGGCTCTGAGTTCCCAGGTTCAATCCCTGGTACCACCATAAACCAGAGCTGAGCAGTGCTCCAGTAAAAAAATAAGTTAATTAAAATTTTTAAATAATATAAAAAATAAAATGTATCTATTAAAAAAAAAAGATCCAACCTGAAATGGAATTGGCATATTGCACCAAAGTAAAAGACTCTGGGGTGGGTGGGTGGGGAGAATATAGGCCCATGAAGGATGATAAATGACATAGCGGGGGTTGTACTGTTAAATGGGAAACTGGGGAATGTTATGCATGTACAAACTATTGTATTTACTGTTGAATGTAAAACATTAATTCCTCAATAAAGAAATAAATTAAAAAAAAAAAAAAAGATCCTATGGGGAGCCAGGCAGTAGCGCAGCAGGTTAAGCACAGGTGGCATGGACCGGCCATAATGATTCCAGTTCGAGCCCCTGGCTCCCCACCTACTCCCCACAGGCAGTGAAGCAGGTCTGCAGGTGTCTATCTTTCTCTCCCCTTCTCTGTCTTCCCCTCCTCTCTCCATTTCTCTCTGTCCTATCCAACGACAACGACAACAACAATAACTACAATAATAAAACAACAAGGGCAACAAAAGGGAATAATTTTTTTTAAAAAGTCAAAAAATAAATTAAAAAGATTCTATGTGACAGTTGAAAAAAAAGAATAAACTAGATTTAAATTTATCACTACAAATAAACCTAGACAACAATGTTGTATAAAAAAAATGTCAAGGGGCGAGGGCAATAGCATAATGGTTGTGCAAAAAGACTTTGATGCCAAGTGTTCAGATCCAGGAACATGTTGGCGGAGGAGGACCTAGATGGGGTGGGGGGTAAAGTATTATGTGAAAAACTGGGGGGGGGGGGAATGTGTTTTATTGTCAACTATAAGCTATTAATCCCCCCAATAAAGCAAAATAAACAAACACCTTCCAGACACCAAGTTGCAGGTGCTACCATAACTCCATCCCGACTTCTCTGGGCAGACGACCTCACCAGTGTGTCCTGGACCCTCGCATCTCCAGAGCTCTGGTCCACTAGGGAAAGACAGAAACAGGCTGGGGGTATGGATCGACCTGTCAACACCCATGCTCAGCAGAGCAGCTACAGAAACCAGAACTCCTACCTTCTGATCCCCATAAACCCTTGATCTATATTCCCAGAGGGGGAGAAGTCATAGAATGAAAATCATAGGGCTCTGCACTCCAGCTCCATCAGCACCCAGAGAGGGAGAAGGAAAAGGAGAGGGACATATGGAGGTAGCTATGATGTCATGAGTGGCTTAGAGGGGAAGAGAGGATTGAATCAGAAAAAGAAGGGGCAACTATGTATAAATGTGGACAGATAATTGTAGAGATGGCTGGCCCATGTCTAAAACTTTAGGGGAACTGTGGTGGATTGCAGTGGGGAGACTTAAGATTCAGAACACTGGTGGTGGGAATGGTGTGGATTCAAACCCCTGTTGACATGTAATTTTGTAATATAAAAATAAAAAAACAAATTTTAAAAAAAGAAAAATAAATAAAAGACTTTGATGCCTGAGGCTCCAAAGTCCCAGGTTCAATCTCTCATTAAAATAAAACAAAATATTTTTAAATGCAAATTCAAAGACATTCAACATTGATACTATGTATGTCTAAATTAAAATGTGACACTATAATTTACAGATTATAATAAGAAGTATAATGTTATGTACAGAAATAGCAAACTATATGTATAGGAGAATGTGACTTCTGGGGAAAGGGAAGAGGAAAGGGTCAGAGAGAAAAGGCAGAACTTCCACTGCATCTAAAACATTCGAGAGCATGAGAGAAGCACATATGCTGAAATTACCATTTGCCAGGCCTGGACAGTGAAGATCTAGGGGTGGGGGTTCCTAACACCCCAGAGGCCAACTGGCACAACCAGCACCAAGAATGCCCAGCACAGCATCTTTCAGCAGCACCCAGAACCAAAACAAAGGAACAGAGCTCCAGATGGAAAGAGGCCAGGCATTTCGGAAACTGCGGCCCCTCCCTGTCATTTTCTGGCTTGGGAAAGTGCTGTGTGGCACCCAAGTTGAAGTTTAAAATGTAAATGTATGAAAAGCACTCTTGTTCCCATGGAGGCAAGCACCCTCTGGGATAACTGGCAAGCTGCTTGGGTGGAGCAGAATTAAGTCTGAGGCCATCCTGGCTCTACTGAAACACAGCAAAAGTCTTGACCAGCTGGACCCCTTTTGTTTTGCAGTAGTCTGTACCAGAACAGAAGAAAAGAGCAATTGCTCTAAAGTCATTCAGAAGTTCAAACCTCATCCCTGCTACATCTCAGCTGAGTGATCCTAGACATATTAGCAGTCTTGTGGGACATGATTTCTTCATCCATGGTTTGGGTAACACCACCCTATTTTGCTTTGTTGAGAGGACTGGTGATATTATCTAAGTATAAACACTTCTACAATTTTAGTGTTTACTTTGGCAGCACATATACTAAAACTGCAATAGTAGGGACTAGCCTGTCCCTGCACCAGCAATGACAAAGAAATTCATGAAGAAGTCCCTATATCTCAGTAGAAATATCTGAAGTAAATTAAATTTTAGTGCACCTAATAGGTAATCTTTAGAAAATATGTTACACATTTGCATGCCTGTCTTAGTAAACAGGCAAGGGAACATAATTTAACCTTTTCTTGATGACTCAGAGTCACAATTACCAGCAAAGCATCAATTATCAAAATGATGATCTCTCCAAGGCCCGAGGTGTGCCAAGCCATTCCCCTATGAATGAATGACCCCCAGCTCTTGCGTGAGTGCTGGCTTTCCAGTGTTTTGATCACTCCCAGACAGCTATAATCACAATGCGGTTGTTTGTTGTTGTTTTTTTCTGTTCTGGGCTCTTTACCTTTACTGCTGCTTATAAGCTATAGGCTTGGAAATAGAATGGCACAGCTAATACTAAAAGTTAAGCAGATCTGCCAGGGTTGGTGTTAAAAAAAATGTAGGAAATTACGTCCAGGCTCTTGTGAGGACTTCCTGGCTCTGCACAGATAAGGAAGGCTACTGAGTGGCTGAGTTCTGACCAGGATAGCAAAGGTGTGGTTATTATGGGCTAAGCTACATCCAAGGCTCTGAGCTCTCCCTACAGTGGTGAATTTGGGGGTCACTTAAATGGGGACTAACTCTGCAGCAGGATCATATGGACTAGGTCCAATGACTCCAGATGTCTTTCTGCTCTTTTTTGGCAAGAATGCAGAGCTGCCAGTCCTGTGGCCAGAGCACCTACCCTCAGGTTAATTCTGAGAATCTTCTATCTGGAGCACTTTCAGATGGGAATGAAAATTTGTGACAAGCATAAAAGTTTCTTTAATTTCCCATGTTTCGTCACACTGTGGGGTTATACTTACTCAGCAGATACTTATTGATCTTTGCTCTGCAACAGGCCCTGACATGTAGCAATATGCAGGCAGAAACAGCACAGGGCATGGGGTAGATAACATAATGACTATGCAAAGAGACTCTCATGCCTGAGGCTCCAAAGTCACAGGTTCAATGCCCTAAACCACCATAAGCCAGAGCAGAGTAGTGCTCTGGTAAAGAGAAAAAAAAAAAAAAAAAACAGCACAAATACTGGTTCCCTTCTTCTCTCAATGAACACCTGCCATCTAGTGATCCACCTGCCTTGCACACATAGTCTGCAGCCTGGGGAGTAAAGGCTGTGGGTTTTCAGTAACCCCTACTACCTGCAGACCCTATCTTGCCCCATGGGGTCCTGCTCTCCTGGCATGAACTGAGTTCAATCTTCAGCATCATATGTACCATAGTGATGGTGCGATTCTCCTTCCACTCTATCACTAGTAAATAAATCTAGGGGGATGGGCAGTGGCACACCCATTTGAGCATACATGCTACAATTTGCAAGGGCCTGGGTTCAAGCCCCCACTCCCCATGTGCAAGGCAGAAGCTTTAAGAGCAGGGAAGTCAATGCTGCAAGTGTCTTTCTTTCCTCCTATCACTCCCCACCCCTGCCCACCATCCCTATTCCTCTATTCCTAACAAAAGAAAGGGAAAAAAAAATGTTTTGCCATTTTTAAATTATATTTATTGGATAGAGACAGCCAGAAATTGAGAAGGGGGAAAGAGACAGAGAGATACCTGCAGCCCTGCTTCACCACTTGTTAAGCTTTCCCCCTGCAGATGAGGACTGGGGGGCTTGAACACGGGTCCTTGCACACTGTAACATGTGCTTAAACGTGTGCCATGGCCCAGCCCCTAGGAAAGAAAAATTATAGCTATTGGGAACAGTGGATTTGTCATGCAGACACACCAAGCCCCAGCAATAACCCTGGTGGCAACTTAAAAATAAAAGAGAAATAAATAACTAAAAAGCCCTAGTCTCCCTTGGTTTTGTGCCCTGAGTGGGCAACAGCCCACTCAGGCTGGGCCTGACCCTACGAGGTTTTTCCCCAAACTCTATGAAACAAAAACTAAAACGGAAAAATCCACCAAGCCCGGGAAAACTCTCAGGAAAGGACCCAGCATCAGCAACCCTGCTGATTACACTTTCTACTGTTCTTCAAGATATGTGAGAACAAAGGTGACTCGAGCCTTGTTCCTGGCTTCAGAGAGCTTCTGATCAAAATGAGAACAGTGACCCAGTAAGAAGGCTTGAGCCCAGAGGGACAGCCTGAGTTTGTTTCTAGAAATGCCTCCTTCAGATGGCAGGCTAGTCATCTCTGCTCAACTTCCTCAGGGTCCAGGCTCTGTCAGCAATCCTGGCAAGCTCCTTCCCCACTGAGCTGACTTGGCTGGTCTTCCTTAGCAGTGGGGCCATCAAGGGGAGTGGTTCAGCTGATGACCACTTCCCTGCACCTCACCCTCTACCAGCTGGCTGGCTTCCGCAGCCAGGGCAGGGTCCTCAGGAAACCGCTCACCACAGCTTTGACAGCAGTCTTTTACATCAGGGCCCTCCCTCTAAGGTTGGTGGTTCCTCAGGCAGAGGACGACAGCCTCCTTAGATCAGCGGGTGGAAGCAGTGTAGGGCACAGCTAAGCTGCCAGGGAGTGGCCAGACTCTTGAGTTCTAATAATGTCTGTTGATTCTTATCTCGCTAAATGCTGGTCCATGATGGACCCTTTCTGAAACTTTTTTCAGGGCTCCTTTGGAGCCTCCATCAGAACATTCCTGCCACTCCCAAAAGGCTTTAGTTGTCCAGCACTCCCCCCTACGCTGCCATTCATGTTCTCCGTATAAACTTATCTATTTAACATGAGGTGGAGTATAGATAGTCTTCCCACAAAAAGGCAGAGTTGGAGAGGCCAGAGACAAAAAGGTATGATGGATTGAGACAGGGTGGGAGCAGAGGGAATTTCAGGGCAAGGAAGGTCCAGCCCCCCTGCTCTCCCTAGCCACCCACCCCCCCCCACACACACACAGCTCACTCATCCTTGGAGGAAGCAGCATACACCTGCCCTCACTCCCCTACACACACACCTCAACCCTCAGGAAGTTAGAATAGGGGAGAATAGTCTCACTGGCTATACAGTCTATACAAACTAGGGGTTTTCACCTTCCTCTAGTTCCCCCACCTGCCCAATTTCTGAAATGAGATCTTTTCAGAGTCCTTAGCAATGACATGGAATATCTTGGGGCTACCCATGCAGAAGTTGAAAGGTGAAATTAAGAAATTAAAAAAAAAAAAAAAACTAGCTCTTGTTGCTTGCCTCAGTAGGCCTTACTAAGACTTATAGGTTATCTCATGAGTTCATGTTCATTCTCACGACACCACAGGTGGTAAGCAGGATGACTAACTCTATTTTACAGGTGAGAACAACAGGCTCAAAGGGGTTCAGGCCTGCAGGGCTAGTAGGCTGTCAGGCTGGGATCTGAAGCCAGGCACATGGGATTCCAAACCCTGCTCTTCAGCACCTCAAGTTTGTTGCTTGAACTGGGTTTCAGGAAAGGGAAATGAGAAATGGAGAGCAATACCTCATTCAGGCATTACCTGAGAATATCCCTTCCTCAGAGTTCCCAGGTCACCCCCTCTGAAATACCTCATTCCTCCCATGACAGCCCACATCCACCTTCCCTCTCCTACTTTGCTGCTTATCAGTAACAGGCACCACATTCCAATTATCTACTTTGTTAACTACTGTCCCGCAAGCTTAAAGACTTGTTAATTTTTTTTTAATTTTATTTTAGAGATGGAGAAACAGAGAGAGTAGTAGGAAAAGAGACTATAGCACCAAAGCTTCCTTCAGTGCTTCAGTGTGGTGGGGGCTGGGCTCGAACCTGGGTCACTTACTTGCCGAAGCAGTACACTATTCACGTGAGCTATTGTGCCAGCCTATTAAAATAAAAAAAAAAATTAAAGACTTTAAATGAGAGCTAAGAAGCAAGAGTGTGGGAAGAAAATTTGGATTACCCATTAATTTGGGGAATAAAAATTAATACAAAGGCTCTGGGACAAGCTGGGGGGGGGGGGCCAAAAGAGCCTGGCAAAGGAAAAGGAGGGTTTGTTGGGTCCCCTGTGGACCAGAGAACCTTCCGGCTGGCAGTAGTAATTTCCAGCAGCTAGGGCTCCAGGCTGAGGGCTTCTGCTGGGGAGGAAGGGCTTTGCAGTCCTAGAACAAAGGCCTATGGGCATGCAGCTGGCCAGGGAGGCAGGACAGAGGAGGGGACTGAGGGGGAACAGATGAGCTGAAGCCAGCCCCTCAGTGCAGCTGCAAAGGCAACACCATCTCAAGCACAGAATCCCTTCAACTCAACACACAACAGAAAAAGAAAATAAAAAAGCTAAATGGCTTCACAATTAACCCTCCAGGGTCAGTGCCCAGTCTAGGTTCAAAGCAATCAGGCAACCCCCCAAGGCTGGAAGCCAGAGCCTTCACAAGGTTGGGAGTGGAGAGGAAGGAGCAAGTCAAATATCTGGAACACAGTCCTTTCTCCCCTCCGACCCCAGGTCATCCCCCAAGCCATGGCCTTTGGCCTCATGTGATGTAAACACACTGGCCGCAGGAATAGCTGTGGATTTGGTAAGGCAAATGTTTATTCTGGAGCTGAGATATTACAGGCCAGGCGGGTGTCAACTTCCACTGGTTCCTGGTATCAGTGACACAACATGGGTGGGATATATCCAGTGCTCTGGAGCCTTTAGGGACCACTCCAGGCCCCAAAAGTGAGCCCGTTCTTTAGAACAGGGGTTCATGAGAACCTTCCCAATGAGTCTTCATTTGCTCCTCACAGCCTCTATCAAGAAGGGCAAGCAAGTACCCCCAGTGTACTCATGTGGGAACTGAGTCAGAAAAGATATCTGACTTGCCCTGGCTAGGCTGGACAAAGCATGAGTTAGACACAGTTAGACACAGAGAGAGGCAAACTAAGCTCAAGTTGATCAGTGGCTGAAAAGGGACCAGACTCAACTCTTCCCAGCGCTCAGGGCTCTACAGGCAGTCTCCATGTGGATGTGAAGGAGGCAATCTGAGGTACCTTCCAGCCAAAGGACATTATGAGGTACCATCACTCTTTGGTGTACAGCAGTAGTGCCTGGACCCAAATTCTGTGCTGGATTCCTCAGTCCTCTTTCTACTTTCTCTGCTATGTCACTTCTAATCAGAGGCAGCAGGAAAGCCCCCAAGGCAGCTCTTAAACCATTCTGTTACTAGGTTTTATCCTCTCTACCTCCATCCTCAGGGCAAGATAGGGGTTGTCCAACCTTTGGGGGGGTGGTACACAGCAGTCTCACCAGTAAGTATAGAGATGAAGCACCCCGGGGATCACAGGGAAGGGGTAAATAACAAAGAAAAGGGGGGGGATACCCTGCATTTCTCTGAAAGACAACTATGGGGTTGTTTCACTCATATATGCAATATAAAGAACTAGAGCACATGAAATTCTAAAAAAAAATGTCACTAAGACTAAAAAGTATGCTGATTACTGGGGGGGGGGGAGACAGAACTATGGTGGTGGGTATAGTGTGGAACTTTACCCCTGTAATCATATGATCTTGTAAACTTTTACTAAATCTCTAATAACACATTTTAAATCAGAGAAAGAAAGAAAGAAAGGGTACACTTTGTCTTTTGGTTCTTACTCCCTAGGATTTCTGCTGTGGGGAGAGCGGTGATTTTTACTTTCAGCAGAGCAAAGGGAAGAGCCTGAACGACACTTTCCAGAAGACCAGAGCTAAGCGTACAGCAGGGAGCCCTCTTGGGACTGTCATTACTCTCCCTGCTTATTATTTCTTGGGCAAGGTTAAGTGATTGGGCTGCATGCAGAGGCATGGCTGGGGTGCCTCTGGGAACCCCCAGACCAGCGTTACTGTATGGTTATGCAGTCTGGGTCGCTTCCTAGGGGACCCCAAATCAAAGCATGGGGGGAAAGTTCTTTCATTTGCCAACAGCTTGGCAAATAAAAGTCTTACAAAGGCCACAAACACTGCCCCCCTCAATAGCACCTCTCTAGTCTCCCACTCCTTTTGTTCTCAAAAGCAACCGCAATGGAGTAAAAGTAACTACTATCTATCAATAGAAACCTCTTTAAAAACTCCATTGCCGGCCTTTCTCTGTCTTTCAAACCCCCTACCCCCCAAGAAAAACAAAACGGGAATGACAAAATGGGAATTAAATCGATTTCGGGGGTGGACTCGGTCGAAACAGACAGTAGCCCCTCTTATCTCTTGCACCCCACTCTAATCTCTCCAGAACACGAGTCCCAAGTGGCACCAAACCGGAACAGACAGCTGGTGCCCCTAGAGCTCCCGGGACCAGAGGTTGGAGTCCCTCCCCCGAAGAGGGTACCCCGCCCGGACCCACAGTCGGAGGCCAGGAGCAGCCGGGGCGCAGTGAGGGCGGGTGCGCGCAGCCTCGCGGGCTTCCCGGGTTTCAAACTGAGCGGGGCGCGCTCGCTCCTTTTGTTCCCGGGGTGGGAGTGAAAGCACAGGAAATGTCTCCTTGCACCAGTTTCCCGCGCCTCAGCTGCACCCCAGGGGTCCCGGGCATCTCAACTGCCGCCCAAAAGCTGAACCCGCAGGGACTGACGGGACGGTGCACCCCGGGCCGGTGGGAGCCTCAGACTGAGCCTGAGCACTGCCACCTGGCCGGCTGCACCCGTAGAACTAGAGGGGCGAGAGGGGGCACTCACCGCGCGGTCGCCGCCCCGCCGGTCCGCACGCCCGGAGCGCGAGTCTGCCAGGTGCCGCGGCGAAGCGGGCGCGAGTTTGAAAGTCGCTCCGGGAAGGGCCGAGGCTGCCGCCGCGCCCGCCCACCGCCCGCCCCGCGCGCCTGGGGACGCGGCCAACTGCGAGCACAGCCTCCGGGGACCCCGGCTCGCGCACCGCTTCCCAGCGCCCGGCAGGAAGTGGGAGCCGAGGCGAGCCTGGGCTACAGCGGGAGGGAGGGTGAAGGGAGGGGCGGGCCAGGAATTTTTCCAGTGGGTGGAGACTGGGGCCGCGGCCGGAGCCCGGCGAGCGGGGGCAGCAGCGGGGCTGGGGCCGGCCAACTTTGCTGCGCTGCGAGCCCGGGCCGCAGGTAAAGGCGGCGAGCGCGCGGCTAATGATTAACCCCCGGGCGGGGCGGGGCGGGGCGGGGCGGGGCGCATGCAGGAGCCGCGGGCCGAGCGCTCCCGGGCAGCCCCGAGGCGGCCAGACACAATGGCGCACGTGGTGGGGGTCACCCAGGTGTCGCCACAGACCCGAGGTCCCAGCCCAGGGGACACGGAACCACCCGAATGTCCCTGTGGTGCTGGCAGGCTCTCCAGTGACTCCCTAGGCTTGAGTCGGAGGGTCCAGATCTTACCAGACCAAGTTCTGTCGGCGCTTCTGAGTCATAAGGCAGGTCTTGAATTCCACGGCGAAACTGGGTGCCGATGACTCTTTCAGAGGTAAATCCAAATCTCAGAGACGCGGACCAGAAAGATCAAGAAACCCGATAGCTTACAGGGAGGGAGCTCCACCAAAAGACTCCTAAGCGGGAAACACAAGATGCAGCAGCCTGATTCATGATAGAAGACCTTTTTTTTTTTTTTTTTGGTGGGGTGGGGTGCAGACAGACGACCTGTGTCCGTTTTTTATGTGACCACATGGGCCTGGAAAGGTACACACTCGGAGACAGGGGGAGGGATCCAATAGGGACAGACTTGATTTTGAGCAAGAGCAGACACACACCTGGAATGATTCACCAATAAAGGTCCCGGGTGGCTGATGGGGGCAGACGCTGGCTGGCTGTCCCTGCCCAAAGCCAGAGAGGGACTCTGGTCAGAGTGGTGTCTCTGGTCCGATATTGTCTTCACTTTGGCGGGAGGAGGATGGGATGCTATCAGAACCTTTGGTTGTATCTGACCTGTGGGCGTAGGTAAGCTTGCATAGTAAACGGCATAAAAGAAGAAACCTTCAGAACAAAATGGAACCACGATTTAAAGAAACTGCTTCAGGCTAATGCAAGCTCCAGGTATTTTTACCGGGAGGGGTGGGGAGGAGCCGTCGCGAGAGGAAATGGCTTTCAGGTGACTTTGAAACTGATCCAGGAGAGGGTAGGGTGAAGACTGCTGGGTTCCTCGCGGGGACCGGTGGGCACAGGGCCTGTGAGTCCTGGCTGCCGGACCCACATTCCTCAGGGTGGGAGGGTCTGCTCAGGCCTTGCACAGCGCTGGGGAAGGTGAAAGTTGAGTTTGTGGAAGGGGACTCAGATAAACAGTTCTGCGGTTCTACTATACACAATAGCCCAGGCTCCCGGCTGGAGAGAAAATTGCACAGTGGCCGCTTCTTGGGAGTCATAGCAGGGGCTGTTCTTCACCACTATATATTCTGGGGTTTTTTTCTTCTCTCTCTCTCTCTCTCTTTCATCTTGTATATTCAATCCAGCCCTTGATTATAATGCCTTGCATTGTTTCAAACAGTTTTAAATGTTGGTGTCCGTAGTTTATTTCCTAAACGGATTGTTATCTTTCCTTCTGACTGAAGTCATGTAGGAAACAGCCAGGACTAGAGTTCAGATGAAATTATGTTGAGATCCAATCTCACCTGAATGTGTCTGGGCCGCAGCACTGCTGGGAGCTTCTCCTTTCTTTCCTGACCCATGCATGCTTTGGTGGCCTCGCCCTCCCTGCTATTAAATCATTTATTATTATAATAACAGCTTGTGCCTCAGTAATGCCTTTAATCCAAGATCTCAGAGTGCCACAACTAATACAACTTAATTTACCTTCACATTTACTCCCACTGAAATGGGGAGATGGAGGTATTCTCCTCATTTTATAAGTGAGAAAACCAAAACAACAGAGTTGAAATGACTCACTAAGGGAAACTAATAGCTTGGTTTCTTCTTCTCTCCCTTCCCCTCCTCCTTCCTAACTCTGGACTGCCAGCATTTCAACCCCCCAGAGACAAAGGCCATTGAGTTTTCACAATAAAGAACATTTCCAAACTGTCATTTCAGCTGCCCTATTGTAGTAGACCTTATGGGGGGGGGGGGGGCGGTTGATGGTGATGGTGTGTAAACACTGAAGGTCCCCTAAGGCTCTGTGCCTCCCAAATGAAATCCCAAACATGGAAGACACCCACCCCTCTCAAAAACCCTTGTCAAAAGAATCAAAAAACCCTGCCAAACCTCAAGATCTCAAACATCCAAGCTTTTTAGCAATGTTTGCCACAAATGGGAGCCACAAGCTACAAAAGAAAAATAAATTGGGCATCACTAAAATTTAAAGGCTGGAGAGATAGCATAATGATTATGCAGCATATTATACTTTCATTTCTGAAGTACTGAAGGTCCCAGGTTCAGTCCCCAGCATCACTATAAAGCAGAGTGATCATTGCTCTGGTAAGGAAAGAAAAGAAAGGAAAAAGGGTGTGGGGAAGGTGTTGAAATTTAAAACTTTAAGTGCAAAGAGTTAGTTCAATTGGACAGTGTGCCTGCTTTATCATGTACTGGGCCCAGGTTTGAGCCTGGGCCCCATAATACTAGAGGAAGCTTTGGAGCTGTGGTATCTCTCCCTCTGTCTCTCTTTCTACCTGAAAAAGTCAGAGCAGTGAAGGCGTGGCTGAGGAAAAAAAATAATTTCTTAAACTTTAATGTCTCCAATCACAGTGAAAAATCAAAAAAGGAGACTTTATTTAGGGTATAGAAAAAAACCTCTACAACACAATGAAAAAGAAAAACAATATCTTTAATTAGCAAAAAGATTTAAATGTCATGTCTCTAAAGGGGCAAATAAGCTCATGAAAAGATAACATCATTAGTCATCATGAAAATATTAAAAATGTAGTGAAATGTCACTTTATATACCCCTAATGCGGCTAACATAAAAGAAATACAGCAATGTGTTGGCTCTATGGAAAAATAAGAAGGCTCATACAATGTTGTTAAGACTGTAAAATGGTGCAACTGATTTGGAAAACAGTCTGACAGTCCCTCAGAAATGTAAAATAAAGTTACCATATGATCCTGCAATGTCACTCCTAGGTATATATACCCAAAAGGACTAAAAATACTTGTCCACATAAAGTTGTATCCAGGAACGTTCAGGACAAGATTTTATTATTCACAGTAACCAAAATATAGGAATAGTGCAAATGTCCGTCAGCTGATGAATGGGTAAGCAAAATGTATATCATACAATAGACTACCACTCAGTCATTAAAAGGAGTGAAGCAGCACAGCTATATACAAGATACTGGGTACTGTACAGCAAACCATAACAAAGGGACTTTTCAAAGTTAACCCAATTAACAAATAATGTGATGATAATATTAACTATCAATTGTCTTTTTGAACCCTAAGACAGCAGGAACCTCACATCTTCACTATAGAGCCCCTACTTCCCCCAGTCCTGGAACCCTTGGATAGGGCCCACTTTCCCGTATGCATCTCCCAATCCAAACCAAATAATATTGCATCCGCCGATCACAACCTAACCAAAGCAACGATTGCCACCTCAACATGCTTCACCTCAGACTGTATCCAGAGACTTCACGTGTGGAATGACAACCCTTCAGCTTCATTACTCGGGTGAGACCTTTCCTTTTATAGTACACTCTAATTTCATCTCAGGTAGTTCACTTTCTAACAAAGTCCCATAACCTAGAGATACACCAGTTTCTGTGAGAGAGAGCTTATGTGCACACGTATCCATAAACTACTGCAAAATATATACCTGAAAGCAGAAGTACACTAGAGTTTGCAGTTCCAGATGCCACCAGGATGCTGGCCAGGCTTCCCTGGATTGAAGACCCCACCAATGTGTCCTGGAGCTCAGCTTCCCCAGAGACACACGCTACTAGGGAAAGAGAGAGGCAGACTGGGGGTATGGACCGACCAATCAACGCCCATGTTCAGCGGGGAAGCAATTACAGAAGCCAGACCTTCTACCTTCTGCAACCCTCAACGACCCTGGGTCCATGCTCCCAGAGGGCTAGAGAATGGGAAAGCTATCATGGGAGGGGGTGGGTTATGGGGATTGGGTGGTGGGAATTGTGTGGAGTTGTACCCCTCCTACCTTATGTTTTTGTTCACTAATCCTTTCTTAAATAAAAAATTTTAAAAAATAAAAGGAGTGAAGCACTGATTTGTGCTAGAGTAAAGGAAAAGGAACTTTGTTATTATTTTTGCCACCAGGGTTATCACTGGGGCTTGGTCCTTGTGTGATTGACTCCACCACTCCTGGTGGCCTTTTCCCCTCCTTTCTTTTTAATATTTATTTATTATTATTCTTTATTTGAACAAGCAGAGAAAAATTGAGTGGTAAGGGGAGATAGAGAGGGAGAGAGAAAAAGAAAGACACTTGCAGCTGCCTCAGCACTCATGAAGCTTCCCCTCTGCACATGGGGATCAGGGACTTGAAGCCAGGTCCTTGCACATGATAATGTGGGCTCAATCAGGTGCACCACTGCCCAGCATCTTTTCTCTCTCTTTTTTTAAGGTTCTCTCTCTCTTTTTTTTAATGTTTTTATTTATTTATTAATAAGAGGAGTAGGAGGAGAGAGAGAAAGAACCAGACATCACTGTGGTACATGTGCTGTTGGGGATTGAACTCAGGACCTTATAGCTTGAGAGTCCAATGCTTTATCCACTGTGCCACCTCCTGGACCACACTTTTCTCTCTCTTTTCTTTTTTCTTTTTGTTTTCCTTTTCTTACCTTTTTTTTTTTTTAAGAATGTATTTATTTATTTATTTATGAGAAAGATAGGAGGAGAGAGAAAAAGAGCCAGACATCACTCTGGTACATGTGCTGCTGGGGATTGAACTCAGGACCTCATACTAGAGAGTCCAATGCTTTATCCACCTCCCTGACCACTCTTTTTTTTTTTTTTCCTTAAAGAGAGAAATAGAGGGGAAAGAGTGAGTGAGAGGAACAGAGACACCTGCAGCATCCCACCACTCGTGAAGCTTCCCCCATACAGATAGGGACCAGGAACTTGAACCAGGGTCCTCAGGCATGGCAACATCTACTCTCTATCAGGTGTGCCACTGCCCTGCACCTAGAAAGGAACTTTGAAAATATTATGATGCGAGTCGGGCAGTAGCACAGCGGGTTAAGCACACATGGCATGAAGCACAAGTACCCACATAAGGATTCTGGTTCGATCCCCTGGCTCCCCACCTGCTTTACAGTAAAGCCGGTCTGCAGGAGTCTATCTTTCTCTCGCCCTCTGTCTTCCCCTCCTCTCTCCATTTTTCTCTGTCCTATCCAACAACAATGACATCAGTAACAACAATAATAACTACAACAACAATAAAAAGGGCAACAAAAGGGAAAATAAATAAATATTAAAAAAGGGAAATATGAGAAGTCAGTCACAAAGGACTACAAATGTATAACTCTATTTATACAAATTCTTGAGAATAATCAAGTCTGTACAGACAGAAAGTAGACTAGCAGGTCCTTTCAGGTTGGGGTGAGATGGGAATAACTAGTGAAAATGCCTTGAGAGGTGGCACAGTGGAAATGATGTAGGATTTGGAAACATGAGGTCCTAAATTCAATCCCTGGCATTATATATGCCAGAGTGATGCTCTGCTCCAGGTCTCTGTGTTCTGGTTCTCTCTCATTAACATACAAATGATTTTTTTTCTTTAATGTGGAGCTACTGCTAAAGGTTCAGGTTTCTTCTAGGAGTAACTACATATGTTAAAAAATGGAGAGACAACATAGTGGTTATGCAAAAAAAAAGATCTTCATGCCTGAGGCTCCCAGGTCCCAGGTTTAATCCCCAGTACCACCACCAGCCAGTGCTGAGCAGTGCTTTGTTGTCACTCTTTCTCTCTGTCTCTCTCTGTGTATGTATGTGTATCTCTTTCATTAAGATAAGTTATAAAATATTTCTTAAAAATATTTTGATGGTTGTATGACTCTAAGTATACATACATGCAAAAAAAAAAAAAAAAAAAAAAGCCCAGGTGAAGAAAAAGCTCTGTCAATAGAGCACATGGAGCCAGGTGGTACCAACCTGGTTAAGTGCACATGTTATAATACGCAAGGACCAGGGTTTGAGCCCCCAACCCCCACTTGCAGGGGGAAAGCTTTGCAAATGGTGAAACAGTACTGCAGGTGTCTCTCTGTCTCTCTCCCTCTGTATCATCCCCTTCCTTCTCAATTTCTGACTGTCTCTATCCAATAAATAAATAAAGATAATAAAAAATTAAAAATATAGGGCACAGACTTGCATACCTGAAACTCCTGGTTGCCCCAGGACAGTATATGCAGAAATAGTGCTCTGACCTGTCTCTATCTCTTTTGAACATGAAAATCTATCTTATATTAAGTAAATAATTTTTCAGGGGTGGGTGGTAGCGCAGCAGGTTAAGCGCACGTCGCACAAAGCACAAAGACCAGAGCAAGGATCCCAGTTCGAGTCCCCGGCTCCCCACCTGCAGGGGCGTCACTTCACAGGCAGTGAAGCAGGTCTGCAGGTATCTATCTTTCTCTCCCCTTTTCTGTCTTCCCCCTCCTCTCTCCATTTCTCTCTGTCCTATCCAGCAACAACGGCATCAATAATAACTACAACAATAAAACAGCAAGGGCAACAAAAGGGGAAAAAATAAATAATTTTTCACTTATTTTTAGCAGAGCATTGCACAGCTCTTATTTATGGGGTAGGAGAGGGGATTGAATCTGAGACTTCAGAGCCTCAGGCATGAAAATATTTGCATAACCAGTAAGCTATCTCCCCTGCCCCAAAATAAAAAATTTTCAAGTGTATATAAAAAGTCACTGCATTATATACATTAAATGAGCCAGCTATGTAGTATGCAAAATATATCTCAATATAGGTTGTTGTGTGAGCCACTACCACCCACTCCAGAGCTACCCATTGGCCTGTAATCAGAAGCTATCAGAATCCTGGTGAACAAGAGCTCCACCCTGCATTTCTCCAGAGCACAAGGAATCAGTTCAATATCAAGTAGTGCCTTATGAGACAATGATTCAGAGTCCTGTGGCCCCTAGACTTCCTGAAAGGAGTAAAATGGGAGGTTTGTAACTATCTTTGAGAGGGCAGTGGCCTGAGGGTGAGGGTGAGGGGTTCCCTTCCTGAAGTTCTTTATCGCCAGTCTGAACTCCTGGGTGGCAGAAAAATATGATATCAGAAAGGGGAAGAAAGTATGGGGGAAGGGAGAGGAAGACTTCTCCCATTCTTTCTACATTCAAGTTTCTAGCCAGCCGCTGTTGTGGGGAGCTCTTGGAGGAAATGAGCTGTTTGTTTGAGTATGTGTCTACAACAGAAGCATTTGCCAATCACTTGTGGTTTTTCAAGAACCAGGGAGTGGCGTATGAACCATGTCTGAAGGTCACTTATGTTCAACTCTGTTATCAGTAGATAAAGGGGCACTTTTCACAACACCTGAAACCAGAGCCCCCACTAAAACATCCACTTTGGCAATCTAGGAGTCAATTAGCAGACAAGCATCGCATTCTTTCTATTGGCATCACCAGCTATAGACTGAGCTCAGTGCCTGCACAATAAACCCACCACTCTTGGCTGATACTTTTTTCTTTCTTTTGTAGAGACAAAAATGGGGGCCGGCAGAGTAGAGAGAGAGAAAGAGAAACATTTGCATTACTATTCCATCTCTAATGAAACTTCCCCCCTGCAGGTGGGGACCAGGGACTAGAACCGAGGTCTTCATGCATGGTAACATGCATGGTGCTCTACCAGATGTGCCACTGCCCAGCCCCCTATTAAGAAAAATTTTTATTGGGGGTTGGGCGGTAGCACAGTGGGTTAAGCGCACGTGGTGCAAAGCACAAGAACTGGCTTAAGAATCCTGGTTCAAGCCCCGAGCTCCCCACCTGCAGGGGAGTTGCTTCACAGGTTGGTGAAAGCAGGTCTGTAGGTGTCTATCTTTCTCTCCCCATCTCTGTCTTCCCCTCCTCTCTCTATTTCTCTCTGTCCTATCCAACAACAACGACATCAAAAACAACAACAATAAAAACAACAAGGGCAACAAAGGGAATAAATAAATATTTTTTAAAAAGAAGAAAAAATAAAGTCCAATGGATAAGGCATTGGACTTTCAAGCATGGGGGGTCCCGAGTTTGACACCCCCCCCTCCAAATCACATGTGCCAGAGCAGATGGAAGACTCCACTTTGATTCGTGTGAAACGCTTCATCTTCAACAGCCCAGTGACAAGCAGGGCAGGATGTACCTACCCAGCACTGTACTGTAATCCTCAGAAAACAAATTAGTGCGACCTTAATTAGGAGATAATTGCCCAGTTACTTGCAGGTGAAGGCAGTAATTCATGGCTGTAATTTTGGTTGGTGATGTTTTCCTCCTCAACACGGACCTCAACGTTCCCAGCTCTGGCTTCTCCATCTTGCCCAGAGAGGACATGTGCCAAGGAGCCTCTAGGGTCCAGATCTGAATTACGTTACTCCAGCTTCTGCTCTTACAACAAACACGAGTTGTTAATGACCAGGTACTCCTACTGAAATGCTAAATCCCATCATGAGCGGTAGTGGAGGTCACTCTTGTTTCCTCGTTGTGTTACTTCTCTTCTACATAAACCAAGTCTATTTCTTCCTAGTCATAGAGGAATTCTACGGTTTCTTCCAATTCTGGAAATCCTAGGCTTTTCTTTCTTTTTCTTCTTTTTTAAAAAGATTTTATTTGGGAGTCGGGCTGTAGCACAGCGGGTTAAGCGCAGGTGGCGCAAAGCACAAGGACTGGCATTAAGGGTCCCGGTTCGAACCCCGGCTCCCCACCTGCAGGGGAGTCGCTTCACAGGCGGTGAAGCAGGTCTGCAGGTGTCTATCTTTCTCTCCTCCTCTCTGTCTTCCCCTCCCTCTCTCCATTTCTCTCTGTCCTATCCAACAACGACGACAACAATAATAACTACAACAATAAAACAACAAGGGCAACAAAGGGAATAAATAAATAAAATAAATATTTAAAAATATATTTTATTTATTAATGAGAAAGGAGGAGAGAGAGAAAGAACTAGACATCACTCTGGTACATGTGCTGCTGGGAATTGAACTTGGGACTTCAGGCTTGAGAGTTCAGTGTTTATTCCGCTGTGCCACCTCCCAGACTACTTTTTTTTTTTTTTAGGTTTTACTTGTGTGACTTTATTTCAAAATGGTTCCCAAGTAGATATTTGAGTTGAGTTTACATGGGTTTTGTGATATTCTACATAGAAATTGTGTGATACTGATACAGGCCTTGTACTTCTGTGCTTCCATTTCAGCCTTACAGGGCTGACTTATTCCACCTTTATTTTAGGGAGAAATGGGGTGGGGGGGAGACAGAGAGGGAAAGACATCTCAGAACAGCACCACTCCCTGCCCCAGCCCCCCCTTAGGCTTTTCTTTCTTCCTTCCTTCCTTCCTTTCTTTTTTTATTTCTTTCTTTTTTTTAAGATTTTATTTATTTATTAATGAGAAAGATAGGAAGAGAGAGAGAAAGAACCAGACATTACGACATTACTCTGGTACATGTGCTGCCAGGAATTGAACTCAGGACCTCATGCTTGAGAGTCTAGTTCCTTAGCCACTGCGCCACCTGCTGGACCACAGGCTTTTCTTTCTTAAGGAAACCCCAAGCTGGAACTTCTGGCTACAGCAAACTCTAGGCCTTTGACTGACAAACTTATCTAAGGAGAAAAGCCAGGCATCATAACTTCACTTATGATTCAGATATCCTTGTTCCAGGTCAATGACTGTATGCAGCCTGCTGGGAGACAAGGATAAAACTCAGGAACAGCTCTTTCAGCCCCCTAACAATCTTTGGAGTCAGGTAGTCATTCTCTCTCTCCCATTGTATGGTTGAGAATATTGAGACCCAGAGTAGTCAATCGCATGTCCCTGGTCATGTGACCCTTTTCCTTTTTAAAGATTTATTTATTGGGACCAGGTGATGGCACACCTGGTTAAGCACACACATGACATTGTGCAAGGACACAGGTTCAAGCCTCTGGTCCCCACCTGCAGGGAGAAAGCTTCATGAATGGTGAAGCAGGGCTGCAAGTGTCTCTCTTCTTCTCTATCTCCCCCTCCCTTCTTAATTTCTCTCTGTCTTTATCCAATAAAAATAAATTTATTTATTTATTTATTTTTTACGAGAGCACTGCTCAGCTCTGGTTTATGGTGGTACAGGGGACTGAACCTGGGACTTCAGAGCCTCAGGCATGACATTCTCTTTGCATAACTATTATGCTATCTACTCCTGCCCCCCAAAAGATTTATTTATTAATTATAGAGAGGAAAGAGAGAGAACTAAAGCAATGCCGGGGGTCAAACTCAGGTCATCATGCTTGCAAGTCTAACATTCTAGCCACCATACCACCTCCCATGCTGGTCATGTGGCCCTTAATAACCCTTTGCAGGCTGGACTTGTGCTTTTTAAAAAATATATCTACTTATTTATTTATTATTGAATAGAGATAGAGAAAAATTGAGAGGGAGAGAGACAGAGAGAAACAGACCTGCTTCACCGCTCGTTAAGCTTTCCCTTGCGGTGAACTTGTGGTCTTATTTAATTAACTTTATTTATTGGTTAGAGACCGTCAGAAATTGAGAGTAGGGGGAGGGAGAGAGGGAGAGAGACACCTGCAGACCTGCTTCATCAATCATGAAGCTTTTCCTTGCAGGTGGGGACCGGGGGCTCATACTTGGGTCCTTGTGCATTGTAACATGTGTGCTCAACCAGATATGACACACCTGGCCCCAACTTGTGCTCTTAAACACCAACTGAGTACCAAAATGCCCCCTTCAGTTTCCACCCACCCCTCTCCCACCTCCTGTTCCCGGGATTGCTTGAGCAGAAGAGATGAAAACAATTTTATCAAATTAAGTCCCAGAAAGAAATGCCCCCACCCTACTCTGCTGTACCAAACCAGTGTGAATTGCTCTACAATGCACCAGAAAGCCTGCTAGACTCATAAGCACATGACAAGATTGTTCCAGGGGTTGGTAAATTAAGTGAAAAGGAAAAGGAAGACTGGAAGAATGTGTTCAGTCATAAAATGGGGGAGGGGGGTGGGCAAAAGTCTTTTAAATATGTATGACTTCACAAGCTAAACAGCTATAAAAGGTGAAAGGCAGGCCCTTTGCCTGGCAACTACAGGCTTATAAGCTCTAATCACAGCTCTGCCTATTCCCCCGAACAGTCCTGCTGCTAAAACTCAGAGAACATCTTGTCCTGCTCTGTGGAGAGAAACAGAAGGAGGGAAGCTGGGTTTACCAAGTACTGTTGGAATGAGTGGGGTGTCAAGTGTCTGCAGGGCTCAGGGGCTCCTACAGAATTGTCTCCAGAAAGTTCTTCAACCTTCCCTGTCCTACATACATACATGCCACCTCTCCTCACAGTTAGACTGTTCCTACAGCAATGTACTCCACCATCACTCCTTCCCCTTCATGCATTCCTGTGGTCCCATGGAAAGACACCTCCTTAGGCAACCAGGCCAGGTATGGAGGCCTTACCAACAAGAGACCAATAGACCTGAATACTAAATCTGCTTCTTAGGCAAACCATTTCATTAATTTCTCTGTGCCTCAGTTTCATCATCTGAAAACAAGGTCAGAAGTAGCATCTCATAGAGTGCTAGCCAGAACTAAGTAAGAAAATATTTGTGGGAGTTGGGCAGTAGCATAGCGGGTAAACCGCAGGTGGTGCAGACCGGCTGTAAGGATCCCGGTTTGAGCCCCCAGCTCCCCACCTGCAGGGGAGTCACTTCACAAGTGGTGAAACAGGTCTGCAGGTGTCTATCTTTCACTCCCCTCTCTGTCTTCCCCTTCTTTCTCCATTTCTCTCTGTCCTATTCAACAACAACAATAAAACAACAAGGGCAACAAAAGGGAATAAATAAATATATATACTTTTTTTAAAGAAAATATTTGTAAGAGGCCTAGCAGTGTTCCCAGTCTGCAGAAAGAGACAGCTAATAATTGCTATTTGTAGCTTTTATTTCATCTTCTAAGTGTTTGGTCCCCGTGTCTCACCTTAATATCCTGGTTTCCCTCACACCACATCAAAGCATCTTATATATAACTGGGAGAGAGATCTTGTAAATTACCTCAAAGAGGCCTCTTTCTTTATGTAATTGTCAACCATAGATAGCTCAAGAATGAGGTAATACCAATAAATACTAACACATGCCTGGGATCTAGTAAGTACTTGCTAAATGTTAGTTTGTGATGGTTTATTTTACATATCAGCATCAGTAAATCATAAGATGTCCACATATCCAACTTGTTGTTTGTTTTTGTAAAAAAATATTTTATTTTTTTTTTATCTTTTAAAAAATTCTTTATTAGGGCATTAATAGTTTACAGTTGACAGTAAAATACAATAGTTTGTACATGCATAACTTTCCCAGTTTCCCACATAACAATTCAACCCCCAGTAGGTCCTTCTCTGCCATCTTGTTCCAGGACCTGAACCTTCCCCTCCATCCCAGAATCTTTTACTTTGGTGCAATACACCAACTCCAGTCCAAGTTCTGCTTAGTCTTTTTCCTTCTGATCTTGTTTTGCAACTGCTGCCTATGAGTGAGATCATCCCATATTCATCCTTTTGTTTCTGACTTATCTCACTTAACATGATTTCTTCAAGCTTTATCCAAGATGGGGTGAAGAAGGTGAATTTACCATTTTTAATAGCTGAATAGTATTCTACAACTTACTCAGCCACTCATCTGTTGTTGGACATGTGGGTTGCTTCCAAGTTTTGGCTATCACAAATTGTGCTGCTATGAACAAATACACAAATCTTTTTGGACGTGTATGTTTTTGAATGGGTATACACAAATATTTTGGGATAGGTATGTTTTTGAATGGGTATACACAAATCTTGTGGGATGGGTATGTTCAGTTCCTTAGGCTATATCCCCAGGAGAGAAATTGCAGGGTAATAAGGTAGGTCCACTTCTAGCCTTCTGATAGTTCTTCAGACTGCTCTCCACAAGGGTTGGACCAATTTACATTCCCACCAGCTGTGCAGGAGGGTTCCTTTCTCCTAACAAACTCTCCAGTATTTGCTGCTGTTACCTTTTCTGATGTATGACATTCTCACAGGAGTGAAGTGGTGTCTCATTGTTGTCCTTATTTTCATTTCTTTGACAATCAATGAATTGGAGCATTTATTCATATGTTTGTTGGCCTTTTGAATCTCTTCTATGGAGAATATTCTATTCATATCCTCTCCCCGTTTTTGGATGGGGTCATTTGTATCTTGTTGCTGAGTTTGGTGAGCTCTTTATACATTTTGGCTATTAGCCTCTTGTCTGATGTATCGCATGTAAAGATCTTCTTCCATTCTTTGAGAGGTCTCTGTTTTGGGTAGTGAAAAATTTATTTATTTATGAGGCAAAAAGAGATAACCAGAACATCACTCTGGCACATTTGATACCAAGAGTCAAACTCAGGACCTCATGTCCAGAGCCTTAACCACTCTGCCAACTCCCAGGCCACCCAGTGATTTTTGAGGTGTTGTTTTTAAGGTTGTATCTGTGATGGTGTTTCCAGAACATTTGATTATCTTTGAATGATGATTTTCCCCCTATAAGTGAGCATCATTAATTAGTTGAGGGTCTGAATGAGTCAAAAACATAGAGAGGAAAGTTGAATCCCTCTCTGACTGCTTGAGCTGGGACTTCAGTGACAGACAGCAGTGGAAGACTAGCCTGAGTACTCCTTGTTCTCAACCTTCAGATTAGACTCTCAGGTCTTCAAATTGCACCATGGACTTTCCTGGGTGTCCATCTGACAATACAACATAACATGGACAGATGGATAGGTAAATAGACAGGCAGATATTGGATCTGTCTCTTTCAAACCTGTGTCTTAGAATTCCCAGTTTCAAACCCTGGCACCACAATGAATTTTTTTTTAAATAATTTATTTCTTTATTGGGGAATTAATGCTTTACATTCAACAGTAAATACAATAGTTTGAACATGCATAACATTCCCCAGATTCCTATTTAACAATACAACCCCCACTATTTCATTCATCATTTTTCATGGACCTGTATTCTCCCCACCCACCCACCCACCCCAGAGTCTTTTACTTTGGTGTAATACTCCAATTCCATTTCAGGTTCGACTTGAGCACCACAATGAATTTGAGTTGAGCACAGTGGATAAAGCACTGGACTTTCAAACATGAGTTCCTGAGTCCTGTCCCCAGCATCATATATGCCAGTGATGCTCTGGTTTTCTCTCTCTCTCTTCCTCCCCCCTCTCTTTCCCTCTTTTTCTCTCTCTCTTACTGATATACTAAAATAAAATAAATCAAGAGAAAGAAAGAAATTGGTTCTCTTTCTTTGGAGAAACTTAAGACAGGATTTTTTTTTTTGGTCTGGGTATTAAGTATTTATCTTGGGTGGAGGTAGATAGCATAGTGGTTATGCAAAGAGATTCTCACGCCTGAGGCTCCAGATTCGCAGCTTGAATCCCCCACACTATTTAAACTAGAGCTAAGCAGTGCTCTGGTTAAAAAAAAAAAAGTATTTATCTCCCCATCTATTCATCCATCCATCCATTATTGAATATCCTGGTTGCTGAGAGGTATACTTTTAGTATAAATTAACATTGTATTGCTCTAGAAGGCAAGAGAACAATCAAAAGAGCCAGAAAACAATCAGAATTGTGTAGCATTTTCTCTGGCTTTGATGTAACTATTATCACATTTGAAAAGAGAAAAAGATTATATCCCTTTTTATGAATAACCTAGAAGGCACATATTCAAATAATGTTGCCTGTCTGAGAATGAGAACATATATTTATGTGTAGATCTTTCATCACTTAAAGGTCTTTCAAGTATTACAGTAGCTTCAAAATTGGTAAATTCTGGCTGTAAAGGTTCAGGCAGGATGGTTGGAAATAACCAAGTGCCATTCAGGTCCAAGTCTGGTAGGAAAATGTAATCTCCAGTCTCCAGCTGTATTACAGTGGGTCCAGAATGAAGAGCCACACTGAAGTGAGGACACTAATTTCTCCGCATGACTCCTGAGGCAGCTCTGAAGGCATTTCCAAAAAGCTGATGCAGACCTGTGCCTTTCTTCATCGCATACCCCCTCCTAAGAGCTGCACTCCACCCCAGGGAATGCAGACAAGTCTGAGTCACTCTCTTATCCAATCTTCCATGTGGCCTTGGAAACCTTTACTGGAAGTTCTCAAAGATCTACATTCTCATCTCATCATGCTCTTTCCATGACCCTCCTCCTCCTCTCTTTTTATATTTATATTACTTATTATTGGATAGAGACAGAAATTGGTGGTAGAGAGAGAAAGAGAAAGAGAGGGTAGGGGAGAGAGAGAGGGAAAGAGATACCTGCAGCCCCGCTTCACCATTCATGCAGCTTTCCTCCTGCAGGTGGGGTCCAGAGGGTTGAACCTGGGTCCTTGTGAACTGTGTGTACTCTTAAGTAGGTGTGTTGCCACCTGGCCCTGACCCTCCTCTTCTTCCATCCTCACTCCCTGATGTGAAAAGTCCTTTGGCAAGAGACCAAATTACTGAGGAATGCGGCCCATTGTCTCCCTGGGACAAGTATTTCCCACTGCAGAAAGGTGCATACAGACTAAAAACTCTTGGAGATCTTAGGCTTCTTTTCATAATTTTCTAACCCACATCACTTGCTGAGGTTCTCTAATGTGTTCTGCATAGGCTGGCTCCTGTCAGGGACACAGAAATATCAGGAACAAAAGATACAGTAGTGAGTAGGCAAATCAATGATCAAGACTGATCTGTGTGGTGTCAGGGAGATAGAATAACGGTCATACAAAAGACTTTCATGAGGTTCTGAGGTTCCAGGTTTAATACCATAAGCACCACCATAAGCCAGAGCCAAGCAGTGCTCTGGCTAGAACTAAAAATGAAACAAAAATAATAACAACAAAGACTGAAAGACTTATCTGTGTATTACCTTGGGGTGTGTGCGGTCCATCTCTGATTCATTTGTTATTTCAATCTGGTCCTTGTTTGCAGTTATCTGAATTTGGTCATCAGGCAGAGACTGCTTCCTCCCAAATATCTGTGCCTGATGGTTGTGTATTGGTTAGGATTTTTTCTTAAATAATTTATTTATTTATTCATGAGAAAGGCGGAGAGAGAGAAAGAACCAGACATCACTCTGGTACATGTGCTGCTGGGATTGAACTCAGAACCTCATGATTGAGAATCCAGTGCTTTATGCACTGTGCCACTTCCTGGACCACGGTTAATATTGTTTTGGTGGTTAGTGATAAGAGACTCAACACAAGTTAAATTAAACAGAAACAGTTCTTTGTCTCTCTTCTCCTCTCCTCTATCAATTTTGTTTATTTGTTAATAAGATAGAGAGAGAGAGAGAACCAGAGCATCATTCTGGCACATGGAGTGGCAGGAACCGAATTCCAGACCACATGCTTCAGAGTCCAGTGTTTTATTCATTGTGCCACCTTTTGGGCCTGATTTAGTCTTATAACTGGCAGTCCAAGTATGGAAATGCTTTGGTTTATTTATTTATTTATTTATTTATTATTTCATGTTTCAGGGAGAAGATGAGCATTTATTGGGAGAAAGTAAGCAGAGAAAAAGAGAAGAAAGTACAATCCTTGTAGGCATGTAGATGAGGGGGGGCCGGAGAGAAAGGTGAGATGCTTTAGTTTGCAAGAGTGTTAAGGCACAGATGAGGTACTGGGGTGTCTCATAATATCAAAGAATTCTTTTCTCTCCATTTTTCTACTCTGCTTTCATTAAAGCAAGTAATATGACTGTAGACCACCCTGAACGCTAGGTCTATTTTTGAAGTTTGTCAACCCCAGTAGAAAGAGAGAACATTTCCCTAACATCTATTTAAGCTTTAGTCCGGCTCTCTGATGGGGAACACCCGGTCCTGATGGACTAAAAGGAAAACCAAAGTTGTGGGGGGTGAAGGCAAACTCACAAAGCATTTCTGCTGGAAAACTATCCCTTTTACAGATACGTGTTCATATGCTTCCTCCCAACCCTGACAGCCAGACTCCTTTCACAGGAGAACGAACAGTTAATTGCCAGTAGAGCTTGTGTACAGACAACAGATATCTACCACAGGGCAGGGTAAGTAACTGGATAAACATTCAAGGAGATGTGTGTGTTTGAGGAAAATGATCTAGAGCAGAAACCAGGTTAGGCTGGTACGCACTCACACCCTGAAAAATTCATGGAATGGATTTGGTAGTCTACAGGACAGAAAAGAATCCCTGCTGCAGACCAAGAGTTCATTAAAGGGAAACTTCAGGATTGTAGATGTCACACTCAGTAAGAGGAAGATTTCAGAGCCTCAAGCTGTCATGGACTCTGAAGGAGTGAAGAAGTAATCTCTCTCTACCTGTCTGCATTCTTCTCTGGTTGGTTCAACAATCAAAGTAACATCAGACAGATTGGTAGGAGAAAAGAACAGATTGAACATGCATATGGAGAATCTTAAGCAAACAGAGTAAAAAAATAATATATATACCCTTGAGTAAAGAATGGAATAGAGAGTAGTCCAGGAGGGGAGGTGGTGCAGTGGATAAAGCATTGCATTCTGGTGGCCCTATTGGTTAGCGTGTGGTATTTACACAGCATTGAATTCTCAAGCATGAGGTCTTGAGTTCAATCCCTGGCAGCACATGTACTAGAGTGATGTCTAGTTCTTTCTCTCTCTACTCCTACCTTTCTCATTCATAAATAAATATTTTTTAAAAATTAAAAAAATAAAATATCCTACATTACAGATTAAAAAAAGAAGAGGAAGAAGAATGGAATAGATTGGGGACTTCAAGGAGAGAGGAGAGGGACTCATGAAGGAGAGGGTGACCTACAGTATATGGCAAAGAACGGTTGCTCTATAATTAGAATTTTTCTGCTATCAAGATAGGTTTCATATCGCACCAAAGTAAAAGACTCTGGGGTGGGGCTGGGTAGGTGGGGAGAATACAGGTCCAAGAAGGATGACAGAGGACCTAGTGAGGGTTGTATTGTTATATGGGAAACTGGGGAATGTTATGCACATACAAACTATTGTATTTACTGTTGAATGTGAAACATTAATTCCCCAATAAAGAAATAAAAAAAAAAGATATGTTTCAGTGATAGGTCATTTCCTGTAAAATTCCCCAATTTTTTTTTATTGGATAGAGACAGTCAGAAATCGAGAGAGAAGGGGGTAATAGGGAGAGAGACAGAGAGATACCTGCAGCCCTGCTTCACCACTCACAAAGCTTTCCCCCTGCAGGTGAGAACCAGGGGCTTGAACCTGGGTCCTTGCACATTTTTTAAAAATTTCTTTATTGGGGAATTAATGTTTTACATTCGACAGTAAATACAATAGTTTGTACATGCATAACATTTCTCAGTTTTCCATATAACAATACAACCCCCACTAGGTCCTCTGAAGGACCTGTATTCTCCCCCCACCCACCCCAAAAGTCCCAATTCTTGCTAGTGCCCTCAATTTCTATTCACTTAGGTAGTTAAAGAACTTGTATAAGTTTATCATGAGTCTGTGGGACTTCAGTTGACTTCAACTTGAAATAATGCACATGCTAAAGAGTCATGTGTGGGAGCCAGGTAGTCCAGCACACTGATTAGCACGCAGAAGGAACCGGGTTGGAGCCCCCATCCCCATCTGGGGGGGTGTGCTTCACAAGTGGTGAAGCCCATCTTCAGGTGTCTCCCTTTGTCTCTTCCTTTCTATCTCTCCTGCCCGCCCCTTACAATTTCCTTCTGTTCTATGAAGTATAGTATAGTAAAAAGGAAAAAAAAAAAAAAAAGAAAAGAAAAAGGAAAAGAAAAAATAGCCACCAGAAGTGGTGAATTTGTAGTGCCAGCACTGCCCTAGCAATAAGCCTGGTGGTAAAAATAAATAAATAAATAGGGAGTCAGGCGGTAGCACAGCGGGTTAAGCGCACATGGCACAAAGCACAAGGACTGGCATAAGGAACCCGGTTCGAGCCCCTGGCTCCTCACCTGCAGGGGAGTCGCTTCACAGGTGCTGAAGCAGGTCTGCCGGTGTCTGTCTTTCTCTCCCCCTCTCTCTGTCTTCCCTCCTCTCTCCATTTCTCTCTGTCCTATCCTTATGCCGGTCCTTACACTTCATACCACATACACTTAACCAGCTGTGCTACCGCCTATCCTATCCAACAACAACATCAACAACAACAACAATAATAACTGCAACAATAAAACAACAAGGGAAACAAAAGGGAATAAATAAATATTAAATAAATAATTAACCAATAGATAAATAAAAACAGTTATGTGGTCTGAGAGGTGGTGCAGTGGATAAAGCATTGTACTCTTAAGCATTAGGTCCTGAGTTCATTCCCTGGCAGCACATGTACCAGAGTGATGTCTGTTTCCTTCTCTCTCTCCTATATTTCTTATTAATAAATAAATAAAATATTTAAAAATAAATAAATACAATTTTTCTTCTAGCATTTGCCCTTCTTCCGTAGCCAGTCAACAGGTCAGGTTGAAAGCTGTCAGGAGCTGCTTGTTGCTGGCTTTGAAAGTGACTGGGATCCATGTGGATTCAGTTGGCTAGGAAGGATCGTCAGTTTCCCCAATGAATGGGTACTCACGGGATGCACCACAAGAAGGTCGATCCAATGCATCCCAATAAATACAATGATGTGTCAGAAAAGCCTATTCTGAGCACCATGGGGAGGCCTAGCCTTCAACTCAATATCGAATGGAGCCTGATGACATTATTTATTTATTTATTTATTTTTAAAAGATTTTATTTATTTATTAATGAGAGATAGGAGGAGAGAGAAAGAACCACACATCACTCTGGTACATGTGTTGCCAGGGATTGAACTCAGGACCTCATGCTTGAGAGTCCTTTATCCACTATGCCATCTCCTGGACCACTGATGAGATTATTTAAAAAAATATTTATTAGAGAGAGAGAGAGAGAGAGCACACATCACCCTGGCACATGTGATGCTGGGGATTGAACTGAAAACCCCATACTTGAGATACCAATGCTTTGTCCACTGTGCCATCTCCTGGGCCACCTGAAGATTTTTTTTGAACCTGTTCATTTTCTGCTTTTGTATTTCTAACAGACAATGTTCTCTGTGAGTCCCAGCCTAATGGAGCATCAGCTGTCAACCATTCCATTTCAGAATCATGAGGAAGAAGAGGGATAACTTAGGACAGCACTGTCCAGTAGAACTTTCTATGATGTTGGAAATGTTTTATGTCTGCCCACCCATTGTGGAAGCCATTAGCCTCATGTGCATTTGCATGAGACTAGTGCAACTGAATTTTTAAGAGACTTTTATTTCTTTTAATGAAGTAAATAGAGAGAAATGTAGCGAGAAAGAGACAGACGTGAACTATTCAGCTCTGGCTAATAGTATTGCTGGGGATTGAACCTGTGGCCTCAGAGCCTTAGGCATAAAAGTTTTTTTGCAGCTGAATTTTTAATTTTATTTATTTTAAATGCCTTTAAATGGGCACATGTGGCTACTGGCTATGTGTTAGATGCTAAGCCTTGGAGAAAATCCCTTTTCACCAGAGCTTGGAAGGGGAAAAGTCAGAGTAAATTGAAACAGAACATCCCAATGAACGATTATGATCTACGCCAGGAAAGGCAGATGGTGAGGAGTGGGAAAAGAGGGCGACCTCTGGTGTCAACTTCCTTCCTAAATACAGACATCAGCTGCTTGAACTCTGGCAACTGTCATCCACCCTGTCCCTGCAGAGAGCCACTGCCTCTGTAAGGGACCTCACAACAGGTTATGTGAGGCTACCAGGTGGCCCCACTTCCACAGTCCAGTGAGGAAGGAAATAACATGCACACCTCCCAACAGCCCCGAAGGGAATACCCACCCCCATAAGTTTGCAGACCCTCCACCTCACACTCTTCCCTCTCTATGGAAAGTGTCTCCTGTTCTGCCTGAGGCTCTCAGCTCACAGGTCCATTAATGGCCAGGCCTCTGGGGGAGTTGGGTTCCACATGTGTTGACTGAGTGCCTTCCAGATCATCAGAGGAAGAGCTGAACTTAAATAATTTCCTGTCCAAGAACAATCTGTCACCTAGCACAGTGGGAAAGTATCCAAGCTAGCCAGCAGGAGTGACATGGTTTCACCCACAGCCTTTAGCCTAGAAAAGGATCTGTTCTGTCAGGACAGTCAGAGACGAGGAGGAGGAGGAGGAGGGGGAGGGGGAGGGGGAGGAGGAGGAGGAGGAGGAGGAGGGATCCTGGTAATCCTGGAGAGGTCTAGACCAGCCCTGCAAATGAACAGCAAGACACAGGCCCTGGACAACAATCTAAAAGTAAGCTTATGGGAAAGTGAGATGGCTAATCAAATAGAGGTGCACCCTTCCATTGAACTCAGACCACAGCTGCTCAGAGATGCCAGAAGTCACACTGGGGCTCTGTGTAGACATAGGTAGGGCTTCAAAAACACCAACTGTGGGAAATACTGCAGAGGGGAGCAAATGGCAAAGAGAACTACATTTTTTTTTCTGGGTGTCATGTTTCTTCTTGGTTTTATCCAAATTTGTCTTTGTTCCCTGTGGTTTTATCATGTTTTATACAAATTTCTCCTCTGTATATAAGTATGTATATTTAAAGGCATAAGATATTTGTAAATAAAAAGGCTTTCTCTTACCCCTTCCTCCCCCTCAGAAAAACCCGATATCCACATGGTTCCTTTCCATGCATCTTTCACACTGTCTATAATTCCTCCCTGTTCCTCTTTCTCTAGTTTACAGACCACTCCAAAAGGTCAGGCTTTGGTCAACTGCCCAGTAGTCAGGAAAGGGGAGGTATGAACCTCAGAGTTCAATCCCTAGATTTGTTCTAGCTCAGGAGGAATGATTTTTAAAAATTTGATTTTATTTATTTATTTACCAGCATATGCTCAATTGTGGCTTATGGTGGTATCGAGAATTGAACAACAATAATAACTACAACAACAATTAAAAAAAGGGTAACAAAAGGGAAAATAAATAAAATAAAAATGTTTTTTTAAAGTTATTAAAAAGAAAACAAAACAGAAAGGAGAACTGAGTTTGCTGGGGGTAGGGGAAAATGAGGAGATGGTGGTCTGTTGGCAAAATTTTAGTTTCATAATTTTTACCAGAGTACTGATCAGCTTTGGCTTATGGTGGTGCAGAGGATTGAACCTGGGACTTTGGAGACTTAGGCATGAGAGTCTCTGCATAACCATTATGCTATTTACCACCTGCCACCTAAAATTTTAGTTTATAAAATGAAAAAGCACTAAAGATCTGTTGTACAATAGTATGAATATAATTTTTTTTTTCTCCTCCAAGGTTATTGCTGGGCTCGGTGCCTGCACCATGAATCCACCGCTCCTGGAGGCCATTTTTCCCCCTTTTTGTTGCCCTAGTTGTTGCAGCCTCGTTGCAGTTATTATTGCCATTGTTGACGTTGCTTTGTTGTTGGATAGGACAGAGAGAAATGGAGAGAGGAGGGGAAGACAGAGAGAGAGGGAAGAGAAAGATAGACACCTGCAGACCTGCTTCACCGCCCGTGAAGCAACACTCCTGGACTATAAATTCAAAAAAAGTTAAGATAGTAGAATTTATGTAAAGTTTTTTTGTTTTTTTTACCAGAACCAATGTTTTTTTTTTAATTATCTTTATTTATTGGATAGAGACTGCCAGAAATTGAGAGAATAGGGGGAGTTAGAGAGGGAGAGAGATACTGCAACCCTGCTTCATCGCTTGTGAAGCTTTCCCCTTGCAGTTGGGGACCAAGGGCTCAAACCTGGATCCTTGTGCACTGTAACATATGCATTCAACCAGATGCACCACATTCAGCCCCTAGAAACAATGCTTTAAAATAGTGGTCCAGACAGACACCCTCACCAAAGAGTCCTAGGACCCCACCTCTCCAGAGCCCTGCCCCACTATGGAAAGATAGAAACAGGCTGGGAGTATGGATTGACCTGCCAATGCCCATGTCCAAAGGAGAAGCAATTACAGAGCCAGACCTTCCACTTTCTGCACCCCATAATGATTCTGGGTTCATACACTCAGAGGAATAAAGAATAGGAAAGCTTCCAATGGAGGGGGTGGGATGGAAAACTCTGGTCCTATGTATTATGTGGAATTGTACCCCTTTTATCCAACAGACTTGTCTTTCATTATTAAATAAAAATAAAATAAAATAAAATAAAATAAACTAGTGGCCCAGAAGGTGGTACAGTGGCTAGGACAATAGAATCTGTAAGCATGAGCTCCCAAGTTTGATCCCAGCATCCCACATCCCCACATGTGCCAGAGTGATGCTCTGGTTCTCTTTCTCTCTTCCCCATACATTCATATATACATCTTTAAAAAATTAAGTAAATTATTTGTTTCCATTTTTTTATTGTACTAGACAGAGAAACTGAGAGAGGAATGGGAAAGAAAGATAGACACCAAGGCGTCGGTTGGTGGTGCACCTGGTTGAGTGCACATTACAATGTGCAAGGACCCAGGTTCTAGCCCTCAGTCCCCATCTGCAGGGGGAAAGCTTCACAGGTGGTGAAGCAGTGCTGCAGGAGTCTCTCTGTCTCTCTCCCTCTCTATCACTCCCTTCTCTCTCAATTTCTGTCTGTCTCTCTCAAATAAATACAGATAATACAAAAAATTAAAGAGAGAAAGAGACATCTGAAGCCCTGCTGGTGGGGAGCTAGGGGTTGGAACAAGGATCCTTGCACAGGTCCTTGTCTGTGGGTCCTTGCGCTTTGTAGTATGTGTGCTTAATCCATGTGCTTAACCCCCTAAATAAAATTTTTAAATAAATTAAGCTTTCAATTTATTCTCTTTTCATTTACATTATCATACATGCTCATTATGGAAAAATGCAAAAAAAATATGAAAGTATTTGCTGTAATGTTTATAAAAGTTATTGAATATAATTACACTATATATAATTACATTGTATTCAATTAAATATAACTATATATGCAACTATATAGATACATAATTATACTATGTATAACTGAAATGCGATAACCTAAGAATTACATAGAGAAAAGCAACAGTTCTCTTCCTCCTTTCCAGAGACAATTGCTTTTACACTTTTCTGCTTTTATTTATTTTTACTTTTAAAATATTATCTTTATTTGTTTTTTGTAATTAGATTTATTTATTTGTTTATTTGTTTGTCAGAAAACTTAACAGCTCTGGTTTGTGGTAGGACTAGGGACTGAATCTAGGACTTCAAAGCCTCAAGCATGAAGGTCTGTTAGAATAGCCATTATGCTTCTCCCTAGTCCACCATCATCCAACACTATATAATTTGCTATTATTTATTTATTTATTTATTTATTTATTTATTTATGACAGAGAGAGAACCAGAGAGAGCACTGACACATGTGATACTGGGGATCAAACTTGGGACCTCATGCTTGAAAGGCCAACATTTTATCCACTATAGCACTCCCTGGGTCCACTCGCTGTTAAATTTTTATCTATTTACTTCCACTTTCTATGACTTTTGCCTCAGAAATGTGAAGATTGAACTCATTAATCCATACTCCACCTTTCCCCCAGTCTTCTTGCTTTCAGTCATTACAATGTTCAGTTATTCTATTAGGTTATCTTTAAAACTTTCAGCAGGGGGGGGAGTCGGGTTGTAGCGCAGTGGGTTAAGCGCAGGTGGCGCAAAGCACAAGGACCGGCGTAAGGATCCGGGTTCCAGCCCCCGGCTCCCCACCTGCAGGGGAGTCGCTTCACAGGCGGTGAAGCAGGTCTGCAGGTGTCTATCTTTCTCTCCCCCTCTGTCTTCCCCTCCTCTCTCCATTTCTCTCTGTTCTATCCAATAACAACCACATCAATAACAACAACAATAATAACTACAACAACAATAAAAAAAGACAACAAGGGCAACAAAAGGGAAAATAAATAAATAAATAAAATTAAAAAAAAAACTTTTAGCAGGGGGCTGGGTGGTAGCTTAGCAGGTTAAGCACTTCATGCAAAGCGCAAGGACTGGCGTAAAGATCCCGGTTTGAGCCCCCGGCTCCCCACCTGCAGGGGGGTCGCTTCACAAGCAGTGAAGCAGGTCTTCAGGTGTCTATCTTTCTCTCCCTTTCTCTGTCTTCCCCTCTTCTCTCGATTTCTCTCTGTCCTATCCAACAACAATGACAGCAATAACAACAATAATAGTAACAATAACGATAAAGAACCAGGACAACAAAAGAAAAAAAAAAGGCCTCCAGGAGCAGTGGATTTGTAGTGCAGGTGCCGAGTCCCAGCAATAATTCTGGAGGCCAAAAAAAATTTTTTTAACACAGAATCAGTAAGAGGAAAGCGAAAGACAGAGAGAGAGAGAGAGAGAGAGAGAGAGACTGACCACAGCACCAACACTTCCTTTAAGGCAGTAGGAGCTGGGCATGAGCCTGAGATGCATACAAGCACAGCAACACACAATCCAAATGAGCTATTTCACCAGCTCAGTTTTAAGCAAAGTTGATTTCTATTTGGGCCCATTTATAATAGTCTTCTTGATCAGAAAATAAATTAACTAGGGCCCTTACCTATCTACTGTGATGTCCCCCAATAGTCTCAATTTTTATAGTGTATTTCTGGGTGTGCATTATGGTTGCTAGTGTTCAATTCAAGCTCTCTCTTTTATGATAGATTGGTTTTAGAAGTTGAAGACCAACCCACCATGCTTCATAACTGGCTTTGTCACTGTGGCTTCTCCATGCACAACACTGGGGAATGTCTCTGTGAGTCTGTCACAATGCACACAGCCTTTCAGGTGAATGTGAGGGACTCCACACTTTGGTACATGTTTAATTGCTACAGCTTCCTTATAGTTAAAACAACACTAAAACCAGAGCAGAAATGATGGAGAAAACCATTCAAGCTGAAGTAAACTGCTACAAACAGAGGAAGGTTCCATTTGGTCCAACCAAATAAAATCTTCCTAGCCACCTAGGTGGCCTCTATAATTAGCAATTCACTCCTTTGTGGTATCATCTAATATGTAAATAGTCCTGGGAGGGCCACCACACTAAGTGGCTGACATGGGGTGTAGCCCAGTTCTATCTGATGGTTACTTTCCTGTGTGCCAGGAAGGGTGAGCTGGCACCTGATAAGCACGGTCCCAAGAGTCCTTGTGACCCAGCTGCTCTCACAGGAGAAGGAATGGGTGGCAGTCAGCTCTAGAGATTCAATTGATAGTTGCCATGTCACTGATGGTAGGCAGCAGCAGAGAAGCCTAGGTGCCACCATGGCTCTAGCAGTGTCCAAGTGTCAGCATCCAAACCCCAATCCAGGTCACAGATTCTGACTTGTCAAGAGTGAGTGAGGGAAAGGAAGTGCAAAGTCAAGAGATAACCAGGCGAGAAGGTGACTCTAGGGGCTTCAGAAACCTGAAGGGGCTTCAGAAGAGTCAAGGGGTACCTCCTCACCATCTTCAAGTGACTGGTGTTATGAACTAAGTAGTATTGTTTTAATTGTCAGGGCTTCACCTTTTCAGACAGACTTTTTCAGATAGAGAGCGAGGGAGAGACACAACAGTGCCAACGCGTCCCCCAGTGCCATGTGGTATACGAGGGGGTTTGAACCTTTCAGGCAAGCCATCTCACCAGTCTCTCCAAGGAATGTTCTTTCCACACCATACTTGTGTGTCATAAGTTCTATCACTGTCATTCTGTTTGCTTTGTGGCAATTTTCTTGTCATTTGATGGTAGGCTGTGTGAGGGCAGGCTGGCCCATCTTGGCTCCACTGCACCCATATCCTCAGCACAGGGTATGGAGGTTGTGTTGACTAGTGATTGTCCCTATTCCCTGACTAAATGAAGCAATAGGCAAATGCATGAGCACCGTGCCCTTTGGTTTGCAAATGTCCTCATCAGCAGATCTGTAATTCATTCATCACTCTTTCCACAAACAGGCAGTGTCAGCTCAGTTCATGTGGACTGAGTTTTACTGAAACACTGAGAATCAAAAGAAAAAGACTGAGGCCAGGTGAGCACACATATTACTATGCATAAGGATCCCAGCTCAAGACTCTAGTCCCTACCTGCAGAGGGAAATTCACAAGCAGTGAAGCAGTGCTACAGGTGTCTGTCCCTCTCTTTCCCACTTTCTCCCACTCTGTTTCTCTCTCTATCAGAAAAGAAAAAAAAAGACACCTGGAGCTATAGAGTTGTAATGTAGGCACTGAGTCCCGGCAATAACCTTGGTGGAAGAAAGAAAGAGAGAGAGAAAGGAAGAAAGAAAGAAAGAAAGAAAGAAAGGGAGAGAGAGGGAAAAAAAGGAAGAGAGAGAGAGAGAAAGAGAGAAATGGGGCCAAGTTGTGGCTCGCCTAGTTAAGTACACACATTACAGTGCACAAGGATCCAGGTTCAAGCCCTTTGTCCCCACCTACAGGGGAAAAGCTTCACAAGTGGTAAAGCAGGGCTGCAGGTGTCTCTCTGTCTCTTTCCTTCTCTCTCTCTCTCTCTTTCTCTCTCTTTAAAAGATTTTATTTATTTATTAATGAGAAAGATAGGAGGAGAGAGAGAGAGAAAGAATCAGACATCACTCTGGTACATGTGCTGCTAGGAATTGAATTGGGGACCTCCTGCTTGAGAGCCCAACACTTTATCCACTGTGCCATCTCCTGGGCCACTCTCTTTCCTTCTGTATCTCCTCTCCCCTCTCAATTTCTCTCTGTCTATATCCAATAATGAGTAAATAAAAATATTTTTAAAAAAGAGAGAGAGAAAAAGAGAGAGAGAAAGACAGACAGAAAGCTGAAGAAAGGATTGTCTTCTCAGTCAAAGCTAGAGTCTTCTGGATTGAATAATTGTACTGGGGAAGCCCAGTAGCCTCAGATATGGACTATTACCCTATTGCAATTAAAAAATAAATGGGGGGGGTTGGATGGTAGCATAGCAGGTTAAGCGCACATGATACAAATCACAAGGACCGGAGTAAGGATCCTGGTTCAAACCCCCAGCTCCCCACCTGCAGGAGGGGTAACTTCATGGGTGGTGAAGCAGGTCTGCAGGTGTCTGTCTTTCTCTCCCCCTCTCTGTCTTCCCCTCCTCTCTCGATTTCTCTCTGTCCTATCCAACAACAACAACAGCAATGACAACAATAATAACGATAACAACAAGAGTAACAAAAAGAGAAAAATGGCCTCCAGGAGCAGTGAATTTGTAGTGCAGGCACCGAGCCCCAGAAATAACTCTAGAGGCACAAAAATAAATAAATAAATTAAATAAATAAATAAAAGGACTTTGCGGGAGCGTGGCAGAATTCTTGTAGCTCAAGACTGTAGAAATGAGAGCTTATGAAGGCTGAAGAGTACCAAGAAGGGTCGTTTTAGTGGCCATCTTACAATATGAATGGATTTACTCATGCCTGTGGGAAGTGGTTGCGGTAGATTTATCACAGCAGCTTTGTTTGAAGTAGTAAAAGATTAGCAACAGCCTACATGCCCCATTCAGTGAGAACTGGTTAAATAAATGATGGTACCTCCATATAATGGAAATTAGTACAACCATGAAAACAGCAAGGAAGCCCTTTCTATACTGGTGTGTGACATTTTCCTAGATATATTGTCAAGAGAGAAAAAGTAAGGCACTGGGTAGTATACACAGTGCAGACCATTTGTGGAGAAGAAGGGAAAAATAATGTATGCACATACATTAGTTAGTCATATGTGTAAAAGATTCTCTGGATAGAAGTGTAAGATCTGCCAACAGTGGTCATGGAGAAAGGCTACGGCAGGGTTTGGAAACAGAGTGGGAGATTTCGCTGTACATTCTTTTCTACATTTTAGATTTTAAATCACATGACTGTTATTTAAAATGTAAATATAATTAAACTTGAACTAATAATAATTGTCTTTTTGTGCTAAGGCATATCTTTCAAATTCATTTTCTTTTCTTTTTTAATATTTTATTTATTTATTTTAATGAGAGATACAGAGAGAAGTAAGTTGAGCAATGCTCAGCCCTGGCTTATGGTGGTGCTGGGGATTGAACCTGGGACCTTGGAACCTCAGGCATGAAAGTCTTTTTGCATAACCATTATGCTGTCTCCTCATTCCTCAAATCCATTTTCTACTTTTAGCACAACTCTGCAAAATGGCCCCCACACCTATGGACATCTAATCTTTGACAAAGGGGCCCAGACTATTAAATGGGGAAAGCAGAGTCTCTTCAACAAATAGTGTTGGAAACAATGGGTTGAAACATGCAGAAGAATGAAACTGAACCACTAGATTTCACCAAACACAAAAGTAAATTCCAAGTGGATCGAGGACTTGGATGTTAGACCACAAACTATCAGATACTTAGAGGAAAATATTGGCAGAACTCTTTTCCGCATAAATTTTAAAGACATCTTCAATGAAATGAATCCAATTACAAAGAAGACTAAGGCAAGCATAAACCCATAGGACTACATCAAATTAAAAAGCTTCTTCACAGCAAAAGAAACCACTACCCAAACCAAGAGACCCCTCACAGAATGGGAGAAGATCTTTACATGCCATACATCAGACAAGAGTTTAATAACAAACATATATAAAGAGCTTGCCAAACTCAGCAAGACAACAAATAACCCCATCCAAAAATGGGGAGAGGACATGGACAGAATATTCACCACAGAAGAGATCCAAAAGACCAAGAAACACATGAAAAAAAAAAAAAAGCAAAATGTGTAGCTTCTGCTTCACCCCCCCCCCCACCTCCCATTCTCTCCCTGTTCCCAGTTTTACCTAAGGACTGAACTTTTTTTTTTCCCTTTTGTTGCCCTTATTGTCTTTTTTTTTTTTTTAATTTTTAAAAATTTTTTTCCCTTTTTTCTTTATTTCCTTTTGTTGCCCTTGTTGTCTTATTGTTATAGTTATTATTGATGTTGTTGTTGTTGTTGTTGTTGGATAGGACAGAGAGAAATGGGAGAGAGGAAGGGAAGACAGAGAGGGGGAGAGAAAGACAGAAACCTGCAGCAGACCTGCTTCACCACTTGTGAAGTGACTCCCCTGCAGGTGGGGAGCCGGGGGCTTGAACCGGCATCCTTATGCCGGTACTTGCGCTTAGCGCCACGTGCGCTTAACCCGCTGTGCTACCGCCCGACTCCCGTCTTTTTTTTTTTTTTAATTGTTGCTGTAGTTGTTGTTGTTACTGATGTCGTCATTGTTGGACAGGACAGAGAGAAATGGAGAGAGGAGGGAAGACAGAGAGGGAGAGAGAAAGATAGACACCTACAGACCTGCTTCACCGCCTGTGAAGCGACTCCCCTGCAGGTGGGGAGCCAGGGGCTCAAACTGGGATCCTTAGGCTGGTCCTTGTACTTTGCGCCTCGTGGGCTTAACCCACTGCGCTACCCCCTGACCCCCCTTCTTTTAATTTTTTCCCCTAACAGTTTGTTTTATTTTAATGAGAGACCAAGAGACTGTTCAGATCTGGCTTATGGTGGTGGCAGGGGCTGAACCTGGGATCTCAGAGCCTCAGGCATGGGTCTTTTGCATAATTTCCTTTTTAAAATTAATTCATTAATTGATTGGTTGGTCAGTTTAGATAGACACAAAGACAAACTGAGAGGGAAGGGATAGAGACAGAGACCTCTGGTGTACCTAGTTAAGTGCACAAATTATAGTGTGCAAGGACTCAGGTTCAAGCACCTGGTTCCCACCTATAGGGAGAAAGCTTAATGAGTGTGAAGTAGGGCTGCAGATGTCTCTCTGTCTCCCTCTCTATCTCCCCTTTTCTTCTTAGTTCCTCTCTGTCTATGTCTAATAAATAAATAAATATGAGAGAGAGAGAAAACTTGCAGCATTGCTTCACCATTCAAGAAGCTTCCCCCTGCACCAGAGGACTGGGGGCTTGAACCTGGATCGTTGCTCATTGTAACATGGGCACTCAACCAAGTGTGCTTCCTTCCAATACCAGGATTTAACTTCTTTCTGCTCAGTTTTTATTCTCCCAATAAGCCCAGTGGGTATTTTAACCCTGGGCAACACTTCCTAAGCAACTGAGAAGGGACCAATCCAAGGAGGCCCTGCAACAGGTACAGCAAAGTCCTGAGGGGAATCTGGGAGCTTAGGTGAGTGTGTGGCCATAAGTGAATATATGTACATATGTGCATTGTGGATGTGCACATCTGTATGAGCGCCAGTGTGTGACTTGTTAGGTAAATACAGATGTATGCGAATATGTGTGTCATTGTGAGTGGTTGCATCCTTGTGTCTGGTTGTGTGTGAGCATGTGCAGGTGTGTCTGCGCAGAACATACGTAAGTGTACACACTCAATGTGTACACTGAAGCTTGACAGAGCGGAAACCAGCCATGGAGGTGGATAAGAAATTGAGGAGACAGAACTTGAACAGAAGCCTGTGAGGAGTGGCAGGAAGAGGAGGGGAGGGAGGAGACTGGGTGAAGCTGGGAAAAAGGCCCCAGCCTGCCTTTAGCCAGGGAGCTAGAGCACCACTGTGCCAAGGGCTGAAAGTCCTGCTCAGACCAGGGGCCCAGGAAATAGCATTCCCACCCTCATCTAAGCCTCACCCCCACCCCAGTCCCCTTTCACCACATGAGGCTTAAGGGAGACCCAGTTAACTTGTGTGTAGCTAGAGGTACAGATGGAAGAGTCCGTACTGTACTGACAAGCTGCTACCTCCCTCTGCCCTTGATAGTCCAGAAATAACCATTCCTGAACCAAGAGTTGTCACTGCAGAGACACAGGAAGGAAGCCCTGCCTGTCTCTGGCAACTCAGTGCAGGGAAGGAGGGGAAAGGAATGAGCCTGGAAGGGAAGAGGACTCAAGGGAGAATGGAGGGTGTTTAAAGAACATATTTGGTAAACCAGGAGGTGGCACAGTGGGTAAGGCCTTGGACTCTCGAGCATGAAGTTCTGACTTCAATCCCCAGCATCACACAGGCTGAAGTGATGTTCTGGTTCTCTTGAACTCTCATTAATAAATAAAACTAAAAAAAAAAAAGTGGAAAAAGGAAAGAAAGAAGGAATGAGAGAAAATGAAGGAAGGTAGGAAAGATAGGAAGGGACCAAGTGGTGGCGCACCTGGTTAAGTGCACACATTTCAGTGCACAAGGTCCTAGGTTCAAGCCCCTGATCCCTGCCTGCAAGGGGGAAGCTTCACCAGTGGTAAAGAAGGACTACAGGTGTCTCTCTATCTCTTCTCTTCTCTATCTCCCCCTCCCCTCTTTTCTCTCTGTCTCTAGCTAATAATAAAATAAGTAAAAATATTTTTTAAATATTTAAATAACAAAGAAAGAGCGATAGGAAGGAAGAAAGGGAGGGAGGAAGAGATTTGATGTGGCTTCCTATAGCTTCTGGGTTCCGAGTATTTGTATATTGCTACCTCCTCTCCATCTGCTCAGGCTCCTGTCACCCACCATGCCTCATCTTGACCAGACTGTACCACTGTCTCCCTGGGGCCAGATGTCCATGTGTCAGTTCAGTTTCTGTCCTCACCATAGCTGCATGTGAGTATGTGTGCTATGCAGTGTGAAGCAGTAAAAGGGTCCTGAGTAGGGGCTTGTCTTGCCCTTGGAGTAAAGGAAAGCCATTACCTCCCCTTAATACTTCCAAGAAAGTCTGAATCATTAAGGTTCTGAAAGATTGGGGGTGCTTAGATGGACTGAAATGAATGCTGAGCCCTAATGCCCACTGTGACTTTACTTGGAAACATTGAAGGGCTTTATAGATGGCCAAGTTAACATGAGGTAATCAGGGTTGTTGGGGATTCAAATAATAAGGGAAATATGGTCACATATGGGATATCACCGTGTGACAGTGAAGGCAGACATTGGGGCAATGCTTCAAGGTGCACCAGATAGCTAGCAAGCCAGCAGAAATTAACTGAGAGGCGTGGATCAGATTGTCTCTCAGCTCTCAGAAGGAAGCAACCCTTATCGACAACTTGATCTTAGATTCTAGCCTCCAGATAAGACAATGTATTACTATTGTTCTAAGTCATCCAGTTTGGGATGATTTGCTATAGCAGCCCTGGAAAATAAGTACAGATGCTACAACACAATAGACAAAAGCATGAACTTGAACTCAGTCAAAACCAAGCTTGACTCTCAACTATACCTCTTTCAACTGCACCTCTTACTAAGTCCCCCAACCCCCTCCAAGATAGAGAGACAGAACTAGAGAGAGTGAAAGAGAACACAGCACTGAAGATTCCTCCAGTTAGGCAGGGGCTGGACTTGAACCTGGGTCACACACATTGCAAAACAATTCACTATGATGGTCCGGGAGGTGGCACAGTGGATAAGGCGTTGGTTGGACTCTCAAGCATGAGGTATCGAGTTCAATCCCCAGCAGCACACGTGCCGGAGTGATGTCTGGTTCTTTCTCTCTTTTTCTCTTCCTATCTTTCTCATAAATAAATAAATAAAATCTTTTATTTAATTTTTTTTTTTTTTTACCAGAGTACTGATCAGCTCTGGTTTATAGTGGTGGAGGGGATTGAACCTGAGACTTCAAAGCCTCAGGCATGACAGTCTGTTTGCATAAACATTATGCTATCTACCCCTGCCCAATAAATAAAATCTTAACAAAAAACAACACACTATCCAAGTGACCTATACTGGCTTCTCACCACTTACTAGCTTGCCCACTATGGGTAAGTGACTCAAATTCTTCCTCCTCTTCTTCTTTCTTTTAAATATTTATTTATCAGTGGGGGGGGGGGAAGGAGAGAGAGAGAGAGAGAACTAGAGGTTCACTCTGGCACATGCCATGCTTGGGATTGAACTTGGGGGTCTCGTACTCCTAAATTTAGCACTCTAACCACTCTGCCACCTCCCAGTGTCTTATACTTAACGAGAAACTAGAAAGAGCACAGCCCTCCAGGGCTATTGTGAGGTTATGGGTTTGGCCAGGTGCCTGTCATATGCTGAGGGCTTTGTAAACCGAGGCTGTTATTGCTATTAAGAGCACACGTGTTTTCAGGGTCTCTGTCAAAGTTCCTGATGACAAAATTATCTCCGATCTCCTGCATCTAGTTCAGTCATGTGAAACCATAAAAGGGAAAACAGAAAAGAAAAATCACATTTGGGGGGGAGGGCTGTTGAGCCCAGCGTTATATGCTTTCCCAGGAGTGATTTAAATCAGAGCATTTCAAGGCCAGGGAGGGTGTGAAAAGGGGTCCAGAGGAAGGATCCATAGGAGGAGATAGTGGGTGAGGGAGTACGTCTGATAGGAATAAAAGAAAGACAGCAGGAGGGGCTGGGTAGTGGTGCACCTAGTAAAGCATACACATTACAGTGTGGGAGGACCTTGGTTCAAGCCCCCGATCCCCACCTGTAGGGGGGAAGATTCATGAGTAGTGAAGCAGTGCTGTAGGTGTCTCTCCTCTCTCCCTCTATCTTTCCCTTCCCTCTCAGTTTCTCTGTCTGTATCCAAAATAAATAAATACAAAAGAATTAAAACTTTTAAAAGAGAGGTAGCAGGAGCCTCAGGAGTGAGCATCCAGAGCCCAGCCTCTGACCAGCTCACATTTGTGCCATGGGGGGGAGGAGGGGGGTGGGGGACACAGACCACAAACATCACCTCAGCAATGTCCAAGTCACCCGATAATAAGTCACAATTATACGCCTTTTAGTCCTGGCTGGGACAGAAGGCACTGTGTTTGTTGCAGCAGCCTAAGACTTGTCTCAGAAAAGCTGGATTGTCTTGGGCAGCCTCACTGGCCTAGGGAGCCCCCCCCCACACACACACACAGACACCAAGGCACGTCACAACAAACCCAGATGAGGCAAAGGGGCAATCATTCTCTAGGGACAGGGCTTCTTAAAATTCTAGCCTTTGAGACTCCAACAAGCCTGGTTAGAGAAGGAAGCAGAAGCTTTGAGCCACACTGGATAATCCAGAGCCAAAGGACTCTGAAGACTCTGGTGTAAGCCTTCACAAAACCTACATCCAGAACACCTGGATGTTAAGAGCAAGGAGTGTGGAGTCAAAATGTCTGGGTTCAAATCCTAACTGGGACATTTTCTGGTTGATGGTTGGGGTGGGAATGAGGGGAAATTACAGATGAGACATAGCTTCCCTTACCCCACAGACAGACAGGAAAGTTTATGAGAATCAAGGGAATTGTTTGTTTGCTTTTACCAGAGCACTGCACACGGCTCTGGTTTATGCTGGTGGTAGTGGGGGTGGGGAATTGAACTTGAGACTTCACAGCCTCAGGCGTGAAAGTCTTCTTCTACTTTTTTTTTTTTTTGCCTTCAGGGTTATCATTGGGGTTTGATGCCTGTACTACAAATCCACTGCTACCAGCAGCCAATTCTTCCTTTTTTTTTTTTTTTTTTCTATTTTATTTGCTAGGAGAGAGAGAAATTGAGAGGGAAGGGAGAGAGAAAGATATGTACCTGCAGACCTGCTTCACTACTTGTGAAGAGTCCCTGCTGTAGGTGGGGAGCAAGGGCTCAAACTCGGATCCTTGAGTAGGTCCTTGCTCATAGTATTACTGTGAGTTTAACTGGGTGCGCCACTACCTGGTCCCCCGAAAGTCTTTTGCATAACCATGTGTTATATGCCTGACCTAGATCAAGTGGCCTGGATCTGGTCCTTTGGGCAGCATTCAAGCCCTATTAGCTATTACATTGATCACTAGTCTGTATTGTTCCAAATACAATCAGAAGTGCAAAATGGCTAGGGCAGCATCTGGGATCTAGTGATTTAAACATCAGACAGTTTTTTATATCCCTGAATTCTATTTGAGAAACCCTAGTTTGGGGAAGTTCTGAGGTTGCATCTTCTCTTTCCTCCTGTCTTTCTGTTTTAGTTAGAGACAGAGAAGCAGCAGGGAGAGAGAGAGAGAGAGAGAGAGAGAGAGAGAGAGAGAGAGAGAATGTAAAAGAGACAACAGCACCAATGTGGTGGGAGCTGGGCTTGAACCTGGTTTATGCACATGACAAAGAAGCACACTGTCCAAGTGAGCTATATTGCTGGCTTGTCCCTTTTCTTTAAAGGCATCTTTTCAAACTAGACGGATAGCTCACCAGGTAGGGTGAATGCTTGGCGAGAGCCCTGGTATCACATGGGAGAAACTAAGGCACAGGAGGAAGTTCTGGTACTGTGATGTCTCTCCTTTTTTGTCTCTGTCTCTATCTGAAGGAAAAACTCAGCCTGGAAGTAATGGAATCACATATATGCAGGGGCCTGGTTCTGCAAAATAATAATAATAATATAATCCCTCCTTCAGCAATAAAAGAGGTTCAGTGATACTGCCTAAAATCCTTCTAGTTAGTCAAGTTCCCTCGGGGACCCAGGCTCAGCCAGTCTGCAGGCAGCTTCTGTTTGATGGGTAGGAGTGGACTAGCAGGCCCTCCTTTGCCACCTAACTTTGCCTCCTAGTTATTCCACATGTTGGGATTTGCCTGAGCCTCTACCAGGCCCAGATTTCTGGAGATCATCTTTCCTCTCACTCCCTCATGTCCAAGTGTCTGAAAGAGCCCACACCTTAACCTCAACTGGCCACCAAAGGAGCTTCCAAAAGCTGGGGCCAGCACAGCAGGGTCCTCCCTGCCACAAGGCTCAGGACCCTGCAGGGAGCAGGAGGGAATGTGCTTCCTGGGCCCCTGCCCAGATCTGACTGAGACTGGCTGAGGGCCCCTCCCTGGCCCTCCCCCACAGACACACAGTGCTTTATAGTCCGATGATGCCATGGAAACTATGCACATGCCTGCCCTGTTCACATGGCCTCAGCAGAAAAAATAACAGAGCCTTCTCTCTCTGCCAAGACCCACAGTCCTAGCAGGCCCCAAGTACCAAAGCAGACCTTGTCTGTGAAATAGGTCCCTGGAAAAATCTCAGAAGGGCTTATTTAGGGGCGCCCTCGAGTCACTCTCCCTCCCCCAGCACACAGCCATCTGCCTCTTTCTCCTCAAGATCTGGAGAGTGAGCTCAGCTGCCTTATATGGCAGTTTCCTCCTGAGAACAAATCTCACTTGCCTCTCCAGTATCTTCTGAGAACTTCAAGCCCCACTCTGATGCCCTCCAGCTTGTTCCCTCCCCAAGAAAGAAATCCACAGGATGTGTCCTTTTAGAGCCTCACCATCACTACCTAATATGGTAGCCATTAGCCTCACATAACAATCTGAATTAAAATATGACTTAATTAAACATTTTTTAGGGCCTGGGAGCTCACCAAGTGAGACATTTGATATGCATGGTCCAGCCTTATGACCCAGGGTCAAGTCCCACTACTACATGATACTGGAGCTCCAGTGCTGTGGTCTCTCTCTCTCTCTCTCTGAAAAAGTTGACCCAGGACTGGTGAAGTCACTCATGCTTCTTGAGCTCTTGTCACCGCAAAGCAGAGACAGATAATTTTTAAAAAATGTTTTAGACTGGGGAGATAGCATAATGGTTATACAAAGAGACTTTCATGTCTGAAGGATCAAAGGTCCCAGGTTCAGCCCCCAGTACCACCATAAGCCAGAGAGTGCTTTGCTAAAATAAATAAAATGAAAACAACTAAATGGTTGAAATACCTTATTTATTTATAAGAAAAAGAGAGAGAACCAAAGCACTATTCTGGCATATATGATGCCAGGGATCAGACTCCAGACCTCATGCTTAGGAGTCCAACACTTTATCCACTGCACCACCACCTCTCAGACCACAGAAATAGAAATTTTCAATTGAAACTTTAAGTTTCTCAGGTGTACTAGTCACAACTCAAGTTTCCCAATGGCCATCAGAGGCTAGTGACCAACCTCCAGAACAGCACAGAGCATTCCCAAGATCATAGGATGCTCTGTTACAATGTACTGCTCTGGGTCATGCTCTAGAGTTCTCTAGTCAAAAGACCCCCAGACTGGGGTGTAGTTCAGTGGTAAAGCACATGCTGTGCACATGTATGTAGTCCCAACTTTGATCCCTGGCACCAAAAAAGAAAAATCACATACACACACACACACACACACACACACACACAGACTTAGGTGAGGTCTCTTCCTGGGTTCTCAGCCCTCTTCTCTTGCTGGGACTCTAGGGCTAGAACTGCACCAGGCTGAGTGGTGCAGTGTTTCTAAGAGACACAGCAGCAGGGCCTGCAGGCTGTCACTCTCAGGGACAGGGGCAGCAGAGTTCAGGTTCCTTTTTTTTTCTCCAGGTTTATCACTGGGCCTCAGTGCCAGCACAAATTTCCTATTTGATAGAACAGAGAGAAATTGAAAGGGGAGGGAGAGATAGAGAGAAAGATAGGCACCTGCAGACCTGTTTTACCGACTGTGAAGAATCCCCCCTGCAGGTGCGGAGTGGGGACTCAAACCCAGGTCTTTACACAGGCCCTTGCTCATGGTACTATGTACGCTTAACTGGGTGCACCACAGTCTGGCCCCTAGGTTCTGTCTCTTCTTAGCACAGGTTCTGGCCTCCATCTTTCCCCCCTGCTGGGGGGCTCAAGCTGAGTTTCCCTCTCGGGGCCCAGACTGTGTTGGATGGGGAAGATGACTGGGGCATGCAGAGTTGAGAGTCTAGTAAGTGAGCTTAGGCTAATAAAATCCAGAAACAACAGGTCTCAACAGGCTTCAGGGCCCAGGCTGCAGTACAAAGAGAGGCTGGAGACCACACTGCCCAGGGCCTGGGGGCAAGGCCATGTTCCAAGGCTGGATTTGAATTTGTTATCCATGAAATGCAAAGAATGAGGATGAGAAGAAAGTAGGCTCCACCCAGGAGAGTGAACTGGGGGTAGGAGGTGTTTTATAGACGGTGGTTCCGGTGATCTAAAGCAAGTCGACCTGACACTGACCAGAGATATACCCACCAAATGGATGTGCAGACTTGGCTTCTGAGAGGTGGGGGTGGGGGAGAATTCCTTATTCTCACAGACTATGTACCTGGCACCAGGCTCAATGTTTTCACTAGCTTACTATGCAAACACCACACAGGTGCCACCGAAGACAGAAACTGAGTCACAAAGCAACAAAGCAAGATGTCATAGCTTGCACACCTTGAAGGGTTAGGAACCAGAATTTGAATCCATATACTTCATTGTTAGGCCATTGTTAGGTTTCACTCACCTTGTGATTGTCTCAATGACAATCAAGGAGAAGACTAGTAAAATCGCTATTTTAAAAAATATTTATTTATTTATTTATTTATTATTGGATAGGAATGGAGAGAAATTGAGAGGGGAGGGTGTGATAGAAAGGGAAAGAGAGAAAGAGAGAGAGAGAGAGACACCTATAGCCCTGTTTCACCACTCATGAAGCTTTCTCCCTGCAGGGGCTTGAACCTGGGTCCTTGTGCACTGTAATGTGTGTGCTTAACCAGGTGCACCACCACTTGCCCTCCCCCCTTTTCTAACCAGAGCACTGCTCAACTGTAGCTTATGGTGGTACTTGGGATTGAACCTAGGACCTCAGAGGCTCAGGCATGAAAATCTTTTGCATAAGCATCATGCTGTCTCAACTACCCAGGACCACTATTTTTATAAATGTGAAAACTGAGGTTCAGAGCAGCTTAGTGACTTGCCCAAATCATACAGCCTACTACTTGTAGCCAAAAAGCCTGTTGTTCTTTCTACCACCCTACACTGAGATTCCAGGAGGAAATAAGGTAAGGATTTGGTAGATGTGGCTGCTGCTTTTTCAATCATAAAATTCAAAGTTTTTGCCTCAAGAAGTAAAGTAACAAAACACCTGTGACAATGATAGTGTAATGGGCTAGATAAATTGGCTGGGCCTTAAATCAGGTGTGACCAAGTTAGGCTTCCATTTAGATTCTTTTAAAAAGTTTCTTTCATATTTAGATTCTTCAACAGCATCATGATTTTAGTGTCAGGTGCTCATTGCCCCACTGCTTTTATGTACATTGCTCTGGCTGCAAGGGTGAGAGTAACAAGGTCTTTGCAAAAACCTTTTGTGGAGGCTGGAGAGATACCATAATGGTTATGCAAAATGACTTTCAAGTCTAAGGAATCAAAGGTCCTACATTCAATCTCCAGTGCACCCATAAACCAAAGCTAAGCAGTGCTCTAGGAGAGAGAGAGAAAGAGAGGAAGGAAGAAGAAAAAGGAAGAAAGGGAGGAAGAAGGGAGAGAAAGAAAGGAAGGAAGGGGCCAGGTGGTGGCACACCTGGCTGAGCGCACACATTACAGTGCACAAGGACCCAGGTTCAAGACCCTGGTCCCCACCTGCAGGGGAAAGCTTTGAGAGTGGTACCGTAGGGCTGCAGGTGTCTGTCTGTCTCTCTCCCTCTCTATCTCACCCTTCTCTCTCCATTTCTGGCTGTTTCTATGCAATAAATAAAATAAAATATAATTATAAAAAAAGGAAGGAAGGAAGGAAGAAGGGAGAGGAAGGAAGGAAGGAAGGAAGGAAGGAAAGAAGGAAGGAAGGAAGGAAGGAAGGAAGGGAAGAAGGAAGGAAGGAAGGAAGGAAGAAAGAAAGAGAGAAAGAAAGAGGGCTGACTCATTTTTCTGCATGGGAGTAAGTTAAACCTGAGTTGTTGTCTCTGGCATCCTCTTACTGACCCCTGCCCACAGCCTGGCTCCACACCACCCCCCTTTCCTGTGTTCAGAGGCTCCATAGAGTGGTCAAAAGGCTTTTTGTCCAAAGTCAAAGGAGCAGGTCTAATGATGCTGTTAGTCTACTGTATGAGCTCGACCTAGTGATTTAACTTCTCTGAGACTCATCTGGAAAACATGAACCCTGAACCCAGTGATCTTCAGGTCCTCTTTCCACACCAAGGCTAGTGCTTATCATTCATCCATTTCCTTGGCTTGGACCAGTCACCACACTCCATGCTGGGGGAATGAAAACTGCCAAATCTCACCCACCACTGGCCCCAGGGAGCTCAGGACCTGAAGCTGTCATGGAATTCTATGTGACCGAGTGTCTGATAAGAGGCTGGCTGGTGCCATGGTTACTTGAAGCATACAAAGCATTTTTGTTTAGAGGAACCAGAATGACTTCAAGGGGAAGGACGTATTTGAGCTGAATATTGCATAAGAAGGTGAGAAGGGACAGTCCAGCCAGAGGAAGACCAAAGGCACAGAGGTGGACACCCCCACTTGCTGATGTGACTGGTGTTGAGATTGTGTACACAGGGAAGGAGACACGTCTTGAGGGACAGGCAGAGGTCATGTCACAGAGACATGGGGACCTGGTAGAAACACTCTAAGCAGAGAAATGACATCCGTGGATATGTGTTTGGAAAGATGGCAACAGTGGCAAGGAGAGTGCATAAGAGCTACATTAGGCTGGGGGATAAAGACGGATCATAAAACCATTGCAACCATGCAGATAGATTAAAAAAAAAAATCCAAGGTCCTGAACTAAGGCATCATCAACAAGAATGGCCGAGAGGAAAGAGAATTTAAAATTCTTCCAGTTTGAAGAGTTCTTTCAGTTGTGCAGTGACGGACTGGCTTTAAAGCAAGAGGTCCAGGTCTGGGGGTGGGGGGGGGTGGGTGGGTGGGCGGTGGTGGCGCCTTTGGTTGAGTACACATGTCTCTCTCCCTCTCTAACTCCTCTGTCTTCTCAATTTCTCTTTGTCCCTATCCTAAATAAATACATTTTTAAAATAGATAAATAAAGTAAAATAAAATGAGGGGTCAAGGAGTCTTCTCATTGGGTTGCCTGGGAAAAATAGAAACACAGAGGTAGGGACATGTTTGGGAGAAAAGAATGAGCAGACTTTGGGATACATATTTTTAGAAATGATGTCATTTCAAAACCAGCTCCTTGGACATGACTACCTTACTCCTAAAATCCTCAGCGATGGAGATACTGCTTTTGAAAACATGTTCAAGGCATTTTCATTATCAGTAAATTACAATCTGTCCAAGGGAAGGAGAGAGGTAGATATTGTCTAGAGTAAAAGTTACACAGGCGGGGCAGGGAAGAAGGGAAATACGACAAAAAGGAAATCTCTAGAAAAGAGAAAGAGGAAGTACAGACCTTTTGTTGTTGGGCAGGAGTGGGGGAGGGGAGGCAGAAATCAGCATTCCCCAACCCTTGTCAAATCTCTATGACACTAGGAAACTTTCTCAGTGGTTGAGAACAAAAAGGATCCATGGCCCCCTCCTTGGTCGCAGGCCCTGAGAAGCAGCCATGTAGTGTGTGGTATATCCACCTGGGGCAGCTACAGCAGAGAGTGTTAATTGTGTGGTACATTTAGTCCAGGAGTGGGACACATTCCCTGTCCTCCCCATCTGCCCAACCTGCTTTCCCTATGTCTTCAGTGTGGTCGCAGAGAAAACCCAGGTGTTCTAGAGCCTCTCAGGGATGCAAAAGAGTCTTAAGCACCTGTGGACCTACGCTGGAAAATGGAAAAATACTGTGGAGCCCTCCTACAGGTGCATGTTTGCGTCTGCAGACCTTAGACTAGACCAGCCAGGCTCAATCATGTTGCCAGCAAAGGAGGGCACAGGGGCCAGCTGCCCTCTTCCTGTGACCCAGAGTTATATGCCTGGAGGGGAGGTCATAGTCCCAGCAGTGATTGGACCAAACATCCAAAGGAGGTTGAATTGGTTTAATATAACTTTTAAAAGATTTTTTTAAATTTTATTTATTATTATTAATATTTAACCAGAGTACTGTGCAGCTCTGGTTTATGGTAATACATGGGATTGAAACTGTGACTTCAGAGCCTCAAGCATGCAAGTTTTGGGCATAAGCATTATGCTATTTACCCTACCCTAAAATTGTTTTGTTTGTTTTACCAGAGCACTGCTCAACTCTGGCTTATGGTGGTTTGGGGGGACTGAACCTGGGACTTTGGAGCCTCAGGCATGAGAGTCTATTTGAATAACTGTTATACTATCTACTTTCCACCCCTAAAATGGATTTTTTAATAGTGTTTATTAACAAGAGAGAGAGAGAGAACCAAAGTACAACTCCAACATATGCAAAGCCAGGAATCTAACTTGGGACCTTAGTTCTGCCAGGTCTACATTCAAGAATGATCTACCCATGGATGCGTTGCACCAAATAAAAGACTCTGGGGTGTGGGGGGAGGGCTCAGGTCCTGGAACATGATGGCAGAGAAGGACCTACTGGGGATTATATTGTTATGTGGAAAACTGAGAAATGTTATACATGTACAAACTATTGTATTTTACTGTCGACTGTAAACCATTAATCCCCCAATAAAGAAATTTAAAAAGACAGAGATCTACCTCATGGCTGCAAGCAAAATTATTATTATTATTTAAAGATTTTATTTATTTATGAGAAAAATAGGAGGAGAGAGAAAGAAGCAGACATCATTCTGGCACATGTGCTGCCGAGGATTGAACTCGGAACCTCATGCTTGGGAGCCCAAAGTTTTATCACTGCGCCACCTCTTGGACCACAGGCAAAATCATTTTTAAATCAATGGTACTGGTGATCTGGGAGGTGGCGCAATGGCTAAGGCACTAGACTCTCAAGCATGAGATCCTGAGTTCAATCCCCAGTAGCACATGTACCAGAGTGATGTCTGGTTCTTTCTTTCTCTGCTCCTATCTTTCTCATTAATAAATACAATCTTCTAAAAAAAAAAAAATCAAAGATACTGAGTTTCTTTTAATTATCAAGTGTAAATTCTTCCGCCTAATATTAGTAACATTCTTCTTACCAGAGCACTGATTGCTCAGTTCTGGTTTATGGTGGAGCAGAGGACTGAACCTAGGAACCTTTGGCATGAGAGTCTCTTTACATAACCATTATGCTATCTACCCCCTGCCCACATTTTTTAAATGATGTTTTATATATTATTGGATAGACAGAGAAATTGAGAGAGAAGGGGGAGATAGCAAGGGAGAGAGGCAGAGAGACATCTGCAGCCCTGCTTCAACAGTCATTAAGCTTTCCCCCTGCAGGTGGGGGTGGGGGCGGACCAGAGGCTTGAACCTGGGTCCTTGTGTGCTATAATGTGTGCTCTTAATCAGGTGTTTGGCTGCTGCCTGGCCCCAAGTGACATTTTTTTTTGTTTTTTGTTATGCAGTCAAGTTGTAGTATGTAATTTTGGACAGTGTTTCCTTGTTTTTTTAAAAATAATTATTTAATCTTTTTTTTTCTTTTTTTACCAGAGCACTACTCAGCTCTGGCTTATGGTGGCACAGGAATTGACACTGGGATCTCAGAGCTGGAGGCATGAATCTGCTTGCATAACCATTATGCTATCTCCCCCACCCTAATCTTTCTTTTTTTTTAATTAGTGATTTTAAAAAAAGTGCTTTATAAAATTATAAGATTTCAGGGAAGGGTAGGGGAGATTGCATAATGGCTATGCAAAAAAGACTCCATGCCTGTGGCTCTGAAGTCCAAAGTTTAATCCCCCATACCACCACTGGCCAGAGCTGAGCATTACTCTGGTGTAAAAAAAAAAAATCAAGGACTGACCCAGGAGGTGTCATAGTAGATTGAGTCATTGGCAGGTGTCAGTGCCAGTGTGATGATCGGACTCTCTCTCCTTCCTTTTCCTCTCTCTGATAAATATACAAATAAATATAAATCTTTTCCTTAAAAATATGTGAGGGTTATAATTTCAGACCCACACATGGTGTGTGTGTACACTGTCCACTATAGTTCTATGCCCAGCCCACCACCACCACTAACCACCATAGTTCTCACAAAGTCCAAGAGACAATTTGCTGATCATTTTTTTGCAACTTCATTTCTCTTAGTAATCTATATTCTACTACTTATTTCATTTTTAGAGAGAGAGAGAGAAAGAGAGAGAGAGAGAGACCAAAGCACCACTCATCCCTGACATATCATAGCAGCAAGGATCAAATACCAGCTCTCAGGCTTACAAATCTGTGCTCTAATGCTAAGCTGTCTCCCAGGCCCCCAAGTAATTTCTTTAGAGAGGTCCAAGCACCATGCTGCCATTTATGATGATGTTCTGTGTTTGTCCTTCTCTTTGTTCTATGTGGTGCCTCAAAGTCAGGGCTTTGTAAACACAAGACATGCACTCTAACACTGAGTCACCTCCCTGCCTCCCAGTGAATTTTTAACTCAGTTTTATGAGACACACTGTATACACAGTAAAACTCATTCTTAAATGAACATTTTAATGGTTTTGACAAGCGTGTGCAGTTGTGTAAACTTCATCACAATTATAAGATACACTTCCACCACAAAAAGTTCCCTGTCAGTCATCTCCATTGATCCAATTTCTATTTCAGTGATTGCACCTTTCCCAAAATGATGTGTAAATAGAATCATGCAGTCTGTAGCCTTCTGTACTAAACTTCTGTTATTTTATTTTATATAGAAACAGAGAAGCTGGAAGGCACCAAAGCTGCCTTCAACACGGTGAAAGCCAGACTCAAACCTGGGTCACACACAGCAAAAGAGCATACTATCCAAGTGAACTATTTCACAGGCCCTATACTAAACCTATAGGCATATATCCTTCCTTCTTCCTTCTTTCTCTCTCTTTCCTTTCTTTCTTTCTTTCTTTCTTTCTTTCTTTCTTTCTTTCTTTCTTTCTTTCATTCTTTCAAAGATTTTATTTATTTATGAGAAAGATAGGAGGAGAAAGAACCAGACATCACTTCTGGCACCTGTGCTACCGAGGATCGAACTCGGGACCTCATGCTTGAGAGTCCAAAGCTTTATCACTGTGCCACTTCCCAGAACACTAGGCATATGTTCTCTATTTTTAATATTTATTTATTTATTTATTTATTTATTTATTTATTCCCTTTTGTTGCCCTTGTTTTATTGTTGTTGTTGTTATTGATGTTGTCATTGTTGGATAGGACAGAAAGAAATGGAGAGAGGAGGGGAAGACAGAGAGGGGGAGAGAAAGACAGACAGCTGCAGACCTGCTTCACCACCTGTGAAGCGACTCCCCTGCAGGTGGGGAGTCAGGGGCTCGAACCGGGATCCTTACACTGGTCCTTGCACTTTGTACCACCTGCGCTTAACCCACTGAGCTACCGCCCAACTTCCTAGGCATATGTTCTTAACGACCTCCACTCACTCCTCCCCTTCCACTCAGACTGCTTTCTATGGACAATTCTCAGTCTTCAGAAGTCTTGGCAGTCTACCCATACTACCACTGGCCCCCAGGTGACCATGGTCCCAAACAAGCCTCCCCTAAGTCAGTGGGCCTGAATAGTTAGTATTCTAGTTCTGATGCTTCTCTGGGGTGTTAGCTTTCCTTTTGAGGTGTTTCTTTTTAATCAAGTGATTTGGATTGACTTACCATTGGACTATAGCACTAGATATTTCAGGAGGATGTGTCTACACCACACCACACCACTCTACATACCACACCACACCACACCACTCTACATACCACACCACACCACTCCACACCACACCACTCCACTCCACTCCACTCCACTCCACTCCACTCCACTCCACTCCACTCCACACCACACCACACCACACCACACCACACCACTCCACACCACACCACACCACACCACTCCACACCACACCACACCACACCACACCACACCACACCACACCACACCACACTACACCACATCACTAATAAAGTTCTAGTGCCATTTAACACTATCAAACTGACCGCCTTAGGCTGGGAGATAGTTCACCTAATAGAGTGAATACTTTACCATGCACAGAATCTGGATTCAAGCCCCCAGCCACCACAAGGAAAAGGAAAGCTTCACAAGCAGTAAATTTGTGCTTCTTATTGCTCTGTCTCTCACTTTCTATGCAAAACAAAAACAAAAACAGATCCTGGGAAGTGCTGCAGTGGGTGGGTAGGGCACTGAACTTAGAAGCATGAGGTTCTGAGTATGATTCCCCAGCATCTCTGCACTAGAGTAATGCTCTGGTTCTCTATCTCTATACTGCATTAATATCTCTATCTCTATACTGCATTAATAAATGAACAAAATAAAATAAAAACACAAAGTCCTCTAGAACTGGTGAAATCATAGATGAGAAGCCCCAGCAAAATCCATGGTAGCACAAAAGGAAAAAAAAAAAAAAAGACATTCCAACCCTCTACCCCCGTCCCATGTTTCCCTCTGGTAACCAAAAGCCCTCTCTTCAGACTCCTTTGCACCCACATTTCCCTTCTCTTCTCCTCATCCTCTGTCCTTCCTGCCCAGCAGCCCAGTTGCCTGGGCTTTTGAGCTTTACACCTCTTCTCAAGCTTCTTCCCCTTTCACACTCCCAGTGCTTTGCCAGTGTGGTTTTGGTGCCCAGGCTCTCTCTTGGTCCTATTTGCCATGGATGCAGCCCTGCCACCCAGCAGAGTGATTTGCCATTACCATCAATCTTTGTCGACAGTTAACAATTTGTTGAGGCTTCTCTCCCTCAGTGAGGAAGCCAGAAACCTCAACACTGCAGTTTCCTTCCTCACCTCACAGTGATGATGACAGTGATGAATTCTGAGTCTGCAGGGTAGTACAGTGTCTTTACATGCCCCATTGAGTGTTGCCTCATGGAATGTGAAGAAGTAAGGAGGTAGAGGAAAGACCAAAGGGAAAGCATGCATGCACAGGGGCAGGGCCTAGGTTGTCTGACAAGGGAGGATCTCTCAGGTATGTCTGTTCACTCTTGCTCCAGACGTTTGCAAGCTGACGGCACCTCAGAGGAGGTGCATGAACCTCCTTCACCATATCAAGTCTTACTTTGTAAAGGGCTTGGCTCAGGGAGCCCAATATGTCCCTGAGTTTTGAGCACAGAGTATCTTGGTATGGGAGAGGAAGGCTGAGGCATAGGAGAATAAGTAACAGAAGAGAACATCTAACACACTCTGGCCTGAGTCAGGGGCCAGACAGAAGGGAGCCCAGGCTATAGTCTAGGCATATATATATTTATATTTATATATTATGATAGAGACTGAGAAATTGAAATTGAGAGGGGAAGGGAAAAGACAGAAAGACACCTGCAGCACCACTCATGAAGCTTGGCCTCTGCAGATGGGAACCAGAGGCTTGAATCTGGGTCCTCGTGCATGATAACATGTGCACTCAACTAAGTATGCCCCTAGTCAAGCTTTTTTCTTTTTTAATGAAACTACCATTATTATCATAAGCCTTAGACTTTCTCACCATTTCAAGGGAAAACAGGGCTAGGAAGCCAGCATCTGCTTATTCAACTCCCTTCATGGACTAGTGATTTAGGATTCAATTCTGGGGTCATATTGTTGAGTTCTCATCCTTATCTCCTTCACTGACTACCCATGAGGGCTTGAGCAAGTAACCTAAGCTCTCAATGCCTGTTTCTCCACCTGTAAAATGAAGGTAGTCATAGGAACTAATTCACTGGACTATAGTTGCAGAAGAGTGAGAGAATCTCTAGTCACTGAGAATATATCAAGGACACAAATAACCTGTGATTCTTTTTCTTATTATTTTAAAAAGCTGCAGCAATAAGACTTTTCATTATTATTTAGTAACTAAGTACCCTTCTCAGCGAATGCTAAAAAGAGAATATTGAAGCATCAAGATAAAGAAACTTATGCCCCCCCTTAATAAATTGAAACCTGGATTCTATAAGATAAATGAAGATAAAATTCACATGGACCTGGAGAAAGGGTGCAGCCTCTTACCCATGATTAAGAAAAAATCTGCAGAGATAAGGTGACTTTTTTTTAAATAGAGACAGAGAGAAACTGAGAGGAAGAGGGAGATAGGAAAGGAGAGAGAAAGACATTTCTCTCATTGCTTGTGAAGCTTTTCCCTTGCAGGTGGGAAGCTGGGGCTTAAGCCTTGGTCCTTGCACATGACACATGTGCTCTACCAGGTGCACCACCGCAGAGTCCCATAAGGTGAATCCTGTGGAACAAGGCAAAGCCAAGAGCTACAACCATCCTCCCCTTGCAAAGAGTCTCTCAGTAGTCAGGGTCAAGCTTAGAGGAAATGAGTTTGATTTTATTAAGGAAGCCAACACGTTTCCTTCCTCCTGATGTGGCCTCTTTGTTGTTCATGTTATTGGTTTCCAGGATGTGAATGTCATCCTAGGACAGAGCGTGGAAAAGAATAGGCTGAGTGCCTCTTTTAAGGGAGCTTTAGACAACTATTGAAGAACCTGGCATCTACCTTCCTTATGGATTTAATACTCACATGCTGTTTAGAGAGCATCAGTTAGTTGCTGAAGAAATGATAACTAAACTTTTTTTTTCCCTCCAGGGTTATTGCTGGGGCTCTGTGCCTGTACCAAGAATCCACTGCTCCTGGAGGCTACTTTTTTCCCCCCTTTGTTGCCCTTGTTGCTTTATTATTGTTGTGGTCATTACTAGTTGTTGTGGTCATTACTATTGTTGCCATTGATGTTGTTGTTGTTGGACAGGACAGAGAGAAATTGAGAGAGGAGGGGAAGGCAGAGAGGGGGAGAGATAGATAGACACCTGCAGACCTGCTTCACCATTTGTGAGGCAGGGACTCGAACCTGGATCCTCATGCCTGTCCTTTGTTTAGTGCCATGTGCACTTAACTCACTGCGCTACCGCCCGACCCCCAGCTGCAAACATTTTTAAGCAGTTGTGATAATAATAAGGTTGCACAGAGGAGATAGCATAAAATTTGTGCAAAGAGACTTTCTAGGCTGAGGTTCCAAAGTCCCAGGTTCAATTCCCTGAGTCACCATAAACCAAAGCTAAACAGTGCTCTGGTAAAGAAAGAGAGAGAAAAAAAAAAAAAGAAAGAAAGGAAGAAAGGAGTCGGGCAGTAATGCAGCGGGTTAAGCACAGGTGGCACGAAGTGCAAGTACTGGTGTAAGGATCTCGGTTCGAGACCCTGGCTCTCCACCTGCAGGGGAGTTGTTTCACAAGTGGTGAAGCAGGACTGCAGGTGTCTATCTTTCTCTCACTCTCTCTGTCTTCCCTCCTCTCTCCATTTCTCTCTGTCCTATCCAACAACAATGACATTAATAATAACAATAATAACTAGAACAATAAAACAACAAGGGCAACAAAAGGGAATAAATAAATATAAAAATATTTTAAAAAGAAAGGGAGCAAGAGAGAGAAGAAAAAGAAAAAAATGAATAGAAATTCTATTAAATTGGCATTATTCATTCCATGTTACAGAACAAGAAATTAAGATTTGATAAATTTAAATAGCTTTCTAGGGTTTGAACTTGATAGGATTTTAGCTTGGATCTGGCTTTTTTTATCCCTTTACCCCTTCACCCCAGATTTATTGAGATACAACTGACAAATATAACATTGTGGGGATCTTAAAGGGAAAAAAATGAAAAAAATAAAAATAATATTGTGGGGATCTAAGGTGTATAGTGTAATGCTCTGATAAATATATTTATTGTGAACTGATCAGCATAATATTAGATACAGCTCACAAAGTGTGTGTGTGTGTTGAGAACATTTAAGATCTCAGCAAATTTCAAGAGTACAGAACAGTATTGTTAATTATAGTCACCAGGTAGCACATTAGATTTGAACTTGAGTCTGTTTGAATCTGGAGCCTCAGTTCCTAGCAGCATTGCCTCATGGAGTACTGCTCAATTCTGTTTATGGTGGTGCTAAGGATTGAACCAGGGAGCTCAGAATCTCAGGCATGAAAGTCATTTGCATAACCATGATGCTGTCTCCCTGGCCCTTAAAATCTGCTTCCTTTCCAACCATCTCAGGCTATTTCTATTCTCTAAAGTTCTGGGTCTCAGGCCAAAAGAAGAACAAGTGGCTCGTTCCTGCCCTCTAGAGGATGAAGGCTGAAGCACCAAGGTTAAAGATGATTTTAACCATGCTCAAAATCTTGGCAGGTCCTGGCCTGCAAGAAACACATCTGAGAAGAACGCTTTTTATTTCATGAAAACTTGGTGATAATGGATTGGGAATTTTCTGGACCAGGAGTGAAAACAGTTTATCAAGGGCAGGATCAGCAGTCAGACGGGAGCTCTCATTTTTAATACCTGCCCCCAGAGAATTCTTCTGCACAGACATGTTTGGAAAATGCAGATGTATATGAACACATCCTGAAAGGGTTTGAAGAATGCCTTCCACCTGCAGCTAACTTTACTTCAGCACTAATATGTGAGGGACCCATGAGACACAGCAAGCCCCTCTGCCTACTTTGGTCAATTATATCACCTCTCAGGACCTTGTCTTTCTAATTTAGAAAGTAACTCTATTTCTCTCTGTTTATTTTTCTTTATTTTTTTTTAACTTTTTAAAATATTTATTTATTTTCCCTTTTTTTGCCCTTGTTTTTTTATTGTTGCTGCAGTTATTATTGTTGTTGTTATTGATTTCATCGTTGCTAGACAGGACAGAGAGAAATGGAGAGAGAAAGGGAAAACAGAGAGGGGGAGAGAAAGATAGACACCTGCAGACCTGCTTCACTGCCTGTGAAGCGACTCCCCTGCAGGTGGGGAGCCGGGATTCGAACCGGGATCCTTATGCCAGTCCTTGTGCTTTGCGCCACCTGCGCTTAACCCGCTGCGCTACAGCCCGACTCCCTCTTTCTTTCTTTCTTTCTTTCTTTCTTTCTTTCTTTCTTTCTTTCTTTCTTCCTTCCTTCCTTCCTTCCTTCCTTCCTCCCTTCCTTCCTTCCTTCTTCCCTCCCTCCTTCCCTTTCTTTCTTTCTTTCTTTTTTTCTGTGTGGAATGGGGGCTTCACACACATGAATTTACCACTACTTTTTTTATATTCAGATGGAGAAATAGGGAGTGAGACATTCAGATAGAGAGTGAGAGTGACATCATAGCACCAGAGCCTCCTCTGTTCCTATGATATTCCATGTGGGCTTGAACCTAGTTGCAAGCATGAGAAATCACGTGCCCTATTCAGTGAGCTATTTCTCTGGCCCTTGGTCCATTTCCTAACTGGTGTGAGAGTCAAGACATCCAGTTATGCTTGCAGACAGGGTGGACTTTACCTAACCTTTTCAATCTCTGTTTCCCTGTCTGTAACTCAAGAGGGGGAGTACGCATCAAGTTTCCTTCCTTCAATACTCTTCATGCTCTGTTATGTCGTTGTCAGCCCCCATGTCCCTGTAGGAAGGCTAACAGACTTCAGGCAAACTGTTTACAAGGTTGATAACCACCATGAGGTGCACCTGCTGCAACATCAATTACCATTCTTCCAGGAGACTGTGGCCTCTCTCCTCCCACAGTTCAGAACTTTGGGTTTCTCTGTTTGTATTCAGTCACACTGTGGTAGCCTTGTTTTTGCACTGCTACATGAAGTGTAAACTCGACTTTCTGCTTACCCAGGGCCCTGGAGAAAGTAAAATTGATTTAGAGGAGAAAAGTTCTCTAGAAACCCAGAAGTAGGGTGGGGGTAGATAGCATAATGGTTATGCAAAGTAACTCTAGTGCCTGAGACTCTGAAGTCCCAGGTTCAGTCATCTGCACCACCATAAACCAGAGCTAATTAGTGCTCTCGTTAATAATAATAGTAATAAACAGAAATAGAGTGAACTCAAGTCAGATATTCTGCTATTCATTAACTGTGGGACATGAGACAGATTATGTACCCGTTCTGTGCTTGGTTTTCTGAATTATAAAATAGACTTGGAGGGCTGGGAGGTGGCGCACCTGGTTGAACGCACATGTTACAATGCACAAGAACCCAGGTTCGAGCCCCCAGCCCCCACCTGCAGAGGGAAAGCTTTGCAAGTGGTAAAGCAATGCTGCAGGTGTCTCTCTGTCTCTCTCCCTCTCTGTCACCCCCTTCTCTCTCAATTTCTGGCTATCTCTATCCAATAAATAAATAAATAAATAAATATAATTTATAAAAAGAAAAATAGACTTGGAGATAATACTTACCTCTTCGGGCTAGTGAGAATGAAATGTCACAATGCCATGAAAAGCACTTTGATTACTATCTGGTACATGATTAGTGTACTAGAATGTTCCCTACTGATGCTGGTTTTATTTTCATACTCTCACAATTGGAAAATGACAAGGTAGTTCACAACTGACATCTCACACAGAGGTTTAACATCCAAACCACTCCTTCAGGGACTTTTATCTTGAGCTTCAGACTGATCCAACATGCCACATGCCTATTACTTTATATATATATATATAGAGAGAGAGAACAGAGAGAGATTTAGAGGGAAGTAGAGAAGGAGTGAGACAGAGAGACCTGCAGACCTGCTTCACCACACTTTCCCCCTGCAAGCAGGGACTGGGGGCTTGAGCCCAATAATGTGTACACTTAGCCAGGTGCACCTCCACCGGGCCCTGCCCATCATTTTGTTTAAAGGTTTTCCAAGGAAGTTAAATCTCCCTCTCCCAGATTTTTTATTTTAATTATTTATTGGGAGTCGGGCAATAGCACAGTGGGTTAAGCGCAGCACAAGGACCAGCTTAAGGATCCCGGTTCAAGCCCCTGGCTCCCCACCTGCAGGGGAGTCGCTTCACAGGTGATGAAGCAGGTCTGCAGATGTCTGTCTTTCTCTCCCCCTCTCTGTCTTCCTTTCCTCTCTCCATTTCTCTCTGTCCTATCCAACAACAATGACATCAATCATAACTACAACAATAAAACAACAAGGGCAACAAAAGGGAATAAATAAATAAATATTTGAAATTTTTTTAAATTATTTATTTATGGGACCTGGTGGTGGCACACTTGGTTGAGTGCACATGTTACAATGCTCAAGGACCCGGGTTCAAGCCCCCAGTCCTCACCTGCAGGGGGAAAGCTTCACAAGTGGTGAAGCAGGGCTATAAGTATCTCTCTGTTTCTCTCTCCCTCTACATATCCCCTTTCCTCTCAATTTCTTGCTACCTCTATAAAATAAATAAAGATAAAGATAAAAATTTAAAAATATATGTTTATTTATTATTGGATAGAGACTGAGAAAAAGTCAGAGGGGGGTAGAGAGAGGGAAAAAGATAGAAAGATACCTACCTGCAGCCCTGCTTCACCACTCATGAAACTTTTCTCCTGCAGGTGGGGAACAGGGGCTTGAACCCAGGTCCTTGCATACTATAATGTATGCACTTAACCAGGTGCTCCACCACCTGTCTCCTCCAAATTTTTTCAAGTTAAATCTTAAGTGGGTCCTTGAACTCATGGAGCCACTGGAGGGTATGACCATCTGGGTTTGAAGCCAGGTAAAGAGATCATGAGGGGTCCAGTGCAGGCCGAGACAGCCTCCCAGATGCCCTTCACCCAGCAGAACTCACACAACACCTAGGAGAGTGGAAATGTAGCCCAGCTCTCTCTACACAGACTGTTTACAGTTAGAGGATGAGTAACTGCTGCCTTTGCCTTTGTGATAAGTTACCACTTTGGGACTAAAAGAAAACAAAGGTAAAGTTCATCAAAATACTCAGGCACTGCTGGGGAGCAGCTAATAGACATATGGAATTGACCAGAAAGGCAATGAAATTCCTTTTTTTTTAAACCATGATAAACACTGCTTTCATTAGAGAATGCAAGTATGATCATTTCACTCTCCTGATTAATAATCCATAGGTGGCTTCCCATTGAATTTATTTATTTATTTTGATAATTTTTATTAGTTATTTGATAATGATTGACAATATTGTGAGAAAAGCAACTAAATTCTTTTTTTTGCCTCCAGGGTTATGGCTGGGCCTCAGTGCCTGCACCACAAATCCACTACTCCTGGAGGCTTTTTTTTTTTTTTTTAACCTCCAGGGTTATTGCTGCACTACGAATCCACTGCTCCTGGAGGCCATTTCCCCCCCCCCCCCTTTGTTGCCCTTGTCATCATTATTGTTGTTATCATTGCTGTTGTTGTTGGATAGGACAGAAAGAAACTGAGAGAGGAGGGGAGACTGAGAGGGGGGAGAGAAAGATAGACACTTGCAGACCTGCTTTACCGCCTGTGAAACGACCCTCCTGCAGGTGGGGAGCCGGGGGCTTGAACCAGGATCTTTACTCGGGTCCTTGCGCTTCGCACCATGTGTGCTTAATGCGTTGCGCTACCGCCTGACCCCAAGCAACTAAGAGTAAGTCAACTGAAAATAAAGGGTTTACAAAGAACTGAATTCGGCATAAAACACAGCTTTTGAGACTGAACTCTCTTTAACCTAAGAAAACAGTAGCAGCTACCCGGGCTCTTGGGTAACTACTTATAAGGACAAGACATAAAGTGATATTGGGTCTAGCCTCAGAATTTACAAAGGGCCTACACACTTTGCATTTTGACAGTCTCTTAAGATGGTAAAATTCAGGATGCAACTCTAAGTCCATGTTCCATCACTGGCTGAAGAACGTTGTGAAGTCACATTTAAAATATGCCCTGGAATTATCTTGCAAACTATAATTTCCTTTATAATTTCCTTTTTTTTCTGTGATATTCATCTGTCAAGCATAGATAATTTTTTTTTTTTTGCAAAAAATTTTATTTTATTTTTTGCCTCCAGGGTTATCACTGGGGCTCAGTGACTGCACTACGAATCCACTGCTCCTGGAGGCTATTTTTTCCCTTTTGTTGCCCTTGTTTATCATTGTTGCTATTATTGTTGTTGTTATTGCTGTCATTGTTGTTGGATAGCACAGAGAAAAATCGAGAGAGGACGAGAAGACAGAGAGGAGGAAAGATAGACACCTGCAGACCTGCTTCACCACTTATGAAGCGACCCAGGTGAGGAGCCAGGGGCTCAAACAGGGCACGCCACGTGCGCTTAACCTGCTGCTCTATCACCCAGGCCCCAATTTTTTATTTTTTTTAACCAGATTATTGCTCTTCTCTGGCCTCTGGTGGTGCAGGGTATTGAACCTGGGACTTTGGAGCCTCAGGCAAGAGAGTCTCTGCATAACCATTATGATATCTATCCCCACCCTATTTGTTTTATTTTATTTAATTAATTTATTTATTTATTTATTTATTTATTACCAGAGCACTGATCAGCTCTGACTTGTGGTAGTGTAGGGAGATTGAACCTGGGACTTCTGAGCCTCAGACCCAAGAGCCTCTTTGCATAACCATTATGCTGTGTACTCCCACCCTATAAATAAATACTCTGTAGAGAGGGAGATAGCTCCTTAGTAGAGTGCATGCCCTATGTGTGTGAGACCCTGGGTTCCATGCCAGGCACTGAATAAAACAGTGGAGTGTGTGGATGGAGAAATGGTTCAACTGGAAGAATGTGGGGTTTTCATGCCTGAGATTCCTGATTTGGTCCCTAGCACTGTATACATAAGACTGTGCTCTGCCTTCTTTCTCTCCCTCTGTCTCATGTGAGCCTCTCACTGGTGTTATCAACAAAATCAATCTTAAAAATTATAATAGCAGAGGACTTGGGGAGGGATAGCATAATGCTTATGCAAAAAGACTCTCATACCTAAGGTTCTGAGGTACAAGGCTGGATTTCCAGCATCACCATAAGCTAGAGCTGAACAGTACCTAGTCTCTTTTTCTCTATATCCCTTTCATTTAAATAAAATATTTTATTTAAAAAGAGAATCTAAGGCTGGGGAGATAGTATAATAGTTAAGTAAAACAACTTTCATGCCTGGGACTCCAAGGTCCCAATTTCAATCCCCAGTACCACCATAAATCAAAGCTGAGCAGTGCTCTTGTTAAAAAGTAATAAATGAATAAATAAATATTTCTGAATAATCAACATGTTCATTGAGGAAAATATATTGGAATTGTGCTCTAGTTTTCTCACTCTCAATGAAAAAAGACCTGGTAAAATTACACCAGAATTTTTTTTCCATCCCCCCTCCCCTCTCAGTACTCCGCAATTTTTTAAAAAATATTTATTTATTCCCTTTTGTTGCTCTTGTTGCTTTATTGTTGTAGTTATTATTGTTGTTGTTTTGATGTTGTCGTCATTGGATAGGACAGAGAGAAATGGAGAGAGGAGGGGAAGATAGAGAAGGGGAGAGAAAGATAGACACCTGCAGACCTGCTTCACCGCCTGTGAAGGGAACCCCCTGAAAGTGGGGAGCCAGGGCTTGAACCAGGATCCTTACGCCCGTCCTTGTGCTTTGAGCCACCTGCGCTTTAACCCACTGCACTACAGCCCAACTCCCTCCACAATTTTTAATAATCTTTTTTGAGGGGAGACAGCATCTCTATTTGTTAATAATATTTTTGACAAATGTCATAGTACACTAGGGGCTTTTAGAAATGTATATACATACTAATTAGTCTTGACCTCCAAGAGACCCTGGACGGAACCTGACGATGAAAGAGCAAAGAATTAGTGCAGTGCTGTTTATAACTATCTCTCCTGCAAAAATTAAATTAAATTTAAAAGTTAGTTGTGGTCTTTTTTTTTTCTTCATTTTCCAAGTAAGTACTTCTCAGGATGTCTATGCTTCTTTTGAATGAAAACAGCTTGGAAAAAGACTAAGTTCTTCTTGTTCACCAAGCAGTTAGTTACAACTGCAAGGACAAGCCCTGGAGATACCCCCTGTTCTCCTGAGCCAACGAGGGTGCCAAGTGTTTTCACAGGGAGTGCCTGTTCCCCACCCATTCCTCCAGGGTTCGAACTTCAGGCATAGTACATATTTCTGGATTGGTGACAGCTCTAAAACCAGATAGCACCAGCTGGTTTTCTTTCACATCTTATGTAAACTTTCAAAGTCTATGACAGAATTCATCGAGATTCTAATTTGAGTGTTTGCCCACCCCCACCCTCACCCTCATCGCTGTAGGAGTCAGGCTATAACTTTGGTCTGGAATGTGTCTATTCATCTGACACGTTGCACAAATCAGTTTCAAGAGAAAGAGTGGAAGCCTCCCTCTCCAACTTCCTCTCTCAAAGTTAATAAAACTGTCAGTGATGGATCCCATCCAGCAAGCTTGCTAGCAGCCAACACAGAATCACAGATAAATTGCAGTCACACCCTTTTCTCACACAGAGTGCCAACATCTCAAACTCTAGAGGCAAGTTTTTCTCACGATTTGTACGTAGCTAGCCGAAATAGCCAGAAAGGCTCCAGGTTGATCTAGAGTCCATTGAATGCACATCTTCTTCACATATCATAAAGTTTTTCACTTTAAAGTTTATAGATTTGCATTTTTATTTGTTTATTTTTTTACTTTATTGCATAGACACTGAGAAATCAAGAGGGGAAAGGGAGATGGAGAGGGAGAAAAACACCTACAGCACTACTTTTCCACTGGTGAAGTTTCCACCCTGCAGGTGGGGACCACCATCACTACTCTCTAATGCTGCCACCTGGTCCTGTTTTTATTTTATATAATAATAATAATAATATCATTATCATTATTACCCAAGCACTGTTTGGCTCTGCCTTCTGGTAGGTGGGTGCTGGGGATTGAACTCTGGACCTGAACCTCAAATATGAAAGTTTTTTTTTTTTTTAAACATTAAGTCTTTTGAATAACCACTGTGCTATCTCGCTCTTAATTATTATTTTAAGTAAATAATTTCTTTTAAAAATATTTTTATTATTTTTATTTCTTGAATAGAGACATCCAGGATGGTGGAGGGAGGTAGAGAGAGAAAAAGAGAGACACTGTAGCACTGCTTCACCTCTCAAAAAGATTTCTCCCTGCAGGTAGGGACCAGGGGCTTGAACTCAGATTCTTGTGCATTATAACATGTGCACTCAACCAAGTGCACCACTGCCTGGCCCCTATTTTTTAAAATTATTTTTTAATATTTTATTTATCTTATTTTAATGAGAGGGCAATACAGAGAGAAAGAGAGAGAGAGAGATTAGAGTACTGCTCAGCTCTAGTTTATGGTCAGGCTGGGGGATAAATCTGGGACCTCAGAGTCTCAGACATGAGAGTCATTTGCATAATAATTATGCTGTCTCCCCAGCCCCAGTGTTAAATTTTTTTAAGATTTTTTAAAAATTTAATTTCCCTTTCGTTGCCCTTGTTTTTTATTGTTGTAATTATTATTGATATCGTCGTCGTTGGATAGGACAGAGAGAAATGGAGAGAGGAGGGGAAGACAGAGAGGGGGAGAGTAAGACAGACACCTACAGACTTGTTTCACCTCCTGTGAAGCGATTCCCCTGCAGGTGGAGATCTGGGGGCTCGAACCGGATCCTTACACCAGTCCTTGTGCTTTGCGCCACTTTCGCTTAACCTGCTGCACTACTGCCCAACTTCTCCCAGTGTTAATTTTTAAAAGCTTTATTTGTTTTTGAGAGAGACTAAGACCAGGATACTACTTAGCTATAGCATATGGTGGTGACAGGGATTGAACTTGGGTCCTCAGGCATGAAAAATATGGTACTCTACCACTATGCATCTCCCCAACTTAAGTTTATAATTCAGTGCCTTTAATATATTTATTATGTGAAGCCATCACTACTTTCTAATGCCAAAGCATTTCCAGCATGTCAAAAAGAAACTCCACTAGCATTCCCCATTACCTTCCCCTCTGCAGCCCCCCTGCCTCCCACACCCCCAACAACTACTAATCAACTTCCTGTCTATATGAATTTGTCTGTTCTGAATAATTTATGTAAGTGAAATCAGATAGTTTAACATCATGTTTTCAGGGTTCATCCATGTTGTACATATAACATTTCTTCATCTTTTCCTGTTGTTGAATAATATTCTACGGCTGTTCTACATTTTATCCCCCATGCATGAGCTGATGGATATTTGGGCTGTTTTGACTTGACTTCTTGGTTACTATGAGTACTGCTACTATGAACATCTGTATTCAAGTTTTTACATAAGCATATGCTTTCAGTTCTCTTAGGTATATACCTAGGAGGGAAATTGTTAGGTCATATGGTTACTTTATGTTTAACTTTTTGAGAAACTGCCAGACTGTTCTCCTGCCCAGTACATATTAGCTGAGTCCTACCAGCAACATGATGGTGACCAGACTGGTCTGGCTACCTGCCACTTTGTGCCATACAGTCAAGCATAACATTATAAAATACATTTTAGCACACTTGTACAAATGCCAAGAAGGGGAATTTCAGGCAGCTATAAGACTGATGGAAAGAGATCTGACTTGAGGTGTCACAGGAAAATAATGCAGGGAGGGAAGGGAGCAGGGAGGAAGAAAAAAGGGGACCAGGATGTGGGGGACTGGGATGTGGTGCACCTGATTGAGCACACATGTTACTATACACAAGGACCTGAGTTCAAGCCTTTGGTCCCCATCTGCAGGACATAAATTTCATAAGTACTTATCTTCCTTTTCCCTCTCAATTTCTCTCTGTCCTAACAAATAAATGAATGAATATTTTTAAAAGATTTGTAAGAGAGAGAAAGAGCGCAAGGGGGCTGATGAGAGGATTAATCTGGATAGGTACCCGCTTTGCCATGCACGAGACCTGGGTCTGAGTTGCTAGTGCACAGCATGGGAGGAGCTGTGTTGTTTCTCTGATTTGCTCTCATTTTTCTATCTGAAAAATCGATCAGGAGTGGTAAGGCCCCATCAATGAGATGAGAAGTGAAAAGGAGAGGAGAGAAGAAGAGAAGGGGAGAGGGGGGAGGAAGAGAGGGGGAAATACAGAGTCCTTAGAACATAATTTCCAAGGGGCTGAACGGTAGTGCAGTGGGCTAAGCCCAAGGACCCGCTTAAGGATCCTGGTTCCAGGATCCCTGGCTCCCCATCTTCTGTGAAGACAAGCGGTGAAGCAGGTCTGCAGGTGTCTTTCTCTCCCCCTCTGTCTTCTCCTCCTCTCTCGATTTCTCTCTGTCCTATCTAACAACAACAGCAATAACAACAACAATGATAAGCAACAAGTCCAACAAAGGGGAAAAAATATCTTCCAGGAGCAGTGGATTTGTAGTGTAGGCACTGAGCCCCAGCATTAACCCTGGAGGTAAAAAAAAAAAAAAAAATTCCAAGATTTGTAATACAAAACAAAATTCCCAGTAAATAAAAACGGAAAGAAAAAAATGCCTTGTAATTCAGTGGATTTTTTTTTTTCTGAAATTTCCTACCATTTGTAAATAAAGTCTGGTGGTCTCTGAATGATTTCTGGGAGTAATTAGAGATGGAAATGTGAGTAAGAAATATGTCATAAAGTTAACAGATAATACTGCTGGACAACTCACTTCATATAGTGGAAGAAACCCAGACACTGGCCTTCCTCTGCCTTGAGAAAGAGAATTCACTCCCTTCACCTGCCCCTGCCTTCCTGACTCAGACCTTTGCCCTGTGTTCCGTTCCCTGCAGCTGTTCCCAACATTCCCAAAAATCAAATGCTTCATTGTTCAAAGTAACAGATCATTATTCAGAGTCTCACAGGAAGAAGGGAAGCTCTGGAAATGGCAGCAGTTAATTCTCAGTGATGTCAAGTTGAGTTTGACTTTAGGATGTTAAAGTAACCATATGTCAAGTGGTAGAATTTGGGAATTTTTATTCCTATTGAATTAAGTTAAAACATTTGTACTTTTATTCAAAGCACTAGGTTAGCTGCAATGGGGGGAAACACAAAGAAACATCAACACCAGCATCAGTGGTTATCCTTAAGAAAACACCTTGTGGGTGTGTGGGTGGGGTAGATAACATAATGGTTATGTAAGGAAGACTCTCATGCTTGAAGCTCTGAAGTCCTAGGTTCAACCTTCCCCCCGACCCCCACACACACCACTATAAACCATAGATGAGCAGTGCTCTGGTTTTAAAAAAGAGAAATAAAGCACCTTGAGAGGGAGGAAATGAAGTCCACAAAGGTCCACTGAGTATTCCAGCGATAAGAGGCAGAGTTATGGGACTGTGTGATGGTGCACTCAGTAGAATTATCATGTTACCTTGCGTTGAGGACTCAGGTTCAAGGCATTAGTCCCCAACTATTGGGGGTGAAGCTTCATGAGAGGTGGAGCAGTGCTACAGGTGTTTCCTCTCTCTCTCTCTCTCTCTTTCCCTTTCTATTTCTTTCTGCTTCTCACTCTCTATGAAAAGAAAAAAGGGGTGGGGTGTTGGCTATCAAAAATGTTGGTAAAGTTATGTAGGAACTGAGCCCCAGTGATAACACCGGTAGGGGAAAAAAAGGCTAGAGTGGGTGGGGGGAAGTGGGAAGGAGATAACATAATGGTTATGTAAAAGGCTTCCATCCCTGAGGCTTCAAGAAGAAAGCTGGGCTAAGGCTCGAAGGGTTTTACATAGGTTTCCAGCAGATAAAACAGCATCCCAACCGGGCAGGTGGCAGGAAGATAAAAGACCCAAAGGTGGAAGTTGAGAAGATACGATCTGACTAGAGAAATAATGTTGCAACAGAGTTCAAGACTTACATGTGTATGGTATTGAGTTTGACTCCTAGCACTGCAGATACCAGAGTGATCCTCTGGTTCTCTCGCAAATAAATAAATAAATAAATAAATAAATAAATAAAATACAGTCATGTATCTTTTGGGGGTGCACTCTAGAAATGCACTGTAAACAACTTTGTGTTTTTTTTTTAACTTGTTTTATTATTTTTATTTGTTGGATAGAGACAGCCAGAAATTGAGAGGGGTAGGGTAGATAGGGAGAGAAACAGAGAGACATCTGCAGCCCTGCTTCAGCACTCATGAACTTTCCCCCTGCAGGTGGGAACTGGGGTCCTTACACATTGTAGCAAGTGCACTCAACTAGCTGCAGCCTCCACTTGTTCCCCCTTTAAACAACTTTGTTATCATACAAACATCACAGAGTGTAATCACATAAGCCTAGATTGCATTGCCTACCATACATCTAAGCTATGGTGGTAGGTGACCCTTCATGGATTAAAATGCTTGAAAGATATATGACCTTTTTAGGTTTGATACTGAGGTTCCTGAAATTTTGCTTTTTTTTTTATTTTTTAGGGAGGGAGGTTACCTTGAAATTTCTGATTTTTATCAAGTAGCTTCATTCATTAAGACCTAAGAGTTCAGGTCCTGAAACATGTTGGCAGAGGAGGACCTAGTGGGGGTTGAGTTGTTTTGTGGAAAACTGGGAGATGTTCTGCATGTACAAACTATTGTATTTTACTGTCAACTATAAATCATTATTCCCCCAATAAAGAGACTAAGAAATAGGTGGTCAGGCGGTAGCGCAGCAGGTTAATCACACATACCTCAAAGCGCAAGGATTGGTGTAGGGAGCCCGGTTCCAGCCCCGGCTCACCACTTGTAGGGGGTCACTTCATGAGCGGTGAAGCAGTTCTGCAGGTGTCTATCTTTCTCTCCCCGTCTCTGTCTTCCCCTCCATTTTCCATTTCTCTTTGTCCTATAAAAAAAGAAACTAAAAAATAAATAAATAAAATTTAAAAGGCCTAAAATCACTCTTTTCATTCCTGATCAAGGAGAGGTGCAACTCTCAAAATGCAAAAATGAAAAAAAAGAGCGCTCTGTTTGACTCTCTAGTTCTTCCTTTATTTTTATAATTATAAGTATTTTATTTACTTATTCAATAGAGAGGAATCAAGGAAGGGAGAGAGATGGAGAGAAAGAGAGACATCTGCAGTACTACTTCACTGCTCATGAAGCTTCCAGCTTGCAGGTGGGGGGCAAGTGTCTTGAACCTGGGTCCTTGCACACTGTAGCATGTGTGATTTACCAAGTGCACCACCGCCTTCCAGCCCCAGTTCCTCTTTTCTATGCTTCACCATTAGTGTGAGAAATGTCCTACAAATTTAGAGACCCCCCCCCCCCATGCTGGTGCCCGTGGGTATTTAGGGAAGGGGGAGGGTGTCTCCTGTGACTGAGTCTTGCTGGGCTAGCTTCGCAGGAGAGAGACCAGGAACTTGTGGGAGTGTGGTAATACAATTCTTTATTGATGCGGATGCCCCAGAGTTGGGTGTGAGCATAGCGGGTTAAGCCACATTGCATCAAACCACAATGGCGCCAGCATCCGCCTCCCTGTCTGCACACCTGCCCCTCTCCAGGTCAGGATGCGGAAGAGAAAGAAAGTGCGAAACCAGGAACAGAAGCAGGCTTTATAGGGCAAAACCGAAGTGGCAAGTCGGGACGCGAGATGGCTGGGAAAGGGGGTGGAGAAAAGAAAGAGCAGGAAGGTAGAAAGCTTCTGTAGCAATGATTGCTAGGGTTTTAACTGGCGGAATTAATGTACCCCGCAGGCAGGGCGGGTCTCCAGGTAGAAAGAAGATAGATCAGGCAAAACAATGATTATGTAAATAGGCCATAGTGTCAGCAATGGAGGATGGAGGGGGTGCTGGCTTAAGGCCCGACAGAGTCTGACTGGTGCTGAATCCCTGGAGAAGCAGGCTAGGCTTTTCAGTGAGTTTTCTGGAATAATCCAGACCCTCCTCCACTACCCTCCCCAGTGTCCCATCTATTAGATATGGCACAAGGCCTTTTGCTTTCCATTCTCCATTTTATTGCTGGCTGCTTCATTTCTATACTCCCCAAATCTTCTCTCTCTCTCTCTCTTTCTCTCTCTCTCTCTCTCTCTCTCTCTCTCTCTACCTATCTATATCTACTATCTCTATCTCTCTCATTTTCCCCCACTGGAATTTCTAACCTTTCTCAGTTCCCTCCCTTCACAGTAGTGGCTATCAATAAAGATTCTGTTGTTTTCCATGGAGTCTTTTAGATATTAATCGGGGCCAGGGAGGAGAGTCAGCTCACTGGGTAGAGTGCATACCTTGGCATGGAGGTGCTATAGCACCGAAGGAAATTCATAAGTTGTAGTATCTCCCCCTCTCTTTCTTTTTCTCTGTGTGTCTCTCTATCTGGATGAAAAAAACCATCCTGAATCTGTGAAATAGTACATGTGTGAGGTCCCTGTTCTGCAAAGAAAAATAATAATAACAAAAATTGTTTGCTGGGAAGACACTTAGTCTTTAGTAGGGAGCACTCAAGGAGATCAGGAGTCCTGTGCAGTTCTGAAACATTCTGCAGGCACTGCCCTATAGCCCACACCATGCTTGAATGCTCCAGAGGACACTAATAAATGTCAACAAACTGTTAGCAGTGACTTGGGACTTGAAACCTACTGCACTTTACACAAAAACACATGAGCTTTATATGTATATATATATATATATATATATATATATATATATATATATATATACTTTTATGGGTCCAGACAGCCTTATCCTGACCTCAGGAAGGTAACTACCAAGCAAACAGAGGAAAGTTCGCACTTTGTCTAGTATAATTTTACAGTATGCACCATATTGAAAATACCATAGCAGCCCAAGCAACTTCAGGTTGCGTTGTCCAGGTAGCAGCAGTCTGCACCTGCAGAGCTCACATTCAGGGTCATGTTGCAACCAGGTGCAGGACACTTGATTCCTGCTTTCACTTTCAGTGCAGTCATGCCTGAAGACTTACAGTCTGAAAGACACATTGTAATGTCAATTGGCTTCCTTTTTCCTTAAATCATAACTGGGGATTTGTGATACTATATTTTTCAGAGATGTTAGAGCAATGTATATACACACCTTCTATTCTATCTGCTCTTCTTATAAGATCACATTGACATTCTCCCATTGGTGGTGGTAGGGGGAAGAGAAGTCCATGTTCCTTTCTCTTGAACATAGATTTCTCTTGGGTGGAACTCTGTAACTACCTTAACCAATAGGATTCGAAGGGAGTAATGTTGTTCTGAAACTAGGGTCTAAGGCCATACCACCCTGAACACACCTGATCTCATCTGAAACTAGGTGTGAGGGTTAATTTTCCCAGGTCAATATGACTGATTCATGGTGGACAGGTATTTGGTCAACATTTTTAATGTTTCTATAGTACTGTTTCTGGAGGATGCTGACATTTAGTTCTGGACTTTGAGGAAAGCAGATTGTTTTTCAGAAAATAGAAGGCCGGGTGGAGGGTAGATAGCATAATGGTTATGCAAACAGACTCTCATGCCTGAGACTCCAATGTCCCAGGTTCAATCCCCCACATCACCATAAGCCAGAACTGAACAGTGTTCTGGTAAAAAAAAAAAAAAAGAAAAAAAGAAAGAAAAAGAAAAAAGAAAATAGAAGTCCTCATCCAATCATGAAGACTTGACAGAATAAATCTGATGTCCTTTCTTTCCCCATCTACAAGGGAGAATTCTACAACAGATGGCCTTTTTTTACATTACTTTTCCCCCAGAGCACTGATCAGCTCTGGTTTATGAAGGTGCAGGGGATTGAACCTGGGACTTCAGAGCCTCAGGATGAGAGTCTCTTTGCATAACCACTATGCTATCTACCCCCATTCACATGAATTTTTTTTAATGTATCTATTTATATCTACCAGAGTACTACCCAATTCTGGTTTAAGGTGGTACTGGGGGATTGAACCTGGGACCCTTCTTTGGTGCCTCAGGCATGAAAGTAAGCATTATATCACTCCCCAGCCCTGTAGATGGCCTTTGAATTTAAACTGTAGCAATGGCCCATGCTGCAGACTTTGAACTTGCCAGTCTCCACAATTGTATGAGTTAATTCCTAAAAATAAATATTTTTTCATATATAGAGATAGATGTATAGATAGACATATCTCACTGGTTCTATTTCTCATGACAGGTTAATACACTGGCTCATGAAATGCAATACAGACTTTCCCTTCTCTCTTATATTTGGTTACTTGCCTTTGGAAATACCAGATGGCATCTGCTTCTGAAGCCCCAGACTTCAGAGAGCAGAGAACAGACAGGCTCACTGAATTTGGTCTGAATGTTCAACCAATAGAAGTCTTGAGATTAAAAAAAAAAGTATTGCACTGTTTTTCTTCACAACATTCAAAAATCCCTTATCTAAATGCTCACTATTTGAAAGACCAAGATGAACAAGATCTCTAAAATAAATGTAGATTGGGACTGGGAAGAAAGATTACCTGGTAGAGGGTACGTGTTACCGTTCTTGAGGATCTGGGTTTGAGCCCTTCTTTTTTTTTCTTCTTTTTTCTTTCTTTCTTTCTTTCCTTTTGTTGCCCTTGTTGTTTTATTGTTGTAGTTATTATTGATGTTGTTGTTGTTGGATATGACAGAGAGAAATGGAGAGAGGCAGGGAAGACAGAGAGGGGGAGAGAAAGACAGACACCTGCAGACCTGCTTCACCGTTTGTGAAGTGACTCCTCTACAGGTGGGGAGCCTGGGTCTTGAACCGGCATCCTTATCCTGGTCCTTGTGCTTAGCGCCACCTGCACTTAACCCGCTGTGCTACTTTCCGACTCCTGAGGATCTGGGTTTGAGCCCTTCTACCCCACCCAACACATGGGAGCATCTGTAAGGAGAAACTTCACTAGTGGTAGAACAGTACTATGATATGTCTCCTTCAGTCTGTCTCTATATCTCTCTTCCTCTTTGTGTCTCAATCATTAGAAAAAAAATAGAACCCACTAAGTGGTGCATTTGAGCAGGTGTGGAGCCTCGGTGATAATCCTGGTGGAGGGGGAAAAAAAGCAAAGAGAGAGAGAGAGAGAAAAAAAAAAGATTAAAACAGCAGGAGCAATATACTTGCCTTTAGGTTCATGATTAGTCAACAACTTGTTCTGCTTTATATCTTAATGCTTTTTCAGCCACCAGGTTCCAGATGCTACCATGATGCCAACCTGACTTCCCTGGGCAGACCACTACACTAATGTGTCCTGGAGCCCAGGTTCCCCAGAGCCCTGCCCCACTAGGGAAAGAGAGAGGCAGGCTGGGAGTATGGATCGACCTGCCAATGCCCATGTTCAGTGGGGAAGCAATTACAGAAGCCAGACCTTCTACCTTCTGCATCCTGGGTCCATGCTCCCAGAGGGATAAAAAATAGGAAAGCTATCAAGGGAGGGGATTGGATACAGAACTCTGGTGGGGAATTATGTGGATTTGTGCCCCTCTTATCCTATAGTCTTGTCAATATTTCCATTCTGTATATAAATGAAAATAAAATAGCAGTGAAGGCTTTGCTATCATATTTGAAGAACTGTTACACCCTTCCTAATCTAGAGACACACTGTCCCTAGGTTTCCTGGTCAGGTGCTCTTGGTGATGAGGGTGAGTAGGACCCAGGCCACACCTCCAATGTCAAGCTTGGAGATATGCCACTTACCTCTCAGTGGCTACACACCCAGACCATCAGGGATGTGGCCTCCTGGTTGACCCACATTCAAGGGAAACCCATGGCTAGTTTTAAGGAAGACACTCTTGGCTCACAGTCACTGGCTGCTTTCCATAGCTGAAAGGAGATGGGCCACCTCTGGATCCCCGAGTCATGCCCTCTGGAGGCCTGGAGGAAATTCAATCAGGCCCTGGGCTGTTCAGGAAGAGATAGAAGTCAGACCCAACAGACTGCCACAAGGACCAGAAAACCAATTGTGGAGCAGGGGCTCTGTGCTGCAGCCTTCCTACAGATTTCAATACTTCAGCTAGGAAATCTGAATTCTAGCCAAGGAAACTAATTCTGATGAGTGGTGGTTGGTCCCAAAGACAACAGTACTCATTTTGAAGGTGAAGAGAAGTTGGCACTGTTCCAGCTAGGAAACAGGGTATGCAGCGTTTTATACAACCTTTCTGAGGGCCTGGGAGCCACAAGCAGGCAATAAAGATAGTCAGAGTTTATGGGGAGCCAGGCACCAGGCTCAGCTCTTTACAAACATGATCCCATGGAAGTCTTCAAATATTTCCTAAAGTAAACTCCCTACAGAGGGGGAAATGAAGACTTAGCTTGAAATGCACATTCAGGTATATCTGACTCCAAGGCCTGTCTTCTTACCCACTTCGTTGTTCTCCTGTATGTAAAGGCAGAAAGAACTATTCACCACTTAATGCTTGAGTGTATTTTGTAAGTGCAAGAACACAGAGTCATAGTACAACAAAGAGAAGAAAAACACTGATTCAATAATACCATCTGCCCACAGACCCCCGTTCCAATTCCACTAATTGTGCCAGTCGTGTTTCTTCTAAGTCCAGAAGTGACAGTAGGATCATTCAGTTTCTTCCTTTCTTTCTTTCTTCCTTCCTTTCTTTCTTTCTTTTTCTCTCTTTTTTTTTTTTTTTTTTTAACCAAAGTACTGATAAGCTCTGGATTATGGTGGTGCAGGGGGTTGAACACCTGGGACTTATGAGCCTCAGACATGACAGTCTGTTTGCATAACCATTATGCTATCTACCCTCACCCATATCATTTAGCTGTCCTGTTCTTTAAATCTCTTAATCTAGGACACTTCATCAGACTTTCCTCATTTTTTATAACTGACGTTTTTTTTGAAGAGCACAAGACTATGTTAAGACATGTCCCTCAATTTAGGTTTGTTTGATGCTTCCTCATGATTTGTGTGTTTTGGGCAGAAATGTAACAAAAATGACATTATGCACTTTTTCAGTGCACCATATTAGGAGATACATAACATCAATTTGTCCTGTTGCTGGTAAATAAAAGGATTTTTTGTTTATATTATAAGCCTTTATTGAATATTTACATAAGTTATTTTATGTAGGTAGGTATAATCCTGTTTTTCTTTCTTTAATTTTTTAATTGGGGAATTAATGTTTTTTTAATTTATTTCTTTATTGGGGAATTAATGCTTTACATTCAACAGTAAATACAATAGTTTGTTCATGCATAACATTCCCCAGTTTCCCATTTAACAATACAACCCCCACCATGTCATTTATCATCCTTCATGGACCTGTATTCTCCCCACCCACCCACCCACCCCAGAGTCTTTTACTTTGGTGCAATATGCCAATTCCAGTTTGGGTTCTACTTGTGTTTTCTCTTCTGATCTTGTTTTTCAACTTCTGCCTGAGAGTGAGATCATCCCATATCCATCCTTCTGTTTCTGACTTATTTCACTTAACATGAATTTTTCAAGGTCCATCCAAGATTGGCTGAAAACGGTGAAGTCACCATCTTTTATTGCTGAGTAGTATTCCATTGTGTATATAGACTACAACTTGCTCAGCCACTCATCTGTTGTTGGATACCTGGGTTGCTTCCAGGTTTTTTTTTTTTTAATAATTTCTTTCTTTTTTTTAAAATAATTTATTTCTTTATTGGGGAATTAATGTTTTACATTCAACAGTAAATACAATAGTTTGTACATGGATAACATTCCCCAGATTCCCATTTAACAATACAACCCCCACTATGTCATTCATCATCTTTCATGGACCTGTATTCTCCCCACCCTCCCACCCACCCCAGAGTCTTTTACTTTGGTGTAATACTCCAATTCCATTTCAGGTTCGACTTGTGTTTTCTTTTTTTTTTTTTTCTTTTTTTTTTAATTTTTTTATTTAAGAAAGGATTAATTAACAAAACCATAGGGTAGGAGGGGTACAACTCCACACAATTCCCACCGCCCAATCTCCATATCCCACCCCCTCCCCAGTAGCTTTCCCATTCTCTATCCCTCTGGGAGCATGGACCCAGGGTCATTGAGGGTTGCAGAAGGTAGAAGGTCTGGCTTCTGTAATTGCTTCCCCGCTGAACATGGGCGTTGACTGGTCGGTCCATACTCCCAGTCTGCCTCTCTCTTTCCCTAGTAGGGTGGGGCTCTGGGGAAGCTGAGCTCCAGGACACATTGGTGGGGTCTTCAGTCCAGGAAAGCCTGGCCGGCATCCTGGTGGCATCTGGAACCTGATGACTGAAAAGAGAGTTAACATACAAAGCCAAACAAATTGTTGAGCAATCATGGACCCAAAGCTTGGAATAGTGGAGAGGAAGTGTTAGGGAGGGTACTCACTGCAAACTCTAGTATACTTCTGCTTTCCTACTTTGGTGCCATACTCCAAACTCAGTCAATTTCTGCTTTGCGTTTCTACTTCTTCTTCTTTTTTTTTTTTTACATGCATAACATTCCCCAGATTCCCATTTAACAATACAACCCCCACTATTTCATTCATCATTTTTCATGGACCTGTATTCTCCCCACCCACCCACACACCCCAGAGTCTTTTACTTTGGTGTAATACTCCAATTCCATTTCAGGTTCGACTTGTGTTTTCTTTTCTAATCTTGTTTTTCAACTTCTGCCTGAGAGTGAGATCATCCCATATTCATCCTTCAGTTTCTGACTTATTTCACTCAACATGATTTTTTCAAGGTCCATCCAAGATCAGCTGAAAACAGTGAAGTCACCATTTTTTACAGCTGAGTAGTATTCCATTGTGTATATAGACCACAACTTGCTCAGCCACTCATCTGTTGTTGGACACCTGGGTTGCTTCCAGGTTTTGGCTATTACAAATTGTGCTGCTAAGAACATATGTGTACACAAATCTTTTTGGATGGGTATGTTGGGTTCCTTAGGCTATATCCCCAGGAGAGGAATTGCAGGATCATAGGGTAGGTCCATCTCTAGCCTTCTGAGAGTTCTCCAGACTGTTCTCCACAGGGGTATCCAAAAAGACTTGCCACCTCCTGTGCCACAGAAAAGCATTTCCCAACAAAGAACCAGAGTGACTGGAAAGAATTCTTCAATAAGCCATTTGGAAAGGATGGTAAAATACTCTCCTCTTTTGGTCTGGGAGGTGGCATAGTGGTAAAGCAATGGACTCTCAAGCATGAGGTCCCAAGTTCAATCCCTGGAAGCACATGTACCAGAGTGATGTCTGGTTCTTTCTCTCTCTCCTCCTTTCTCATTAATAAATAAAAATAAATTAAAAAAAAAAACTCTCCTCTTTCCTCAGTCCACCCCCTCCATTCCCTACCCTGTCCCAACACACACACACACACACACACACACACACACACACACTTACACACACACAGAGAAATTTTCTTTTTTGCTTTTTTAGATAGAGACAGAGGGAGTGAGAGAGTAAAAGAGACCATAGTAATGAAGCTTCTCTCACTGTGGTGGGCCACAGGCTTGACCCTGGATTGTGTACATAACAAAACAGCACACTATACAAGTGAGCTATTTCACCCATCCCAGGAAAATTTTAAAATTTCTAGGAAAGCAAAGCTCTGACTTCTGGGTAAGAAAAACCAATAAAGCTGATGGTGATAGGGAAAAGAAAACATAAAGATAGAAAATATGTGTGGGAGTACAAGAGAATAGAGGAAGACAAGAGTGTCATCCAAAGAGCTCAAAGTATTTGTTTTATGTACTTTTGTGGGTGTTTAAAAATAAGTCTATACTGCTAATGCCCATATTTAGCAGAGAAGCAATTACAGAAGCCAGACCTTCCACTTTCTGCACCCCACAATGACCTTGGGTCCATACTCCCAGAGAGATCAAGAACAGAAAAGATTTCAATGGAGGGGATGGGATAAGGAACTCTGGTGGGGGCAACTGTGTGGAATTGTACCCCTCTTATCCTATGGTCTAGTTGATATTTTTATTTTATAAGTTAAAAAAAAATCTATATTAGTTAATTCCCAAGACCTCATAAGCCAGAGCTGAGTAGTGCTCTGGTTAAAAAAAAAAAAAAATCTTATTTTGATTCATTTCTTATTTGTTGGACATGAAGTCAAACAACCTGGGTTAATTCCAGATAATGGAAAAAATTAATATCTTCTTGAGGCTCAGTTTTCTTATCTGTTAAATGAGAAAAAAAAAATACCCCCAGCATTATCCTGAGGACAAAAGAAAATAAAACCCTCTACACATATTCAGGCAATGTATTGCCGGTTTGTTTGTTTAGATAGAGACAATGAGGCAGACAGAATGAAAGCCATCACAGCACTGAAGCTTCCTTCAGTGTGGTGGGGGCCAGGCTCCAACTTGGATTGTGCAACTGGCAAAGCAACACACTCCCCAAATGAGCTATTTCTCTCACCTGAGGGAATATATTGTGAGACTTCTGTGTACCACCCCTATTATGCCTTATGCTAGGATTACAGCGAAGAACAAAAATGAAAAGAATTCCTGCCCCTACAGAGCTGGCATTCTAAGGACACACCTACCACAGTGTTTTCTTCATCACTGTTATCCAAAGGTAGCAATGAGTGTGGTCTGTGTGTTACAGATGGAGAACTAAGTCACCAAGACCGAGGTTATATAAACTGTGGTAGCATGAGAGGAGAAATGGGGACGACGTCCTAACTCTATTCAGAGTCTGCTGTTTGTAGAAGAAATATACCCATTTGAAAGCTTCCCATGGCTGATGAAAGTTCTGGAAGAATATTCACCGACTTTCCCTGGGAGAAAGACTAAACTTGTGTTTAGTCACTGATGCTCCATTGGGAACAAACTGGGTCTGTGTAATTTGGAGTGTGAAGACTGGGGAGTCTGTCATGGGGAAGTTGCTCCCTGTATTTGGTCTTTGTCTCCCTCCTCCCTGGTTTTTCTCTGTCTCTTTCTTGAATCCCTGCCCTGCTCACTGCTTCCTAAACCCACACAGACACTGGCACTCGCAGGCCAACATTTCAGTCATTGTGATTTGCAGTTGGCTTTCATTATTCCTTTCAATTTTTAGACACAGAGAACACTTGCATACCCCAAAATGTTTTTTTTTTAAGACTTTATTTATTTACTCATGAGAAATGACAGGAGAGAGAAAGAGAGAGAAAGAACCAGACAGAACTGTGGTCCATGTGCTGCCGGGAACTGAACTCTGGACCTCATGCTTTAAAGTCCAAAGCCTTATCCACTGCGCCACCTCCCGGACCACCCAAAAAATATTTTTAACAGATGCACAAAAGGTAACTCACTTTAAAATGTTTAGTTTTTTGTTGTGGTAAAATAAGCACAATGTTTACCATTTTAACCGTTTGTAAGTCCAGTCAGTGACATTAAAAACACCCCAAGTTGTGTGACAACACTATCTATATCCAAAACTTTTCATCATTTTGTTTCAACAAAAATTCTACCTATCAAACAACAACTCCTGTTCTTCCTTCCTTCCAGCCTCTGGGCCACTGCTGTTTCTATTAATTGGTCTATTCTCAGTAGCTCATATAAATGTATTCACACAATATTTTTTCTCTATGTCTAACACCGTTCACTGTGCATAATGTTTTCAAGGTCTTCCCATATTTTAGCATGTAGTATTAAGATTTGATCCAATTTTATGGTTGAATAATATTCCGTTTATGTGGACAGGTTACAGTTAGTTGATTTATTCATCTCTTGCTCTTAACCCGCTGTGCTACCGCCTTACTCTTATTCATCTCTTGATGGCTATTTGGGTCAGTCTCACTATTTGCTTATTATAAGTATTACTACTGTGCATATGTGTGTACAGATGTACAGGCCTCTGTCCAAGCTTCTGCTTTCCATTTTTTTTAATTTTATTTATTTATTCCCTTTTGTTGCCCTTGTTGTTTTATTGTTGTAGTTATTATTGTTGTTGTCGTCGTTGTTGGATAGGACAGAGAGAAATGGAGAGAGGAGGGGAAGACAGAGAGGAGGAGAGAAAGATAGATACCTGCAGACCTGCTTCACCGCCTGTGAAGCGACTCCCCTGCAGGTGGGGAGCTGGGGTTCGAACCGGGATCCTTATGCTGGTCCTTGTGCTTTGCGCCACCTGCGCTTAACCCGCTGCGCTACAGCCCGACTCCCCTGCTTTCCATTTTTTAAATAATTATTTTATTTTTTCTTTTTTAATTTTTTTTATTTAAGAAAGGATTAATTAACAAAACCATAGGGTAGGAGGGGTACAACTCCACACAATTCCCACCACCCAATCTCCATATCCCACCCCCTCCCTTATTTTTTCTTTTATGAGAGACAGACCAAAACACAACTCAGTGGAGTCCCACTTGCTCTGTGGTAATTGCTTTTCATGGGCTGCCAGGGCTGAAGGCCTCGAACATGGAAGGCACAACACTCTTACCATTGATTCCCCAGATATGACTGTTTATGAATCTGAGTTTATAGCAAACGATGTTCCTTTTTTTTAACTAAAAGATTCATTCATTAGTGAATTTATTTATTCATTTGCTTAATGAAACAGACATAGAGATCAGAGTACTGCTTTGTTCCCACATATGTGGTACTAGAGATCAAACCCTAGGACCTCATACATTCAAGTCCTGCATTCTGCTTGCTGAGTCACCTCCCTGGCTACTTTTTAATTTTCTCTTAATATGGTGTCAAAGGTCAAACCCAGGGCCACACACATGCAAGATATTTGCCCTGTCACTGAATTATACCCTAGTTGTTTTCTATTCTTCTGTATATAAAACCAGAAGTGGCAGTGCTTAACTTTTGAGGCAACTCATTTTTAAAAAATTTTTACTTTATTTTTGAGAGAGTTGCAGAGAGAGAAAGAGAGACACACACAGAGAGAAACACCAGAGCACTGCTCAGCTCTGGGTTATGGGAGTGTGGGGGATTGAACCTGGGACTTTGGAGCTTCAGGCATGAGAGTCTTTTTGCATAACCATTATGCTATCTCCCCTGCCCTACAACTCATTTTTTTATTGATTTAATAATCATCAACAAAACTGTAGGACAAGAGGGGTACAATTCCACACAATTCCCACTATCAGAGTTCCGTACTCCATCCCCTTCCTTGAAAACTTTCCTGTTTTTTATCCCTCTGGGAGTATGGACCCAGGATCACTATAGGGTGCAAAAGGTGGAAGGTCTGGCTTCTGTAATTGCTTCTCCACTGGACATGGGCATTGGCAGGTCGATCTATACTCCCAGCCTGTTTCTATCCTCTCCTAGTGGGGCAGGTCTTTGGAGAGGTAGGGTTTCAGGGTACATTGGTGAGGTCATCTATCCAGTAAAGTCAGGTTGGCATCATGGTAGCATCTGCAACTTGGTGGCTGAAAAAAACATTAAGATATAAAGCAGAACAAGTTGTTTAATAATCAGGATCTAAAAGTAAGAGTATAGCAGATGGGATTTGGGGTCTCTATTTTGGAAAAGACTAGTAGGTCTACTTTAGGTATATTCCAAGGGGCTCATGACTTTACTTATTTTGGCCTGAGTCTTCCAGCTAACATGCAGGTGGACTAAAGGGAAGCAACTCATTTTTGAGAGTAAAAAAAAAAAAAAGAGAGGGGGACTGGCAGTGGTGTACCTGGTTAAGCACACATAATACAAAGCACAGGGACTTGCACAAGAATCTAGATTTGAGCCCTGGCTCCCCACCTGCAGGGAGGATACTTCACCAGCAGTGAAGCAGATCTGCAGCTGTCTCTCTGTCTCTCTCCCTCTCTATCTCCCCCTTGTCTCTCAATTTCTCTCTACCCTATCTAATAAAATGGAAAAAAAATGGCCACCAAAAGCAGAGGATTTGTAGAGCCAGAACCAAGCCCTGGGAGATAGCTCACCTAGTAGAGCACATACCTCATAATGCACTAAGCCCAGGTTTGAGCCCCAAAAAGAGAAAAGAAGAGAGGGAGGGGGATGTTATGGCCCCAGGGAAAGCTCCACAGATAATAGAACAGGGCTGTGGGTGGTGGTGGTGTGTGTGTGTGTATCTTTTATCTCTCTGTAGATACACATACAAGATCAGTGATATCATGCACACATGTGAGGGGTTGGTACCTTCAAAAAAAAAAAAAACTAAAGGAAACTAAAGGAAAAAAAAATACTGATGCCTTCACCCACTTCATTCCATACAGGATTTGAGGTGTTTAGAAAAATGCATATAATTGAGATACGTTTCTGAAACTGGGGCAAAGGCTAGGCACCGGTGGCTAATGCTTTGATGAGGCAGACCTGTCCTTGATGAAACCCACTCCTATCTGCTCTTGGGATGAGCTGCGAACACATCCAGAAGACTGCTTCCTTGGGCCAGTCAAAGATCTCACTTGGGTGCTGTTTTAAGTAAGGAGGTGAAGGACGACTACAAAATGTTCTCACTCATATGAGGAATATAGAGAATTAAGTATACAGACGTTAAAAAACAAAATGTCAACCTATTTTCAAGACTGTGGGAGAACTGAAGTGGTTATCTATGGGGGTAGGTCTGGAGACACAGACTTTTGGTGACTGGAGTGGTGAGGAAAGAAATAAAAATTAATTAATTAAATTTAAAAGAGAGAGTGTGTTGCTTTGTCATGTATGTGACACAAGGTCGAGCTTGGTCCCAACTACAATGAAGGTAGCTTTGATGCCTTTTTTTTTTTTTTTTTTTTTTTTTTACCAGAGCACTGATCAGTTCTGGCTTAAGGTGGTGTGGGGGATTGAACCTGGGACTTCAGAGCCTTAGGTATAAAATTCTGTTTTGCATATCATTATGCTGTCTATCCCTGCCCTGGCTCTTTTGTGCTTTCTGCCTCTCTGTCTTCTCTGTCTCTATATAAAAAAATTAAAATTAAGTTAAAAAAAAAAGACTGCTGTCTTTGCTGATAATTCTGTTTCTGCATAGGAGCACTCTTCCTTGCCAGATGGCGCACTTCACATGGGCTTCTCCATGAACATGAACTACATGGAAGTTGACACTACCACCCTAACCTCACTGCTTCTGTCCTGGATTCAAACCTCAGGTTGGACAACTGCTAGAGAATTATCTAGGGCAACGCTCTCCACTGGTAGCTAAAGACAGTAAGACAGGGTACGGGTACATAACCAGTGAACATGGAATGTACGAAGAACAGAACTGAAATCTAAACCCAAGTATCCCCTCCCTGCCTGCTGAGTTCCTTCCCCAGACCCCCAGTTTCCCACTTCCATAACTCTGCTCTCCTCGGCTTCTGTTATTCAAACATTTCTTCACTTACTTGAGAAATCATTATGCTCTCATGATTTTGAAACTTCCCCAATAATTAAGCAGTTTCAAAGCTCCAAAGGCTAGATGTACTATTCTGTGGTACCAAAGCAATTAGGCATTAACTGGGACCTGGGAGAGATCCCACAGCTGAAGCAGAAGTTGTGTTTCTTGTTTTATAAAACTTTCCATTAGTTGTTTCTACAAATATGAGCATTACTTCCTGGTTTCTGTGGTGATTTGTTGCTGCTGTTCAAACATTAATATTCAGACAAGATTGAACACGAAGTCAACGGACCAGTAGTCTGTGAGGACTAGAGCCATCACAACTTGTGATGGGCCCACCGTCAGCCTATCCCCCAGCTCTATCCCCAATGGGGTGGGCAGAGGAAAGACTCCTACTCCCACTCCCCCTGGCTATCTGTTTCAATGCTAAAGTGGGCACAGCTGCTCAGCTTTGTGTTTATAGACTTTCTCTCTGTGTGTGTGATACTGATAATGTTGTTGTTATTGCTGTTGTTTTGCCTATAGTACTTAAATTTATCTATTAATTTATCATTTTATGGAGAAATAATGATGTACATGACTGTTACTGACACTGATACAGTGTCTTACTTCCCGGTGAAAAGTGTCTGCACACCATTCCTACTGATAATGTATGTGCGCTTATTTTAGCATTTTTTTTCTATCACTTTTAGCTTCATAGCAAAACTAAGGGAAGGCATACTGATTTCCATTATCCCTCATTTCCCCTTTTGTCCCCCCACATGCATAACTTCTTATTAGCAGCATCCCCTAACATGAAGATGCATTTTTCTCTGTGGACGGACCTACACTGATCATCCATGATAATCACCCAAAGTCCATACTCTACACTAGAGTCACCCTTGGTGTTGCTCCATATTCGATGGATTTGAGCAAAGTATAATTGCATGTATCTATTTTCACTACTCTAAAAAACAATCCTCTGTGTATGTGTTGATTTTTCAGACACAGTTTTCTCCTCTTTGAACACTTTACCCACCTCCAGAGGCACTGTGACTTCCTCTCTTCTCTCCACAGTGATCTTACAGGACGCAGGTGGTTTCCAGGGCTTCCTCGGTGTTTTTCCAGATTTGTCTGGATGACATTTACTGCCTTCCCTTGGAAGGGGTCTGACAGATCTTACTCAGCTTTAATTCAAGTCCACAGATCCTATGGACCTGGTAAAGAGGGTGGCATAGACTCTAGAACAAGATTACTTTCATCTGAATCCCAGCTACTGCTCTGTGCCCTTCAGCAAGGCCTTAAGCTCTTTGAGTCTCATTTTTATCATCTGGAAAGTGGGCTGATAATAACATAGCCTACCTCATCGTTTTTTTTTCTTTCTAAGCGTTTATTTATTAACATAAGGGAGATATAGAATCAGAGTGTCACTCTGGCATATGTGATGCTGGGAATGAAACGCAGGACCTCTAGCTTTTAAAGTCCAATGCTCTAGCCACTGGACTATATAATTCTTATGGGTTTTATTATGAGAATTAAATGAGTTAACATATGTTTTGTGAATGGAGTGTGTTGTAAGTGTGGAATGAATTACTGACAAAATTCCTGCTTACCCAAGCCAGACATTGCAAGATTTGGAAGATACAATGAAAATAAAACCCATCCATGTGAGAGAACCTTCTTAGAAACAAGTTCACCAGGCCCAGTCAAGAAGTACATCCCATAGTTCTGGCTGCATCTTTTAAAAAAATTATTATTATTATTATTTTATTTTTTATATTTATTTCCCCTTTTGTTGCCCTTGTTTTTTTATTATTGTTGTTATAGTTATTATTGTTGTTGTTATAGATGTTGTCATTGTTGGATAGGACAGAGAGGAATGGAGAGAGGAGGGGAAGACAGAGAGGGAGAGAGAAAGATAGACACCTGCAGACCTGCTTCACCGCCTGTGAAGAGACTCCCCTGCAGGTGAGGAGCTGGGGGCTCAAACTGGCATCCTTATGCCAGACTTTTGCCTGGCGCCAAGTGCACTTAACCTGCTGTGCTACTGCCCGACTCTTCTGGCTGCCATCTTACTGCTATCTCATGAGAGGTTCTCAAGCAAGAACCACTCAACTAAGCCTCTCCCTAATTTCTGATCTGCATGAGATAGAAAACATTTCCTGCTATTTTATCATTTATTTAGTAAATTATTACAGAGGGAGAGAAGAGAACACAGCACTGAGGCATCTTTCAATGCTGTGGGGGCCAAATGCAAACCTGGGTTGCACACATGGTAAAGCAGCATACTATCCAAGTGAGCTCTTTCCTGTTTCTTTATTTTATTTTAAATTTATTTATGGGATACAGAGAAAGACCAGAGCACTTCTCACCTTTGGTTTGCGATGGTGCTGGAAACTGAACCTGGAACCTCTGAGCCTCAGGCATGAAAGTCCTTTGCAAAACCATTATGTTATCTCCTCAGCCCCTTGTTATTTTAAATCTTTTGGTTCTAGAGTTATTTGTTATGCAGTTATAGATACTAAAACACCAGTCATGTAGAGGACCTGGCGGTAGCACACTGGGTTAGTAGTGCACATAGTAGGATGTGTAAGGACCCACTCAAGGATCCTGGTTTGAGCCACCAGCTCCCCACTTGCAGTCGGGATGTTTCAGTGGGTAAAGCAGGTCTGCAGGTGTCTATCTTTCTCTCCCCCTCTTTATCTTCCCCTCCTCTCTCAATTTCTCTCTGTCCTATCCAACAACAACAATGGAAAAAAAAAAAAAAAGACTTCTAGGAGCAGTGGTTTCACAGTGCAGGCACCAAGCCCCAGTGATAACCCTGAAGGCAAAAATAAAATAAAATACCAGTCATGTATAATTATAACCCAACTTTATTGAGGTTACTGGGACATAACCTGAGTTTCCCAGGCCACCTCAACCCAGGAGGAAAAAAGGAGCTACAGTAAGAGTAATACTAGAATTTCACTGCTCTTGTCTCTTCTGCTGAAGCAAGATCAGGAACTGCAGTCTTGTCATCTCCCCCCACCCCTGCAGGAAAATAAAAAGTATACTTGCAAACTGGGAGAACATGTTTCACATGGATTTATGAGTTTCCTGGGTACTGTTTTGCCATCTCTTGTTGGGTAGTGTGGATTGGTTTTGAGACAACACTATACTGTCTGCTAGGCACTGCTGTTGCCATAGGGATCTCCTGGACAAGCCCCAAACTTTCCCATGGGGCATTGCCCCTACTCTTTAAGTATCATCTTTGAAGGACTCGCAGGACTAAAGCCTGGAGCTGCTCTGTGGTGAAGTGACAAGAAAACCCTTCCTTCGCCTTCAGTGTATTGTCTTTGCCCTATAGTTGCACAAAGTTTTTACTAGCTCTGTATTCATTCACAAACTTTTCTCCTCAGGTCTCAGACATGTCTGTGGGTTAGGAGGGGCAGAAATCTGTGATCTATATGTTATTATCACTTTCAATGTGCTCCTTCCTCAAGGACTAGTTTAAATGTCAGATTGGGGTCTGGGGAGTGACTTGCCCACTAGAGTGCCCACATTACAAAGCACAAAGACTTGGGTTCAAGCCCCCTGTCCCCACCTGCAGAGGGAAGCTTCACAAGTGGTGAGGCAGTGCTGCAGGTCTCTTTCTTTCTTTTTCCCTCTTTGTTTTCACCTTCCCTCTGAATTTCTCTCTCTGTCTCTATGAAAAAGAAAGGGAGAAGAAAAGAAAGAGAAAGGAAAGAAAACAGCTACTAGTGGTGAATTTGTCATGCAGCACTGAGCCCCATAGATAACCCCCATGGAAAGAAAAAGAGAGAAAGGAGGAAAAGGACTCACACAAAAAGAAAAAAAAAGAAGAGCCCAATAAGAAAGTGAGCAGAAGATATGAATAGAGTTCTCCAAAGAAGAGATACACATGGCCCACAGACATATACACAAATCTTCCAGTTCACTTATCATTAGAGAAATGCAAATTAAAGCCACATTGAGATTCTCCCTCACACCTGTGAGAATGGGCTCCATCAATAAAACAAGAGAAGAGAGTTGAAGGGGATGTGTGGAGAGAGAGGAACTCTATTACACTGCTGGTGTGAATGCAAACTTATGCAGACAATATGGAGAACAGTATGGAGAATCTTTGTACAAATACAAATGGAAATACCTTATGAGTCAGCAATTCCACTCTTAGGAATTTACCCAAAAGACATAATAACACTGATTCAAAAGGATATATGCACCCCTGTGTTCATTACGACTTTCTTCACAATAGCCAAAAAAAAAAAAAAAAGAAAAAAAGCAACCAAAATGCCCTTCCACAGATGACTGGATTAAAAAAAAGTTATAGGACATACATTCAATAATAAAATGTTGTGTACTTTAGGATAAGGTGGAGGGCATTGGAGAAGATTATGCTTAGTGAAGCAATGAGGAGGTGAAGGACAACTATAGAATGGCTTCACTCAGATGCTCACAGAGCCAAGAAAATGAAGGCCCCAGAGGACTATGTTGCTGTGCTCCCTCTAAAGGTGCCTAGGAAGGATCTGTTCCAGGCCTTTCTTCCAGATGCTTGATTTATGGCATAACTACAGTTCTCACATGATGTTCTCCTAGTGTGCATATCTCAACTCTCTCTCTCTCTCTTTGTTTCTTATTGACTTGTTGTTGTTGTTGTTGTTCAATGAGGGGGGCATCACAGCACTGAAACTTCCTCTGTTGTCAGACTATCTTCTATGTGGTGCTGGGTTTCAAACCTGGGTCACATGCATAGCAACCCAGTGAGCTATTTCTCTGGTCCACAGTTTATTGTCTTTTAATGTTTTAAATTTTATTTATTTATCTAATGTATGTATATATTTATTTATTTACAAGAGCACTGCTCAGCCCTGGCTTTGAACCTAGGACCTTTGGTGCCTCAGACTCGAAAGTCTTTTTTACATAACCATTATGCTTTTACACCAGCCTTAAATTTTTACTTTTATTTATTTGTTTTTATGAAAGTAAAACACTAGAGCACTGATTAGCTGCGGATAAAGTGGTGCTGGGACCTCATTTGTGCAAGTCCTATGTTCTACTACTGGCTATCTCCCCAGCACAGTATCTCCCCACTCTCACCCCCACCCAACCCCCTAGAGCACTATTTAGTTTCGATTTATGGTGCTGCTGGGGATTGAACCTGGGACCTTTAGTGTCTCAGGCATGAGAGGCTTTTTCCCAGCCTTCTCCTTTTTAATTCTTTTGATGTTCTCACCTCTTGTGCAAGATAAACCCCAACACATTCCTTTCTTTCTTTCTTTCTTTCTTTCCTTCTTTCTTTCTTTCTTTCTTTCTTTCTTTCTTTCTTTCTTTCTTTCTTTCTTTCTTTCTTTCTTTCTTTTTTTTTACCAGAGCAGCACTCAACTCTGACTTATGGTGGTACAACTGAACTTGGGGCTTTGGAACCTTAGACATGAGAGTCTCCTTTGCGTAACCATTATGCTATTTGCCCAACCCCAACATTATTATTTTTTTTACCAGAGCACTGATCAGCTCTGGCTTATGGTAATTTTTAAAGAGCATTTGACTCACTTTTGGTCTAATTAAGATGACAAGAACCTTAAATGTAGCAATAACTAACATTCTCTCGCACACTCTAAAGGAGCAGCCTAATTAGATAGATTTTTTTTTCATTGGACATCTTTCTACACACCTCCCATAGAAAGATCAAAGAGAATTTCCTCGCATTACCTCATATAGTCCAGGCACAAAAAATGCATTGTGCCCTACCCCAACAGGGAAAGATAGAAACAGCCTGGGGGGTACGGATTGACCTGCCACGTCCTTGTTCAGTGGAGAAGCAATTACAAAAGCCAGACCTACTGCAGCTCATAAAGAATTTTGGTCCGGGGCCAGGTGGTGGCACACCTGGTTAAGTGTCCATGTTACAATGCATAAGGACCCATTTTCGAGCCCCCAGTCCCCACCTGCAGGGGGGATGCTTCACGAATGGTGGAACAGGGTTGCAGGTGTCTCTCTGCCTCTCTCCCTTTCTATCTCCCCCCTTCTCTCTTGATTCCTAACTCTTTTTTTATTAACTTTATTTATTTATTGGATAGAGACAGTCAGCAATTGAGAGAGAAGGAGGAGATAGAGAGGGAAAGAGAGAAAGATACCTGCAACAGTGCTTCACTACTCGCAAAGCTTTCCCCCTGCAGGTGGGAAGCGGGAGTTTGAACCCCGGTCCTTGCACATTGTAACATGTGTGCTCAACCAGGTGTACCACCACCCAGCTCCTGATTTCTGACTATCTTTATCCAATAAATAAAGAAAAAAATTTTAATTAAAAAAAAAAGAATTTTGGTCTGTACTACCAGAGAGGGATAAATAATAGAGAATTTTCCAAAATAGGGCATGGGACACAGAACTCTGATCTTGGGAACTATGTGGAATTGTACCCATGTTATCTTACAATCTTGTTAATCATTATTAATTCATGAATACTTTCATTTTTGCCTCCAGGGCTATCACTGGGGCTCGGTGCCAGCACTACAAATCCACTGCTCCTGGAAGCTATTTTCTCCCATTTTGTTGCCCTTGTTGTTGTCCTTGTTGTGATTGTTATTGTTATTGTTATTATAGCTGTTGTTGTTGCTGGATAGGACAGAGAGAAATCAAGAGAGGAGGGGAAGACAGAGACGGGGAGAGAAAGACACCTGCAGACCTGCTTCACCACTTGTGAAGCAACCTTCCTGCTAGTGGGGAGCTGGGGACTTTAACGGGGGTCCCTACCCCGGTCCTTGTGTTTTGTGCCATGTGTGCTTAACCTGCTGTGCTACCACTCAGCCCCCTCAAATACTTTTTTAAAATGCAGTGTGATGATATTAAGTGCAAATGTATCTGTCAAACATGGATATAAATTTAATAATTCTATCTGTTAGACTTAGAATGAAGCATTTAAGGTGAAATGGTGTGATATCAAGTATTTGCATTATTTTAAATAAAGTGTTCGAGGGGGCTGAGTGGTAGCACAGCAGGTTAAGCACACATGGCACAAAGCACAAGGACTGGGATAGGGATCCCAGTTTGAGCCCCCAGCTCCCCACCTGCAGGGGCATCGCTTTACAAGCGGTGAAGCAGGTCTGCAGGTGTCTATCTTTCTCTTCCCCTCTCTGTCTTCCCCTCCTCTCTTGATTTGCTTTATTCTTTTTTTTAATTTTTATTTATAAAATGGTAATATTGACAATACCATAGGATAAGAGGGATACAACTAACTCCACACAATTCCCCACCAGAATTCCATCTCCAATCCCCTCCCTTGATAACTTTCCCATTCTTTTTCTTTCTTTCTTTCTTTCTTTCTTTCTTTCTTTCTTTCTTTCTTTCTTTCTTTTTATTAAGTGAGTGAGAGAACTGTAATAGGAAGTAGGTGAGGAGGGTATCTAAGTCTAAGTAGACACTATTTCATTATGAACTTTATACTGACTCACTACAGACTATTGTGTATTTTTGCTTTCAGGTATATATTTTGCCCTAATTTATGGATACACGGAACATATGCTCTATCTTACGGGACGTGTTCTATATCTAGGTTTTGGGATTTTCTTAGGAAGTGAACCTCCTGGAATGGAATTTGAGAATACTAAGAAAGGAAAGGTCTCACCCGAGTAATGAGGGTGAAGGGTTGACATTCCATGCCTTATGTCTCTGGATACAGTCTGAAGTGAAGCATGCTGAGGTGGTACTCTTTGCATTGATTAGGTTGGGATCGGCAGATGGAATATCATTTGGTATGAGTTGAGAGAAGCATGCAGGAAATTGAGCCCCACCCTAGAGGTTCCAGGACTGGGGGAAATATAGGCTCTAAAGATGAAGCGGGAGGATCCTGCTGTTGTAGGGTTTAAGAAGACAATAGGTAGTTATTACTATAATCATATTATTTGGCAATTGGTTTAACTTTGAAATATCCCTTTGTTAGGATTTGCTGTATCATACACACCATCACCATAATTTATGTCTTTTGACATTATTTGCATATAGCTGTGCCACCAGTTGCTTCTGTTCTCCCTGGTCTAAGCTTTTTTTTTTTAACTTTAAAATTTTATTTATTTATTTATTTTTTCCCTTTGTTGCCCTTGTTATCTTTTTATTGTTGTTGTAGTTATTATTGTTGTTGTAGTTATTATTGTTGTTGTTATTGATGTCGACATTGTTGGATAGGACAGAGAGAAATGGAGAGAGGAGGGGAAGACAGAGAGAGGGAGAGAAAGATAGACACCTGCAGTCCTGCTTCACTACCTGTGACTCCCCTGCAGGTGGGCCTGCTCTAAGCTTTTAAGAGAATCAACATATCAAAGACTCAGCCTATGTATTAAAAAGACTCAGTCTGTGATTGAAAAAGTTTAAGACATTCAATTAGTTTTTCTCCTCTCATATTAATTAAAGAGTGATTTATATGACTACAAATTGATAGGAGTATACATAAGCACCAAGCTTTCCCATTCTTTATCCCTCTGGGAGGATGGACCCAGGATCAATATGGGGTACAAAAAGTGAAAGGTCTGGCTTCTGTAATTGCTTCCCCGCTGAACAGGTCTATCCATGCTCCCAGCCTGTCTCTCTCTTTCCCTAGTGGTGCAGGGGAGGTGGATCTCCAGGACACATTGGTGGGGGCTTTATTCTTTTAATGAGAGAGATAAAGAGAGACCTGAGCACTGCTCAGCTCTGGCTTATGGTGGTTCTAGGGATTGAATTTGGGACCCTCACTTCCTTCAATTTTGTTTGCCTCTCTCTCAGATCATTTTTATGTAAGCCCTTGTCATAGTCTCTGTCTCTCTGTCTCTCTCTGTATCACACACACACACACACACACACACACACACACACACATTTTAAATCAAGATGAGCTTCCTAGACAGTCACATTGCTGGGGAATGCAGCAAAATTCCTCAGCAAATCCTTATAATGGAGTCTCATGTTCTTTCCCAGGAGACTCACAGACTTCCTTTCAGAGCCTTCTACCCTTATAAACACTTTTCCTAAAATGGAGATTCTCAGCTTCAGAGCTGCAGCACACCACCCTTAGGGAAGCATTGTTGTTCTCTTATTTTCTCAGCAGGAAATAGGAATGTCCTGGGAGGATTCGAAAATTACAAACAACTCTGGTGAAGGGCTGGGAACGCGAACTGGAAGTTGGAAACTGGTCAGAACATCTGGGAGTTCAAAGATAGAAATGCTAAGCTATTCATCAGGCTCCATAAATTCTCTTAGAAGTAGATAATTAAGAATCTGAGACAAGACAATGGAGCATGTTATCAGAGGAAAGGAATTACATACATCTCACTGGAAATTGCCATGAGTGTATAGGCTAAACACATGTGTCATTTCGAATCATGGCCCACAGGTCTACTTAAGAAAAACAAGCCAGTGACCTTTCTTTTTCAAGATCCTTCGGCAAATGACAGGAGCATCTGCAAAAGCTGGCTCACGTCTCTTCCACCTGCAAGAACAGGCCACCCTCCATCTGTCCTCTATCAGCTTCAGTGACACCCCCTCCCCAGCTCCTATCCCACATGGAAAGATTCCCCCCTCCATTTGCCTAAGCCCAGGGAAAGGACTATTTCTAAACAAGCCAGCTCTGTGTAGTGAGCATATGACAAAACACTAGGAAGTCACACCCTCTTCTTTTGTACCATATCCTATCTGTGAGATTCACCTATTGTGTGACTTAAAATAGTGTTTCACCCTCTTTTGTTGCTTTATATTGATAATATTTAAACATAACTATACCACAATTTATCCATTTTGCTATTGGCACGGCATTTGCTTTGCTTTCATTTTAGGCTACTGTCAACAGGAGGCATGAGGTGGTGCACCCAGTTGAGCACACATGTGCAAGGACCAAGGTTCAAGCTCCTGGTCCCCATCTGCAGCGAGGAAGATTTACAAGTGATGAAGTAGTGCTACAGGTGTCTCTCTTTCTCTCTCTCTCTCTCTCCCTTTCTTCTGTTTCTCTGTCTCTATTCAAAATAAATAAAAAATAGATTTTTTAATAATTTTAATATTTATATGTTTATTCCATTTTGTTGCCCTTGTTGTTTTTATTGTTGTAGTTATTATTATTGTTGTTGTTGTTGGATAGGACAGAGAAATGGAGAGAAGAGGGGAAGACAGAGAGGGGGAGAGAAAGATAGACACCTGCAGTCCTGCTTCACCTCCTGTGAAGTGACTCCCCTGCAGGTGGGGATCCAGGGGCTCAAACCAGAAAAAATAAATATTTTAAAAACATAATATTATGAACATACTTTTGATGTATATATGTCAGGTCCCAGCTTTATATGTGTGTGTGCCCATCTAATTTCCTGTTCATTACTAGGTGATTTTTTCATGCTATTAATAATAAAACTTTTCTTTAATTTTTATTAGTGATTTAATTTGATTAGAGGTTATAAGATAATAGGAGTAAAATTCCATACAGTTTCCACCACTAGAGTTTCAAGTTCCATCCCCTCCATTGGAAGCTTCCCTATTCTTTACACCTCTGGGAGTATGAACCTAAATTCTTTATGAGATGCAGAATGTGAAACGTCTGGCTTCACTAATTACCTTACCGCTGGACATGGACATTGGCAGGTCAAGCCATATCCCCAGCCTGTTTCTATCTTTCCCTAGTGGAGCAGGGCTCTGGAGAGGCAAGACTTCCAGACACATTGGTGAGGTTATCTGTCTAGGGAAGTCAGTATGGTTTCACAGTAGAGCCTGCAACTTCATGGCTGAAAGGTGGTAAGATTTAAAGCAGGACAAATTGTTTAATAAACAGGAACCCAAAAGTAGGAATAGAACAGATGAAACTAGGGGTCTTCATGTTCCCAACTCTGACACTATCTTCCCAAACAATACTTTTCCCACATGCATGTTAGCTATTGGACTCAGGCAAAAATCACTAAAGTCATGGGCACCTTGGAACATACCTAAAATAGTAATAAAACTTTTTTGAAAATTCATTTCCCAATCATTTGTTGCTAGTATAGATAAATACAACTGCTCTTTGTATACTGACCTTGATATTCCATAATACTGACTTTTTAATTATTTTCATTTATTGGACAGAGACAGTCAGAAATTGAGAGGGAAGAGGGAGATATAGAGGGAGACAGATACCTGTAACACTTCAGCACTCATGAAGCTTTCCCCCTGCAGGTGGGGACTGTGGACTTGAACCTGGGTCCTTGTGCATTGTAACATGTGCACTCAACTAGGTGTGCCACCACCTGGCTCCTCAATACTGACTTGTTTGTTTTGGTTTTTCCCACGTGTAGGTCATTGACTTAGCCACAAAGCTCTGTCTAAATGCAAGGGAGACCAGGAACTTGAGTCTGTTAGAGAGCCCAGGAGGAGAAGGTAAGGTGTTTCAGGAAATGCAGCAAATTCTTCCACTGTCTATATTAAGCATTTAACTTCCGGGGGCTGGGCAGTAGCACAATGGGTTAAGCGCACATGGAGCAAAGCATATGGACTGGCCTAAGGATCCCAGTTCTAGCCTGCGGCTCCCCACCTGCAGGGGAGTCGCTTCACAAGCGGTGAAGCAGGTCTGCAGGTATCTATCTTTCTCTCTCCCTCTGTCTTCCCCTCTCCTCCCGATTTCTCTCTGTCCTATCCAACAACAACAATAACAACAACTTAAAACAACAAGGGCAACAAAAGGGAAAAAAATAGCCTCCAGGAGCAGTGGATTTGTAGTGCAGGCACTGAGCCCCAGTGATAACCCTGGAGATAATAATAATAATAATAATAATAATAATAATAATAATAATAATGAATTTAACTTCCATGAATACCCTGTCACCTCACCATTATGCAGAGAAATCTAAATGCTTTCCAAGTGACAAGACAGTGTCCAGCTAATTTATAACTTAAGTGGTCCATCAGAATGCTCTAATTTGAAAACGACTGCATTAAAAGTTATTCCCTGGCCCAGTCCCCACTGAAGGAAGCTCTGGTGCTGTGGTCTCTTGCACTCTCTTTGCGTGTCTTTCTGCCTCTCTGTCTCTTAAAAAAAGAAAGTTATACTCTGTTACTCTGGATGATTATGTGGCTCCAGCATGATCATAAACCATATACAGAATATTACCTTGAAATAGTATTGCAGTGGTCCGTGAGGTGGCGCAGTGGATAAGACATTGGATTTTCAAGTATGAGGTCCTGAGTTCAATCCCTGGCAGCACATGTACCAGAAGACCATAGGGGCTCGGCAGTGGTGCACCTGGAGAATGAACACATCACCAATCACAAGAGCCCAGGGTTCAAGCTCTGGGTTCCTACCTAAGGAGGAAACCTTTACAAACAACAAAGTAAGCACTTCAGGTATCTCTCTGTCTCTCTATATCCCCCTCCCACCTCGATTTCTACCTGTCCTATCAAATAGAAAAAAAAAATTTAAATAAGAAAATGGCCACCCAGAACAATGGATTCCTCATGCAGGTATCAAGCCCCAGTGAGAACCCTGGTGGTATAAAAAAAAAAAAAAAAAAAAAACATGCCACAACTTCATAATGAATTTTCAGACCGTACTCCCACCGCACCTCTCATTTTCATAACAACCACCCAACTGAAGTCATAAAAGCAAGTCATTCCTTTTTGGTTGTTTGTGAACTAGACAGAGAGAAAGACACAAGAGAGAGACCAGAGCACTGCTCAGCTCTGCCTTATGATTGTGAGTGGAATTGAATTTGGAACTTCAAATCCTTATTTATGAAAGTCATTTGCATAAGCATTATACTCTCTCCCTGCTGGTCATTTTCCTTTTGAATGACCTAGTCTCTTTTTTTTCTCTTATAAAATTATAATGTTTTGTTTGTTATTACCAAGTACAAATAATTTACTCTATTATATATTAATGATTTTTTTATAAAAATAATGGTGAAGTAGGATGACAGTATGGTAGATGGTGAGGTATACTGACATTTATTGTTGAATTTGAGGGTAGTGTTTAGTCTGTCAACAATACCTATTTGTGAGACAACAAGATATAATTAACTGCTTTTGTGCTGATGAAATATAATATGCTCTTGTTTTCTATTTTACACAGAACATGGCTTTATTTGTTCTGAGTACACACCTGACACTGTTTAAGTCAATGGATTACACATTTTGGAAAGTCCAAAACAGTGTCTCGCCACAAACAACAGCTGAAAACACATTTCTGTGGCATGCTTTGTGTGGGTAGTGCTTCCGTGAACAAAGTAGAAACATGAGTGGGAATAGAGTGTTGCCCACATTCACAAAGACTAGGAGGGTGTTAGATGAAGTCTATCAAGATCAGAGAAGCAAGTACAGTCCTACAAGGCTTTGAACCTCCAACAGTCAGCTGCAGATCCTGAATTTCCCTACAGAGGGATCATAATTGTGGAATGAACCTGTGAGTCCAGTAGGTCACATCCCAACTATATGAAATTTTATTCTCACCCCTCCCATTTTCTCCCCACTAGTTCTGCTCTCTAGATGTTTAGCTAAGAGGTTTTGTGTTTGTTTGTTTGTTTGTTTGTTTGTTTTTTCCTCTAGGATCATTGCTCAGGCTAGGTGCCTGCATAACAAATCCACTGCTCCTGGAGGCCATTTTTTCCATTTTGTTACCCTTGTTGTTATTGTTATTGTTATTATTGCTGTTGTTGGATATGAAAGAAAAATCAAGAGAGGAGGGTAAGACAGAGAAAGGGAGGGAAAGACAGACACCTGAAGACCTGCTTCACTGCTTGTGAAACGACCCCCATGTAGGTAGGGAGCCAGGGGCTCGAACCGGGATCCTTATGCCGGTCCTTGGGCTTCATGCCATGTGCACTTAACCCACTGCACTATACCACTCAGCCCCTAAACTAAGAGTTTCTTTATTATTTTTATTTCTTTATTGGGGAATTAATGTTTTACATTTGACAGTAAATATAATAGTTTGTACATGCATAATATTTCCCAGTTTTCCACATAACAATACAACCCCCACTAGGTCCTCTGTCATCCTTTTTGGACCTGTATTCTCCCCCCCCCACCCACTCCAGAGTCTTTTGCTTTAGTGCAATATGCCAACTCCAGTTCAGGTTCTACTTGTGTTTTCTCATCTGATCTTGTTTTTCAACTTCTGCCTGAGAGTGAGATCATCCCATATTCATCCTTCTGTTTCTGACTTATTTCACTTAACATGATTTCTTCAAGCTCCATCCAAGATGGGCTGAAAAATAGTGAAGTCACCATTTTTAATAGCTGAGTAGTATTCCACTGTGTATATATACCACAACTTGTTTAGCCACTCATCTGTTGTTGGACACCTGGGTTGCTTCCAGGTTTTGGCTATTACAAATTGTGCTTCTATGAACATAGCTATACACAAGGGTGGGTTTCTTAGGATATATCCCCAGGAAAGGAATTGCAGGATCTTAGCATAGGTTCATTTCTAGCCTTCTGAGAGTTCTCCAGACTGCTCTCCACAGGGGTTGGACCAATTTACATTCCCACCAGCAGTGCAGGAGGATTCCTTTGTCCCCACAACCTCTCCAGCATTTGTTGCTACTACCTTTTCTGATGTATGACATTCTCACAGGAATGAAGTGGTATATCATTGTTGTCTTTATTTGCATTTCTCTGACAATCAGAGACTTGGAGCATTTTTCTTTTCTTTTCTTTTTAATTTTTTTTAAAGATTTTATTTATTTATGAGAAAGACAGGAAGAGAGAGAAAGAACCAGACATCACTCTGTCACATGTGCTGCTGGGGATCGAACTCGGGACCTCATGCTTGAGAGTCCAAAACTTTACCACTGTGCCACCTCCCGGACCACTGGGAGCATTTTTTCATGTTTCTCAGCCTTTTGGATCTCTTCTGTGGTGAATAGTCTGTCCTTGTCCTCTCCTCATTTTTGGATGAGGTCATTTGTTTTCTTGTGGTGGAGTTTGGCAAGCTCTTTATATATTTTGGTTATTAGCCTCTTGTCTGATGTATGGCATGTAAAGATCTTCTCCCATTCTGTGAGGGGTCTTTTGGTTTGGGTAGAGATTTCTTTTGCTGTGCAGAAGCTTTTTAATTTTATGTAGTCCTATAGGTTTATACTTGCCTTAGTCTTCTTTGTAATTGGATTCGTTTCATTGAAGATGTCTTTAAAATTTATGAGGAAAAGAGTTTTGCCAATATTTTCCTCTAAGTATCTGATAGTTTGTGGTCTAACATCCAAGTCCTTGATCCACTTGTGTTTGGTGAAATCTAGTGGTTCAGTTTCATTCTTCTGCATGTTTCAACCCATTGTTTCCAACACCATTTGTTGAAGAGACTCTGCTTTCCCCATTTAATAGTCTGGGCCCCTTTGCCAAAGACTAGATGTCCATAGGTGTGGGGGCTTACTTCTGGGCTCTCAGTTCTGTTCCACTGGTCATTGTGTCTATTCATGTTCCAGTACCAAGCAATTTTGATGACACTGGCCCTATAATACAATTTGAGATCTGGGAGTGTGACGCCTCCAGTTCTGTTCTTTCTTCTCAAGATTGTTTTGACAATTGTAGGCCTTTTTCTGGTTCCAGATAAATATTTGTTGCATTTGTTCTATTCTCCTAAAAAATGTGATTGTGGCTTGGAGTAGGGCACCAAAGTATAAACCCTGGGGTGAGGGTTGGGGCGGATATTCGGCTTCCTGGGGCTGCGGTGGGGGGGGGGGGGTAGAAGGGACACAGTCTTTTGGTGGTAGGAATGGTGTTTATGTACACTCCTATTAATTTGTAGTCATATAAATCACTAATTAATATGAGAGGAGAAAAATTGATTGTATGTCTCCAAATTTCTAAAGCACAGAATGAGTCTTTTAATACATAGGCTTAGTCTTTGATATGTTGACCCTCTCAAAATCCTAGACTAGGGAGAACAGAAGCAACCGGTGGCACAGCTATATACAAATAATGTCAAAGGACATAAGTTATGGTGATGTTGGGTATTATACAGCAAATCCAAACAAAGGGATTTTTCAAAGTTAACCCAATTACCAAATAATGTGATTATAACAATAACTATCTATTGTCTTCTTGAACCGTAAGACAGCAGGAACCTCACATTTCCACTATAGAGCCTCTATTTCCCCCAGTCCTGGAACCTTAGGGTGGGGCACACTTTCCTGCATGCTTCTCTCAATTCGTACCAAATAATATTGCATCTGCCGATCGCAACCTAATCAACGCAACGATTGCCACCTCAACATGCTTCAGCTCAGACTGTGTCCAGAGACTTCAGGTGTGGAATGACAACCCTTCAGCTTCATTACTCAGGTGAGACCTTTCCTTTCCTAGTATTCTCTAATTCCATCTCAGGTGGTTCACTTTCTAACAAAGTCCCAAAACCTAGATATAGACCAGGTCACGTGAGATAAAGCATATGTTTACACATATCCATAAACTAGGGCAAAATATATACCTGAAAGCAGAAGTACACAATAGTCTGCAGTGAGTACCCCCCCCCCAACACTTCATCTGCACTATTCCATCCTTTAGGTCCATGATTGTTCAACAATTTGTTTGGCTTTGTGTGTTAACCCTCTTTTCAGCCACCAGGTTCCAGATGCTAGCATGATGCCGACCAGACTTCCCTGGACAGATGACCCCACCAATGTGTCCTGGAGCTCCACTTCCCCAGAGTCCTGACCTACTAGGGAAAGAGAGAGGTAGGCTGGGAGTATGGATCGACCAGTCAATGCCCATGTTCAGCGGGGAAGCAATTTTAGAAGACAGACCTTCCACCTTCTGCAACCCACAATGGCCTTGGGTCCATACTCCCAGATGGATAAAGAATAGGAAAGCTATCTTGGGAGGGGATGGGATATGGAGATATGGTTGTGGGAACTGTGTGGAGTTGTAACCCTCTTATCCTATAGTTTTGTTAATGTCTCCTTTTTTTAAATAAATAAAACTTAAAAAAAAAAGAAAGAAATGTGGTTGGGTTCTTGAAGAGGATAGCATTAAATTTGTAGATGGCTCTGGGTAGTATATTCATTTTAATGATGTTAATTCTTCCAACCCATGAACATGGAATATCTTTCCACTTCTTTGTGTCTTTTTCAATTTCCTTGAGTAGTGACCATAATTTTCAGTATACAAGTCTTTTACTTCTTTGGTTAGGTTTATTCCTAGATATTGTATTGTTTTTGTTGCTATAGTAAAAAGAATTGATTTCTGGATTTCATCTTCTTCTAACTTAGTGTTTGTAAAGAGGAATGCCACTGACTTTTGAATGTTAATTTTGTAGCCTGACACCTTACTGTATTGCCTGATGATTTCCAAAAGCTTCTTGCTGGATTTTTTTTTAATTCTTTATTGAGGAATTAATGTTTTACATTCAACAGTAAATACAATAGTTTGTACATGCATAACATTCCCCAGTTTCCCATTTAACAATACAACCCCCACTATGTCATTTATCATCCTTCATGGATCTGTATTCTCCCTACCCACCCACCCCAGAGTCTTTTACTTTGGTGCAGTACACCAATTCCATTTCAGGTTCTACTTGTGTTTTCTTTTCTGATCTTGTTTTTCAACTTCTGCCTGAGAGTGAGATCATCCCATATTCATTCTTATGTTGGATTTTTTAGGTTTTTCTGTGTATGCTATTATGTTGACTGCAAATAGGGAGAGTTTTGACTTCTTCTCTTCCAATCTGTATCCCTTTAATTCCTTGCTCCTGCCTGATTGCTATGGCTGCTAAGAGTTTCTTAACAAGAGCACTTTTCACCTCTCACAGCCCCTTCTTCAATCCCACCCCTTCCTCCAGCACAGAAGACTGTTCCCTTAATGACCATTCTAATTTTGCTTTTGTTTCTGCTTCAATATATTTATTTGGGGGGAGAAGGATTAATGGTTTACAGTAAATACAGTTGTTAATACATGTGCAAAACTCAGTTTTCTGTAAAACACTCACACCCACAGCCTAGATCATCTTCTACCATCATAGACCTAAAAGCTCCCCTCCCACAACCTCCACCCCAAGTCCTTTACTTTTGTGCAATGCACCACTTCAATATATTTCTAAGTTCCCCCTCCCATCTGCTGCTGATGCACATTTGAATTTTAATCAGCAACTTAAAGTAAAAATTTTTAAATATTTATTTCCTTCTGTTGCCTTGGTTGTTTTACTGTTGTAGTTATTATTGTTGTTGTTATCGATGTCATTGTTGTTGGATAGGACAGAGAGAAATGGAGAGAGGAGGGGAAGACAGAGAGGGGGAGAGAAAGACAGACGCCTGCAGACCTGCTTCACTGCTTCACCGCTTGTGAAGTTACCTCCCTGCAGGTGGGGAGCCGGGAGCCCGGGATCCTTACGTGGGTCCTTGCACTTCTTGCCACGTGGGCTTACCCCATTGCACTACCACCCTACTCCCTTAAAGTAAAATTTTAAGGCCAGATAGGAGATGGAAGTGTCAAAGGCAAAGTGGGCTTCAAAGGCTCAAGGGAAAAAAAAAAAAAACCTTTGTAGTCTTTTTTTCTCTTCCTCTCTGCAGACTGTGGCTCTGGACACATTCTGGTGGGAATTCTTAATGTTCATGAGTGTTGGAGTATATTAGTGGTTTCTAAAAAATAGACTTTTAAAGATTTCCTTAATTATTTATATGAGACCTAGAATTGTCAAAACAATCTTGAGAAGAAAGAACAGAACTGGAGGTGTCACACTCCCAGATCTCAAATTGTATTATAGGGTCATTGTCATCAAAACTGCTTGGTACTGGAACATGAATAGACACAATGACCAGTGGAACAGAACTGAGAGCCCAGAAGTAAGCCCCCACACCTATGGACATCTAGTCTTTGGCAAAGGGGCCCAGACTATTAAATGGGGAAAGCAGAGTCTCTTCAACAAATGGTGTTGGAAACAATGGGTTGAAACATGCAAAAGAATGAAACTGAACCACTAGATTTCACCAAATACAAAAGTAAATACCAAGTGGATCAAGGACTTGGACTTGGACCACAAACTATCAGATACTTAGAGGAAAATATTGGCAAAACTCTTTTCCTCATAAATTTTAAAGACATCTTCAATGAAACGAATCCAATTACAAAGAAGACTAAGGCAAGCATAAACATATGGGACTACATAAAATTAAAAAGCTTCTGCACAGCTAAAGAAACTACTACCCAAACCAAAAGACCCCTCACAGAATGGGAGATCTTTACATGCCATACATCAGACAAGAAGCTAATAACCAGAATATATAAAGAACTTGCAAATCTCAACAACAAGACAACAAATAACCCCATCCAAAAATGGGGGGAGGACATGAACAGAATATTAACCACAGAAGAGATCCAAAAGGCTGAGAAACACATGAAAAAATGCTCCAAGTCTCTGATTGTCAGAGAAATGCAAATAAAGACAACAATGATATACCACTTCATTCCTGTGAGAATGTCATACATCAGAAAAGGTAACAGCAGCAAATGCTGGAGAGGTTGTGGGGTCAAAGGAACCCTCCTACACTGCTGGTGGGAATGTAAATTGGTCCAACCTCTGTGGAGAATAGTCTGGAGAACTCTCAGAAAGCTAGAACTGGACCTACACTATGATACTGTGATTCCTCTCCTGGGGATAGATCCTAAGGAACTCAACACACCCATCCAAAAAGATTTGTGTACACATATGTTCTTGGCAGCACAATTTGTAATAGCCAAAACCTGGAAGCATCCCAAGTGTCCAACAACAGATGAGTGGCTGAGCAAGTTGTGGTATATATATTACTCAGCTATAAAAAATGGTGACTTCACTGTTTTCAGCCAATCTTGGATGGAGCTTGAAGAAATCATGTTAAGTGAAATAAGTCAGAAACAGAAGGATGAGTATGAGATGATCTCACTCTCAGGCAGAAGTTGAAAAACAAGATCAGAAAAGAAAACACAAGTAGAACCTGAACTGGAATTGGCGTATTGGAGGAAAAAAGTAAAAGACCAAAAGTAAAAAAGAAGTGCAAGGACCCACGCAAGGATCCCACCAAAGTAAAAGACTCTGGGGTGGGTGGGTGGGGAGAATACAGATCCAAGGATGACAGAGGACCTGGGGGGGGTTGTATTGTTATATGGAAAACTGGGAAATGTTATGCATGTATGCTGGGAAATTGTGCAGATGCAGTCACATCTGCCATGTTGTCCCCTCAGGCTACTGCTAGTTCCCGCAAGAGTTGGGACATTCTCGGAGTTTCGCCATGTTGTGCCCTCAGGGCATTGTCTATTCCCCACCCCCCCCAACCCCCCCCCCCCAGCGATATTTGGAGTGCTTTGGTCACTCCTCCCCCTTCCCATTCTCACGAGAGTTATCATCCTATCCTGGAGTGTTATGGTTACTCCTCCCCCTTTCCATTCTCGCCAAAGTTGCTCCTATAAAAGCCCTTCTTCTTCCACACCTTGCTCGCTCTCTTGCCAGCGCTTCACTTCGCTTCACTCCGGTGTTCAGACGCAGGAAAGGTTACTGCGTAAGGCGGCCATTTTCCCTACCTCCACGTGGCCCAACCTGTTTCTCTAGCACCTAACTCTGAGGTGCCAGCGCAAATAAAGATTTGTGTTCCCTCTTCGCTCTGGACCTCCTCTCTCTCTTCTCCGCAGCACACAACAACACATGTACAAACTATTGTATTTACTGTTGAATGTAAAACATTAATTCCCCAATAAAGAAATTTTAAAAAATTATTTATATGAGAGAGGTAGAGAGAGAGAGAATACTAGAGCATCACCCTGTAAGGATAGAACTCGGGACTCTATGCATGTGAAGATCTGCACTCTAACCACCACACAGCTGGAGGATGAGGAGCAATCATAATGGTTATGCAAATAGACTCTCAAACCTGAGGTACCAAAGGTCCTAGGTACCACTATAAACCAGAGTTGATCAGTGCTTTGCTAAAATAAATGAATAAATAAATTTTTAAAAAAGAGCAAATACCACTAACCACCACACAACTTCCTAGGCTCCAACACTTGTTCTGTTTCTCAGGAAAAGTAGAGTGGTAGAGAAAGGTAGAGAGGAAACCTTGGAATAACAGAAAAGGTCGGACTGAGACAGACCTTCCCAATGCTGATGTGTTTCATTTAGGACTGGACCCCAAATGAAGAGACTAATGTGGAAGCCGGGTAGTGGCACGTCTGGTTAAGAGCACATGTTACAATGCACAAGGACCTGGGTTCGAGCCTCCAGTGCTCACCTACAGGGGAAAGCTATTTGACTGGTGAATCAGTATTGCAGATTTCTTTCTGCCTCTCTCCCTCTCTATCCCCCTCTTCCCTCTTGATTTCTGACAGTCTCTATCTAATAAATAAAGATGCTAAAAAACATTTTATTATTTATTCCCTTTTGTTGCCCTTGTTGCCCTTGTTGTTTTATTGTTGTTCTTATTGATGTCGTTGTTGTTGGATAGGAGAGAGAGAAATGGAGAGAGGAGGGGAAGACAGAGGGGGAGAGAAAGATAGACACCTGCAGACCTGATTCACCGCCTGTGAAGATAGACACCTGCAGACCTGATTCACCGCCTGTGAAGCGACTCCCCTGCAGTTGGGGAGCTGGGGGCTTGAACCTGGATCCTTACTCAGGTCCTTGCACTTCATGCCACGTACACTTAACTTGCTGCACTACAGCCCAACCCCCCCCAAAAAAAAACATTTTAAAGAGAATCTTTTAAAAAAGAGAGACTGCTCTAAAAAGCACACACTCTTACAAAAATAATGAGTTGCTAATGGACTACTATGCTACCACTTTTCTAGTTTTATAGAATTTTGGAATCAAATTAAGAATGTTAAGAGCCACCACTTATTAAAGATTAACTGTGCTCTGGTACTTTTTAAATGTTTATAGCAATTGTATGTGGTAAGTATCATTAAACTGAGGGTCTCTCTTTGTGTCATAGCTGGTAAGCATGAAGCTGGGACATTATATTCTAGGACAAATCATTATAGGACATCATTATAGGACAAATTAAGTCATTTCAGTAGGCAAGGATTGACCACCTCATGGAAATTCTCTTAAAAGATTAAAACCGGAGGTCCAGCAGCAGCGCAGCGGGTTAAGCGCACATGGCGCAAAGTGCAAGAATCGGCGTAAGGTTCCAGGTTCGAGCCCCGGCTCCCCACCTGCAGGGGAGTTTCACAGGCCGTGAAGCAGGTCTGCAGGAATCTTTTTCTCCCCCTCTCTGTCTTCCCCTCCTCTCTCCATTTCTCTCTGTTCTATCCAACAACGACGACATCAACAACAACAATAATAGCTACAACAACAAAAAAACAACAAGGGCAACAAAAGGGAACATAAATAAAAATATTAATAATAATAATAAATATTAAAACCAGGGGGCCAGGCGATGGCACACCGGGAAGCGCACATAGTATAAAGCTCAAGGATCCTTGTTCAAGACACGGGCTTTACACCTGCAGGGGGCGGAGTCGCTTCACAAGTGGTGAAGCAGGTCTGTAAGTGTCTATCTTTCTCGCTCTCTACCTTCCCCTCCCCTCTCAATTTCTCTCTGTCCTATACAAAAAAAGAAAATAAAATTAAAACCAAGGCCTTATTATCTCTATACTCTTTCCAGTTGAGTGAGTAGTCCTCCCTAGAACCACTGGACAAGGTCACCATATATCTTGGATCTACACCCCTGCTCAAGGCACTTGGAAAACTTGGACTAGATTTGACGTTTAGGCCCTGCTGTCATTCTCAACAAGTCCAGCAGGTGGCAGAATTTTCCACACCTATGGTGCCCACCAAGGTCAGACTGAGCCAGGGAGGATTCCTGACTGCTTTGCAATGGGAAAAAGAACACAGCCTGCTTATATCAAATACATATGTTGAGAAAAAACACAGCCTGCTTATATCAAATATATATGTTTGCCTACAATTTATTTTTGAAATACTTTAATGAAAATAAGCAGGGTTGGCTTTCCTGGAGATGGCAGGAGAGGAGGAGCCTCTTTTCTGTCCAAGTCCCTCATTATAATGCCCCCCAGTGCTCTGTCTTTCCAGATTCTTCCCATGCACCAGTCTTCCAGTCCTCAGCTTCACCCACCTGTCCACTGGATGTTGCCAGCTGCTTGCTGGCTAGCCAGCTCCATGCAGACTGACTTGATCATCCTCTGCTGTGTGAGCCACAGAGATTGTAAGGGAAGCTACCTGGAAAATAAATAAATAAAATAAATAAATAAAAATAACCCTGGAACCTGAGGGACTAGTTAATGATGACGGCTGTTTGCTGTGAGGAAGTCACTCCAGGCCTGATGGAGGCAACTTGACCAGATTATGCCCACTTGTTGAGCAGCTGCAAGTCCAACTACAAATAACTGTGAGAAATGCCTTCCCTCTCAAGAGTAACCTTCAGATAAATATTTCTCCCTGCCATCTGTCACACAGGCAGAAGTCTCAGTGTTGAAATATACTTTTTAAATAAATTAATGTATCGATGTTATGAGAGAAGAGAGGCCAAAGCACTACTCTGGCATATGTGGTGATGGGGATCCAACCCAGGGCTCGACTTGCTGAACCATAACCCTGGCCATTGCGAACAGAATTCTCTCTCTGGAGAGTTGGGTGGTAGTGCAGTGGGTCAAGCACACATGGCACAAAGTGCAAGGACCAGAGTAAGGATCACGGTTCGAGTCCCGGCTCCCCACCTACAGGGATTTGCTTCACAAGCAGTGAAGCAGGTCTGCAGGTGTCTATCTCTCTCCCTCTCTGTCTTCCCCTCCTCTCTCCATTCCTCTCTGTCCTATCCAACAACGACATCAATAACAGCTACAATAATAAAACAAGGGCAACAAAAGGGAATACATAAATATTAAAAAAAAAGAATTCTCTCTCTCCTCTTTGTCTCTATATTTTAAAAAATGTATTTGCAATAAGGGAAGGACCCAAGTGGGGTTATAAGCACTATGGAAGTGAAGAAGGGCAGGTCTGGGGAAATTGGTGAGGTGATAGAGTATAAACACATATGATCAGAAACTTTTTGGTAATTTTTCCAATGATGATATAAAATATTTTGATATGCAAGCAAATGCTGAAGTGAGTTATAAAGCTAAATATCCTTAGAAAAAATTTTTTTATGCAGGTCATTTTAAATGTCCCGGAGTTTTTATTGGAGGGACAGATGGAGATGCTAGAAAATGGGGGCTTTAAGTAAGTGCGATTATCAACTCTGTATTAGAGCTGCCACTTGCTTGTGGTTATGCCAGATTGTGAAATAAACATTTTGTATATATGTTTCTGGTACAGTATGAGGTCATTTTATAGAGAACTGAGGCTTCCCAAGTCTATTTACCCAAGGCCATCCTACTTGTAAGCACAAGACAGGAATCCAACCAAATTCAAATTTGGGTTCAAGAACTTCCTGCCTGTTTTTCTATCACACTGCAGTTATGCCCAAGAAAACCAACATCATCAGCTATCAGGAAACAACCAGTTTCCAGCAATCTCCAAGGTCTTTATTGAGATGCAGGGACACAAGCCCCTTAGTCCATTTCCTTAACTTCCTGGCCTCTCAAATTTATATTTGAGAGAAATTCTATACTTAGAAGAATTTTGTATTTCTGACTCTGAAGTCAGAACAGGCCTTCTCTCCTGAGGATGTCTATACAGTTCAATACACTCTTCAAAAGGGGAATTTGGTCAAACCCAGGAACTCTAAACCCTGATTTGGTGTCCAGGTCTTTTTTAACTTTCCAACACACAGAACTCAGCACTCCCCACCTTGTGCAAACCCACTTCCTGACACAGATATACAGGTCTGGTTGTCCGCACATTTCTCTTGCTGGCAGGCTCTCGAACTAGCGTTTAGCTCCAGGGAGGGCAAGGAACAAGTAATGACAAAGGGAACGTTGTTGGACATGACAAAGGCAGCTTGTTTGACTCTCAGGCCTTGGTGACCATGCTCAGTTCATGCTATGAGGATGGTTCTTTCAAAGATGTATTAAACTGGCGAGTTTTTCTTTCCACTAAAGGCATGAAGCTCTGTGGTTTCTCCACCTATTTAATCAATAGGTTTCCATGCTTCAGGGAAAGGGAGATGCCAGAGAGAACAACCAGGTCATTGCTCAGTTGCAACTGCCACATTCCCTTTATTTATTTATTTTTTAATCCTTGCAAGACACTCCAAAGTGGGCTGTGTCCACAACACAACACAGCAGGGTGCAGGCAGAAAATATTGGCACTTTTATTTATTTATTTTAATATTTATTTTTTCCCTTTTGTTGCCCTTGTTTTTGTTTTTTTTTAATATTTATTTTATTTATTTATTCCCTTTTGTTGCCCTTGTTGTTTTATTGTTGTAGTTATTATTGTTGTTGTCGTTGTTGGATAGGACAGAGAGAAATGGAGAGAGGAGGGGAAGACAGAGAGGAGGAGAGAAAGATAGACACCTGCAGACCTGCTTCACCGCCTGTAAAGCGACTCCCCTGCAGGTGGGGAGCCGGGGTTCGAACCGGGATCCTTATGCCGGTCCTTGTGCTTTGTGCCACCTGCGCTTAACCCGCTGCGCTACAGCCCGACTCCCCTGTTGCCCTTGTTTTTTTTTGGTTTTTTTTTTTGCCCTTGTTTTTTTTTTTTTTTTTAAAGATGATGCTGTTGTGTCCTCTGGGACAAAAATGGATGGAACTGGAAGTGATGATTCTTAGTTAAGTAAGTAAAGAGATGAGAGACAATTACCAGATGGTTTCACTCACTCATATGTAGAATCTAGAGAACTGATGTACACATTAACTTGGAAGAAGCAGGGGGCCGGATGATAGTGCAGTGGGTTAAGCGCACATGGCTCAAAGCACAAGGACCAGATTAAGGATCCCGGTTCGAACCCCCGGCTCCCCACCTGCAGGGATCACTTCATGAGCGGTGAAGCAGGTCTGCAGGTGTCTATGTTTCTCTCCCCTGTCTGTCTTCCCTCCTTTATCGGTTTCTCTCTGTCCTATCCAACAATGACGACAGCAATAACAACAACAATAATAGCAACAACAATGATAAACAACAAGGGCAACAAAAAATAACCTCCAGGGAGTCAGGCTGTAGCGCAGCGGGTTAAGCGCAGGTGGCGCAAAGCACAAGGACCGGCATAAGGATCCCGGTTCGAACCCCGGCTCCCCACCTGCAGGGGAGTCGCTTCACAGGCGGTGAAGCAGGTCTGCAGGTGTCTATCTTTCTCTCCTCCTCTCTGTCTTCCCCTCCTCTCTCCATTTCTCTCTGTCCTATCCAACAATGACAACAGCAATAATAATTACTACAACAATAAAACAACAAGGGCAGAATTGCCACTATCGTCTGAGACCCTGGAAGTAGCTGTTGTAGACAATTCCCGCAGACTGACTGCAACTTGCGATGGGTTGCGACGGTGGAACTATTCCTAAGAGGCACGAACTGGTGAAGGGGCCAAAGAAGGTTGAGAAGAGCCCTTATAGGTACGTGCTATCACTATTCTCACTTGTCAGACGTGGAAATTGAAGCTCAAGAGGAGAAAGTAGCAAAGCCTGCGAGTGGCGGAGCCAGTATTTGACATCTATCTCTCGTTGGTAACAGTGATACAAAAGACTGCTGTTTATTGAACTTTGTATACACTTGGTTGACAAAAATGCTGAATTAGTCGCCCAGTGGAATTATTGTACTCTAAGTCAAGAAATATTAAGGCGACCAATAGTTGCCTGTGAATTGGGAAGACTTTATAACAAAGATGCTGTCATTGAATTTCTTCTGGATAAATCCTCTGAAAAGGCTCTTGGAAAAGCAGCATCTCACATTAAAAGCATTAAGAATGTGACAGAACTGAGGCTTTCTGATAATCCTGCCTGGGAAGGGGATAAAGGAAACACAAAAGGTGACAAGCATGATGACCTTCAGCGAGCACGTTTTATCTGCCCAGTTGTGGGCCTGGAGATGAATGGCCGACACAGGACAGAGAAATGGAGAGAGGAGGGGAAGCCAGAGGGAGGAGAGAAAGACACCTGCAGACCTGCTCCACTGCCTGTGAAGTGACTCCTGTGCAGGGGGGAGCTGGGGGCTCGAACCAGGATCCTTATGCCGGTCCTTGAGCTTTGCGCCATGTGTGCTTAACCGCTGTGCTACCACCTGGCTACTGTTACTGTATTTTTATTAGCATATTCTACATCTGCTATTATTTCTAGGAAATTGGATTGCCTACTGTGCTTAATAAATGCCCACTGTGGTATTTTAGAAGAAACATATTAAGGAAAATTTTCCTTACCTGTAATCCTAGCCCCTAGTGGTGTCATTTAGTTATTAGGTGTTTAAAATGGTCTGTACCAAGTCTAGCTCTCTGACCTTAAAAACATGCTTCCTATACTCTGCAAATGTACTTTCCCCATCATTGTGGCATCATATGTATGATCTGTTTCCCTACATCTCTATGTTTTTATGCTGTTACATACAAATTTGTCTTTTTTTTTCCCCTTTTTTGCCCTTGTTTATCGTTGTCGTTATTGTTGTCATTGTTGTTGGACAGGACAAAGAGAAATGGAGAGAGGGGAAGAAAGATAGGGGAGAGAAAGATATACACACCTGCAGACCTGCTTACCTGCTTCACCACCTATGAAGCTAACCTCCTGCAGGTGGGGAGCCGGGGGCTTGAACTGGGATCCTTCTGTTCTTTGTCCTTTGCGCCATGTGTGCTTAACCCACTGTGCCACTTTCCGGCTCCCAGATTTGTCTTATTTCTTTTTAAACTTTTTTATATTTATTCTCTTTTGTTGCCCGTTTTTCTATTGTTATTAACATCATTGTTGTTGGATAGGATGGAGAGAGGAGGGAAAGACAGAGAGGGGAAGAAAGACACCTGCAGACCTGCTTCACCGTCTGTGAAGCGACTCATCTGCAGGTGGGGAGCCGGGGCCTCAAACCAGGATTCTTACGCCAGTCCTTGTGCTTTTGTAACTCACTGCGCTACTGCCTGACTCCCTGTCTTATTTCTAATAGCTGTATAAGTGCATAATTTGTCGAGTTCTTTTTTGGTGAACTTTCAGGTGGTTTGCTTATTTTCTTTTTTCTTTTTTTTTTTTTTTTAATTTTTTATTTAAGAAAGGATTAGTGAACAAAAGCATAAGGTAGGAGGGGTACAACTCCACACAATTCCCACCACCCAATCCCCATAACCCACCCCCTCCCATGATAGCCTTCCCATTCTCTAGCCCTCTGGGAGCATGGACCCAGGGTCGTTGAGGGTTGCAGAAGGTAGAGGGTCTGGCTTCGGTAATTGCTTCCCCGCTGAACATGGGCGTTGACTGGTCGGTCCATACTCCCAGTCTGCCTCTCTCTTTCCCTAGTAGGGTGTGTCTCTGGGGAAGCTGAGCTCCAGGACACATTGGTGGGGTCTTCAATCCAGGGAAGCCTAGCCAGCATCCTGGTGGCATCTGGAACCTGGTGATTGAAAAGAGAGTTAACATACAAAGCCAAACAATTTGTTGAGCAATCATGGATCCCAAGCTTGGAATAGTGGAGAGGAAGTGTTAGGGAGGTACTCACTGCAAACTCTAGTGTAATCCTGCTTTCAGGTATATATTTTGCAGTAGTTTATGGATACGTGTGCACATACGCTCTCTCTCACAGAAACTGGTGTATGTCTAGGTTATGGGACTTTGTTAGAAAGTGAACTACCTGAGATGAAATTAGAGTGTACTATAAAAGGAAAGGTCTCACCCGAGTAATGAAGCTGAAGGGTTGTCATTCCACACGTGAAGTCTCTGGATACACTCTGAGGTGAAGCATGTTGAGATGGCAATCGTTGCTTTGGTTAGGTTGTGATCGGCGGATGCAATATTATTTGGTTTGGATTGGGAGATGCATACGGGAAAGTGAGCCCTATCCAAGGGTGCCAGGACTGGGGGAAGTAGGGGCTCTATAGTGAAGATGTGAGGTTCCTGCTGTCTTAGGGTTCAAAAAGACAATCAATAGTTAATATTATCATCACATTATTTGTTAATTGGGTTAACTTTGAAAAGTCCCTTTGTTATGGTTTGCTGTACAGTAAATTTTCTTTTTTCTAAGTCATAATATGAAGCAGAACTTTATCAATATATATTTATGTCTTCACACATGTTGAGACTTGTTTTTTAATAGGAGAAATTCTAAAAAGTAATGCTTTGCTTGGTGCTGTCAGATTGTCCTACATTGTTAAGCTGTGTTATATCTACCCACCAATAACTCTGCCTGTTTTCAGTAGCTGCTTCCAACTAGATATTCTTTTATTACTGCCTGATTGTATGCAGTCATTGTTTGAAATACTTTTCTTCAATTAATAGTTGATGTTAATTACTTTTATATGTTTTGGACATTCTATTTATTTTATGACCTTCATACTAATAAAGCCTTTTACCTATAAAAAAAAAAACAAAACAAAACAAGGGCAACAAAAGGGAATAAATAAAAAATAAAAAATAAAAATAGCCTCCAGGAGCAGTGGATTCATAGTGCAGGCACTCAGCCTCAGCGATAACCCTGGAGGCAAAAACTAAAAATAAATAAATAAGTAAATAAAAATAAAAAACAGTAAAAAAAGAATAAGCAAACTGTTTCTAAGACTTATAAAAACAATGGTGGTTCTCTTTGGGAGGTGGGAGGGTAGGGACACAGAGCTCTGGTGGTGGGTGTGGTGTGGGACTACACACTGTAATCATACAATCTTATAACCTACTATTAATCATACTAAAAAATAATAAAGTCTGTTTGAGGCCAGGAGGGTGAATAGCAGATGCCCCAGAACAGCATGCCCAAGGCCCAGAGGCATGAGGTTTAGTCCCAGACTCTGAGCAGCATTCTTGTATCTCTATCTCTCTCAAATATTTTTAAATTATTATTATTATTATTATTATTTGCAGACAAAGCTCTTTATTTTTTTATTTTTTTTCTTCTTTTATTTATTTATTTATTTTTATTTAAGAAAGGATTAATTAACAAAACCATAGGGTAGGAGGGGTACAATTCCACACAATTCCCACCACCCAATCTCCATATCCCACCCCCTCCCCAGTAGCTTTCCCATTCTCTATCCCTCTGGGAGCATGGACCCAGGGTCATTGAGGGTTGCAGAAGGTAGAAGGTCTGGCTTCTGTAATTGCTTCCTCGCTGAACATGGGCGTTGACTGGTCGGTCCATACTCCCAGTCTGCCTCTCTCTTTCCCTAGTAGGGTGGGTCTCTGGGGAAGCTGAGCTCCAGGACACATTGGTGGGGTCTTCAATCCAGGGAAGCCTGGCTAGTATCCTGATTTTGCCCTTGTTTTTAACTGTTGTTTTTGATTTGTTAGGATTGTATAATAATAAAAAAAAATCAAAGTCACTGATTTCAAAAGCAAGACTTTGGCTTAGGAGAGAATTTGTCACCTACATTTTTATTATTTCTTACTTTTGTGGCACCAGGACTTCATGCAAGCACAATTTCACCATTCATGTATGAACTTGTTTATTCTTATTTGAGAGAGAGAAAGAGACACAGCGAGAGGCAGAGATAGCACCATACCATAGCACATGCCCATGTGCCAGAGTTCAAACCCAGGCTGAATATGTGTCAAAGCATACGACCTATCAGGTCAACTATCTCCCGGCCCCCATTTCCTAAAATGTGAAACTCTAAATTTCGCTTGTTTAAGTCACTCAAACTGCGGTACCTTGGTAGGGCAGTATTAGCAAAGTAGCATGCCGTCTTGGCTAAATGAAGCAGGTGCTCGGGAGAAAGTCTGGAATACTATGTCTACATTTAACAGGGACCTAGAAACCTGGATGAGATAGTTCCAAGTAAAAGGAAAACAAGTGCTGGGCTGGGGAGATAGCATAATGCTTATGCAAAAGACGTTTATGTCTGAGATTCTGAGGTCACAGGTTCAATCCCCAGCAGCACCATAAGCCAGAGATTCTGAGGTCCCAGGTTCAATCCCCAGCAGCACCATAAGCCAGAGCTGAGCGATACTCTGGCATCTCTCTCCCTCTCTCTTATTAAAAATTATATATATATTAAGAAGGCCAGGGGGTGACACACCTGGTTAAACACACATGTTATAATGCACAAGGACCCAGGTTCAAACCCCTAGTCCCCACTTGCAGGAAGAAAGCTTTGCCAGCGGTGAAGTAATGCTGCAGGTATCTCTCTTTCTCTCTCTCCCCCTTCCCTCTCGATTTCTGGCTATCTCTACCCAATAAATAAAGATTTAAGGGAGTCGGGTGGTAGCGCAGCACATTAAGCGCACATGGCGGCGCAAAGCGTAAGGATCCGGGTTGGAGCCCCTGGCTCCCCACCTGCTGGGGAGTCGCTTCACAGGAAGTGAAGCAGGTCTGCAGGTGTCTATCTTTCTCTCCCCTCTCTGTCTTCCCTCCTCTCTCCATTTCTCTCTGTCCTATCCAACAACAACGACGACATCAATAACAACAACAATAATAGCTACAACAATAAAACAGGGACAACAAAAGGGAATAAATAAATAAATATTTTTAAAAATTTAAAAAGTAAAGATTTAAAAACATTAAAAATATATATTAAGAAGGAGGAGAAGAAAGACAAAGAAGAGAAGGGGAGAAGAAGAAAGAAAAAGAAAATAAAGCCTCTTGATTTGCTTTTCACAGACAAGTGCAAGTCCTTTGCTCCACAGAAGGAAACAGAGACTGAGAGAAAGATAAGACACTTCATAAAAAGGCTATTGTTGTTGTTGTTGTTATTATTATTATTATTTTGCAGCTACTGAATAAAAGGCCCCACAGTTCAGAGACTTCATCCTACTCTAGCATGGTCTCTCAGTGTAACTAGAGCTTATCCTCCTGGATACTGTAAGGTTTCCATAGACCTGAGATATTATAGTTTTACAATAGATCCAAACCTCCTCACTCCTTGGATGAGTCTTAATGGCAGGCTTTTAAGTTACCTAAGGAGTAATGGCTTGTTGGAACCAGTTTGTACCAGCTCACAATAGCTGGCTGTTGAATTTTTAGGAAGTTTGTAAGGCAGTTTTTAAACTCAGCTACTACTAGAAATTAAATTATAAAAGCTTACAGTCAAACAAATTGTATATTTTAAAGGTGATAAATTCTAGAACTCATCACTTCTACTTTGCAGTAGAAAATGGTTTGTTTGTTTGTTTGTTTACTGCTATGTGATGGAAATAAATACAATGAATCAGTACATTGGCCAGCACACCACTGTGTGCAAAAATGGGCCTTGGACTTTTTATTCTGATAAAACAGTATCTAATGTGGATATTTTTGTTTCTTTTTTGTTTGTGTTTTGTTTGGTTTGGTTTTTTTCTTTTCACAACACTGCTCTCAACTCCAGTTTATGATGGGGCTGGGGACTGAACCTCAGACTTCAGAGCCTCAGGCATTATGATACTATCTGCCCAACCCCACTGTGCTTGATTTAATAAAAAGTGTCTGTCTTGTCTGCTGAAAAAATTCAATACCCATCCCTCATTACATGTGCCCAACTCTGATTTGGGATTTCAGTCACTCAGGAGAGATGAGAACAAATCCAGTCTTCCACAGTACCACTGGGGAGGGGGATATCCAATAGGGATGACACGGATGAGACCACCCATCTCTGGGTGGGGGAGCTAGCACTGTGGTATGAAAGAAGACTTCCGTGCCTGAGACTTGAAAGTCCCAGGGTCAGTCCCCAGCACCATTATAAGTGAGAACTAAGAATGATCTGATTGAGAGGGAGGGAGGGAAAGAGAGAGAGAAGGAGAAAAAGAGAGAGAGAAGGAGAAAAAGAGAGAGAAGGAGAAAGAGAGAGAGAGAGGGAAAGGGAAAGGGAGACGGAGAAGGGAGAGGGAGAGGGAGAGGGAGAGGGAGAGGGAGAGGGAGAGGGAGAGGGAGAGGGAGAGGGAGAGGGAGAGGGAGAGGGAGAGGGAGAGGGAGAGGGAGAGGGAGAGGGAGAGGGAGAGATCACATGTTTTCCCAGGCCTGGGATAGTTACTAACCTCAATACCTTTGCTCGTTGGCGCTATCAAATAACTATGCTACTCCTGGAGTAATTCCTCTAATATTGCTTCATTGCAGTAAGAAAGTGAAAGAACTCAAATCACAGTATTCTGCGGGCCATTGTGTAAACACCTCTCCTCCACAAACTTGCATGGCAGTCTTCTTCCTTTTTTTTTTTTTAATTTTTGATATTTATTTATTTTCCATTTTGTTGCCCTTGTTGTTTTATTGTTATAGTTACTGTTGTTGTTATTGATGTTGTCATTGTTAGATAGGACAGAGAGAAATGGAGAGAGGAGGGAAGACAGCGAGGGGGAGAGGCTTCACCGCCTGTGAAGTGACTCGCATGGCAGTCTCCTTGAGGAGACTGTTCTCTTTGCAATGTAACTGGTGCATAAATAGCAGGTGACTCCACTTCAGTGATAAGTGCCAGGCAGAAACATCTCCGGGGCCACAGTCATGATAACTAGACTTGGGAGTTGACCCAGGCTTGTGCCATTCCACTTCAATTATGTGACCTTGGACAATCAATGATCTTTTCAACCTCTTTTTTTTTTTTTAATCTGTAAAAGTAGGGAAATGAGAAAAATTGTCAAAAGTTGAATGAGCAAAAGAGAGACTTAAGTATATATTGTTACACTAATCTGAGTTCAGAGTTAAGTTACTGGGGTTGGGAGAAAACTTATCTGGAGTGCACACTTTACCATGTACAAAGACCCAAGTTTGAGGCCTTGGCACCACATGGGAGTACCATCCACACATAGCATCGCAGAAAGTTCCAGCAATGGTGGAGCAGTGCTGTAGTGCCTTTCCTTCCCTCTTCCTTTGTCTCTCTGCCTGAAATAAAAGAAAGAAAAAAAAGTTTGCAGGGAGCAGTGAGGATCATGCAGGCACAAACAAGGAAGGCAAGCAAACAAGTAAGTTATAAGCAACTGCTAAGCAGTGTGATAGAGAGGGAAATATTAATTTTATTTGAAAAAATGCAAAAGGAGAGGGTGTCATAATCTAAATCCTTGCCTATGACTGCAGAAGAACAGAAGTCAGAGATAACGAGGCTGGGTGATATTCCACACATTAGACTGTGTGCCTTGCTGTGCAGGCCCCAGGTTCAAATCCCAATGCCACACAGGAGAACCAAAGCACCAAGGGAAGCTCTCCTGATGGTGAAGCAGTTCTGTGGTATCTCTCTCTCTCTCTGAAATTAAATGATAGAAGAAAATCAGCCTGGGAATTGAGAGTGGTAAAGCCTTCTATATGCAAAGTCCTATACCTCTGCTCAAAACAAGAAAAGGAGGTGGCGCCCCAGAGATAGTAGATACAGACCCTTTAAGATTTGCACTCACGATAAAAGAGACACAAGTATTTCTTTCCATTGCTGGCTTTTCTAAAAGTTTTCCTTTTTTTTCTTACATTTTAAAATTATTTTTATTTATTTCCTTTTGTTGCCCTTGTTGTTTTATTGTTGTAGTTATTGATGTCATTGTTGTTGGATAGGACAGAGAAATGGAGAGAGGAGGGGAAGATAGAGAAGGGGAGAGAAAGACACCTGCAGACCTGCTTCACCACTTGTGAAGAGACTCCCCTACAGGTGGGGAGCTGGGGGCTCGAACTGGGATCCTTACTGGTCCTTGCGCTTCGCACCATGTGCACTTAACCAAAATTTTCCTTTTTTAATCCTGTGTGTTCATTGCCATGATTCACTCTTTTGAAAAGAAAGCAGTTCTAGATATTAGGGAGATCTGTAGCTTCTTGGAAAGTTACTTGATTCCATTGGCTCTTTTCTCTGGAGTGGAGTTTACATGCCTTGTTATGAAGCTACTGGAAAGAGTTATTTTTACAGTTCCTGGGTTTCTGTAACTTCTTTCAGTCTGTTTTGCATGCCCTTGATTTATAACATGTTGGCAAATCATTCCAAATAAAGCCTTCTTTCCTTGCAAAAATATTTAAAGAACGAGCAGCAGATGATTTAGAGTTTAAAGCGGTCATTCTCATCCAGAGGCTCAGAGCTGGGCGGTGTTTCGTTTCAACGTCTGAGTAGTACCTGATCCTCTTTCATTCAGTGATTTTACCGCCCCAGAACATATCTCCTCCTGCTAGGTTCTCTCTAGTGAGTCATCTTTCTAGCCCCCAGCCCCAGGCCAAACTGAAAATTGTGAACCAAGTAACTTCAAATTCACTGTCTTTATTTAGGCTTCAGGGAAGCCCTGAAGCCCCAGAATTGCATTTTTCAACCCTCTGTTCACGTGGACACTTGCTTGTAGAAGAGTGTTCAGGTGGTATTCATATTCTCAAAGTCTCCAGGCCCCTGGAATTGAAAAGTTGTAGGTGTGTGTGTAGATGTCCTAGATACCCAACAAGGCAAAAGTAAGTTATTTTCACTCTGAAATAAACAGTAAAGAATAACTTTTTACCCCTTCTGATGTTTCTTCTTAGAGTTGTGACTACTCAGCTCTGGACCAGACTACTGGCTTTGAAGACTAGTCGCATCACTTCCCAGCTGTGTGACTTCATGCAAATTACTTAACCTTTCTATGCCCATATTTTCTTTATTTTTTAAAATATTTATTCCCTTTTGTTGTCCTTGTTGTTTTATTGTTGCAGTTATTATTGTTGTTGTTATTGATGTCATCATTGTTGGATAGGACAGAGAGAAATGGAGAGAGGAGGGGAAGACAGAGAGGGGGAGAGAAAGATGGACACCTGCAGACCTGCTTCACTGCCTGTGAAGTGACTCCCCTGCAGGTGGGGAGCCGGGGGCTGGACCTGGGATCCTTACGCAGGTCCTTGTGCTTTGCGCTACCTGTGCTTAACCTGCTGCGCTACCGCCTGACTCCCTATTTCCTTCACTTGCCTCACTGACTAGTGTGAGTTAAATGAGCAAATGCAGGTAGTGCATTCAGAATGGAAGCTACACCAAAGCAATGTTGGGTGGCCTTTGTTCCCTCTTCATTTATGTGTCATTAATATTATCTTTTAGTCCAGAGCAGTGCTGAGCTCCAGTTTATAGTGGTGCCAGGGATTGAACCTGGGTCCTCTGGGACCTCAAGCATGAAAGTCTTTTTTTTTTTTTTTTTTTTTTGCATAAGCACTATACTATTGTATTTCACTAGCCCACGGATTGATTTATTTATGAGAGAGAGTATCACTCTGCCCCTGCTTCTTACTAGAAAGATAGAGCTAACGGGAACAAACATGTACTTTAAAGGTCACAGTTCAGTTTCCAAGTACACAGATAACAGTAAAAAGCTTTTCCCAGGAGTCGGGCGGTAGCTCAGCGAGTTAAGCACACGTGGCGCGAAGCTCAAGGACCGGAGTAAGGATCCCAGTTCGAGCCCCTGACTCCCCACCTGCAGGGAGGTCAATTCACAGGCGGTGAAGTAGGTCTGCAGGTGTCTATCTTTCTCTCCTCCTCTCTGTCTTCCCCTCCTCTCTCCATTTCTCTCTGTCCTAGCCAACAATGATGACAACAATAATAACTACAACAATAAAACAACAAGGGCAACAAAAGGGAATTAAAAAAAATCTCTTCCCACACTCAAACCAAATACTTCCAGCTCCCAGACAGGTAGAGAGCACTGGAACCTCATCTATCACCTGTGGGGCTGCTTCCTTCTTTCCATCCTTGCACTCATCCTTCACCTTAATTATCCCTTCTCTTCCCCTGGTCCTGACTCAGGAGAAAAGTCAGGGCAGACCCAGGACCCTGCTGTCCTGCCTGGGCTGCTGTTATCACAGGGAACAAGGAGAGAGAGCATGCTGGCAGGGAGTATAGGGTAAGGTACCCAGGAGCTGAAGAGAAAGCTGGTTCTGCATCAAGAATGACTGGAACTCTCAGGTCAGGAGCCGGGAAACACCACCACCAAGGACTCCAATGTCACAGAACCCACCACCCATGTCCTTCCTAGCATGACCCCTTCATGGACAGCCTTTCGCTATGAAATGACTTGTGACTACGGGAGAGAAGGAAAGAATAGAGAATCTTGGTGGTAGGCAATGAAGGCTCCACACAGACCCTCAGAGGCTGGGTCCCATCAGTCCTCAACTCTTTCCCACACCCAGACTGAGCTGTCTGCCTGACCTTTTTAATGGGGGAAGACGAGTCTGGGAGTCACTCTCTGTCTCTCTGTCTCTGTCTCTCTCACTCTCCTTTAGCATTTTCCAACAGCTTTTTCTGAGGTCTCTCCTACCCTCTTACCTTCCACCCCAAGAGTCTTGAGCACCCAGTGGTGTCTCTCTCTGTCTTCCTTCTTCTCTCCCATCCCATCCCACCTTAGCTTCTATACTTGATACTTCAGTAAGTAATTTTTATGTGTGCATAGGGCTTCTTTCTTACTTCTCCTCCACCTTTTCTTAAAGATTGTCTTTGTTTCCTAGTGAGAGAGCTAGGAGGAGGAAAGAGAACCAGAGCATTGCTCTGACACATGTGCTTCTGGGGATTGAACTCAGGACCTTATGTTTGAGAATCTAATGATTTATCCACTGTACTGCCTCCCAGTCAATAAGGGTCTCTTGGGATAAGAAATGATATTTAGGGGCTTCTTTGCTTTCTGGGGCCCAGATTCCCTCTTTTGATTTAAGAACTGGTCCACACACTAACAGGATTTTCTTTCTCAGCAAAGCCAGTTGAAACAGAAGTCCTGGCAGACATTCACAACAAGGGAGGGAATCACAGCATAGTATTGGGGGTCCCCCTAGCTTTTCTGACCTGCAGAGAACTTTCATTTTTCTCCTTGTCTTTCCACAAATAGCTGTAGCTTGATTTTTTTAGTGTATCAATTAATAAATTTTGGATGTGAGAGGGAGAGAGAGAAACACCTGCATCAATGCCTCAACCACTCCAGAAGCTTCCCCCCTGCAGATAGGGACTGGTCTCAGGGCTTGAACCCTGGTCCTTATGCTGCTATGTGTGCACTCAACCAGATGTGCCACCACCCAGCCCCTAGCTTAATTCCCAAGTTTCAGTCACCACCCCAGCCCCACCCAACACTTTCCCGTCTACAGCCGCCTCAAGTTATTAGGAACTCGTAGAGCTGTCATTGTAAATGCAACAAAACCTATCACTTCTTGTCCTGTGCTCTGGAGCTGAGTACTGACTTGCTTATTATCAGCCACACAGAAAGTGCTCTGAGTAAACAGGAAACTCCCTGGGGCACCGCCAAGAACCTGCTTTTACCTTTGGAAGCCTCCCTCCCTCTTGCCTTGAGGTGTATAGCAGGTATGCGCTATCTTGCTGACAGTGATGGCAACTTAATCCAACTCTCACTAGATTTCACTCCCGATAAATCAGGGAGGGGCCCATACTTTGTCTATTCTTTGCCTTCTGCTGCTTCAGCAAAAAAGTGAAGACTGGGGGAAAAAAATCCAGACGAGTGAAAATTACAGGGGACACTGCTTCTCTAGGCCTGTGTTCCTAAGCGATGGTAAAACATCCAGCTACACTTCCATTCCTAGCTCAGAGACCACAACAGATGGGAGCAAGTGTGGGCGGTAATTAGAAGCCAAGGTGAGGTATCAGAGTCATCTGTCAGGCCCTGGAAAACCTCATCAAAGGAAACTGCAGAAAAGAAAGGCTCACTGGGTTTGCTTTGGAAGAAAGGACGGAGGACTATGTCCTGGTTCCTCCAAGGATAAGAAAACTGGCTCTGGCTTGCACCATCCAAATACTAAGCCTAGTAATTATGTGCTGTGGGCAAGGCTGGCCTCAGTGCCACACGTGTTTCCTATGGTGGGTGGCATGCCTATATGGTACAGTGATGCCAAGCTTCCTCAGTTCTCCCTTCAGTGTGGGGGAAGTTAGAGGTAGGCCCCAAATGCCTGGAAACACAAAAGTAAGCCACCTTTGAAGATTATTTTGCACAAGATGGGACAGGTTTCAGTTACAGTGACTCATTCTGAATGGAAGCCAAGTCAGGGAACATATTCTCATGGTGGAACCAGCCTGAGAGAAAATAGGGCCTAGAAAGATAGATAGTTCACCAGGTAGGGCACCTGCATTGCCATGTGCATGACCCTGGTTCAACCCCCAGCACCATATAGATATGGTAACTGAGGAAGCTTCAGTACAATGATCTCTCTCCTCTGTATCTCTCTCTCTCTCTCGGTGAAAAGTAGTCCCGAACAGTGAAATTGTGAGGCCCTAGTTACACCAAAACAAAAAAAGAAAAAAGGCGGACTGGGAGGGGTGGGGAAAAGAGATCTGGATAAATGAAGTCAAAAAGAGGGGAAGAATGTAAGGAAACACCAATTCTGATCTGTTCAGTGAAGGGCTTGGCTGACTTCATTCACTGTCTTCCTCAAGTACTGAGCTGGAAAAGGGAGTGTTGGCCCTGAGAGAGGGTGAGGGTTATGATCTGTGTGCTTTTCCTTGGTTCTAACAAGGGCATGCTCTTGAGGGGGATGACTCCCTCCCCTGCAGTCTACTGAATCAACTAGATGAAGATGACCTATTTCTGTACAGATAGTCATGGGTACCTTCCTGTATAGACTCTGGGGGAGTGGGAGGTTCCCAAGGGAAGAAGTTGTAGTTCCTTTCACCTTGGAGGTCAGTGAGAGAGTGCCAGTGTTGGTAGTGTTCCTTCAAAAACAAGTCCAGTTTTACATCCCCCATGGAGCAACACCCCAGGGTGTCTGTTTACTTTTGCCCCAGTCACTGGGTGGCCATTGAGTGAGAACCATCCACAGAGATTCTTTGAGGTTGTGGTCTGTAAAAAAAAAATGATCCTAGAGGCCCTTTTTAATGCCATCTCCCAGAATGTTCTGAATTAGAGCCTGGCCCATAGTGGATGTTTAGTCATCTTAACAGAGATCTGTGTAGAAACTGCTTACTTCATATACATTTTTAGGAGGTATCTGTTCTCTGAGATGTGTTACACAGCATTATGAAATTTACTTTGCTACATGCCATGGTCATCATGCAGTTCATTGCCTTGCTAAAGAGAGTCAGCGAGTGGTAACAAGGGACCAGGAGATAATTCACCTGGTAGAGTGCACATTTCACCACATGCAAAGGGCCAGATTCATGCCCCAGCCATCGTATGGGAATATCATGCAAAGGGGAAGCTTCATGAGTGGTGGTGAGTGGTGGAGCAGGGCAATAGTGTTTCTCCTTTTCTTTCTTTCTTTCTTTTTTTTTTTTTTTTTTACCAGAGCACTGTTCAGCTCTGGCTTATGGTGGTACAAGGGATTGAACCTGGCACTTTGGAGCCTTGGGCATGAGAGTGTCTTTGCATAACCATTATGCTATTTACCCCAGCCCATATTTCTCCTTTTTTATCTCCCCCTTTCTCTCTCTCTCACCCTCTATCTAAAAATGAATGAATGAATGAGTTAATGAATCGATTAATTAATAAGAGCTAGGGAGATAGCACAATGAATAGTCAAAGAGCCTTTCATGCCTGAGGCACCAAAGGTCCCAAGTTCAATCCCTAATACCAACATGAGCTAGAGCTGAGCAGTGTTCTGGTAAAACAAAATAAAATTTAAATCCATCAAGAGTGGTGGAATCATGCAGGCATGAAAACTTTGGTGGCAAATAAATAAATAAATAGTAGCAACATATATTTCTTCATAGACTTGTAGAACCACTATCACAATCAAGATACAGAGTATTTCCATTTCATCACCCGGTTCCAGACAACTATTGATCAGTTATCACTATAGATTAGAACTGTTCTTTTTTTTTTTTTTAAGTAGCTTATGCAGACAGAACGTATTCTTTTGATTCTGGCTTCTTTCACTCAGCATAGTGGTTTTGAGGTTCATTGAATAAACCTCAAGTATTGTCCTATGTATAAGAAGTTCATTCTTCTTTTTTTTTTTTTTCTTTATTGGGAGATTAATGGTTTACAGTTGATAGTAAAATACAGTAGTTTGTACATGTGTAACATTTCTCAGTTTTCTACATAACAGTTTAACCCTCTTTCTAGGTCCTCCTCTGTAGTCACATTCCAGGACCTGAACCCTCCCCCCTCCCCACCCCACAGTCTTTTACTTTGGTACAATACACAGAGAAATTCATTCTTGACTGTGGATAGTAGCTCATTGTATGGATATACTGCAGTTTACCCACTCACCTGTTGATAGACATCTGGATTGTTTCCTGTTTGGGACTATTGTGTATAAAGCTATTACGAACAGCTCTTTGTGAGGACATAGTCTTTACATCATTTGGGCAAGTATCTAGGAATAGAGTTTCTAGGTTGTAGGTGTTTGTTTAAACTGGTATATTATAGGTTCCTATATAAAATTTATACATTTAAAATTTTTTTACGATGTGTCTGATTAAGTTTCTTCTAATTTACTATAATCAACATATATTCCTTAACCTATCACATTCACTTTATAACTACTGGCTTTTAAAAAATATTTTAAATTTATTTTTATTATTGGATAGAAACAGAGAGAAACTGAGAGGAGAGTGGAAGATAGAGAAGGAAAGAGACAGAGAGATACCTGAAGCTCTGCTGTGCCATTCATGAAGCTTTCCTTTTGCAGGTGGAGACCAAGGACTTGAACCTGGGTCCTTGTGTACTGTAATGTCTGCACTTAACCAGGTGTACCACCACCTGGCCCCTACTAATAAGGTTTTTTTTTTTACATATACAGAGAGAAATTGAGAGGGGAGGTGGAGACAGAGAGGAAAAGAGACAGAGAGATACCTGTAGCCCTGCTTCAACACTCATGAAGCTTTTCACTTGCAGGTGGGGACCAAGGGCTTAAGTCCCTTGCACCCTGTAATATGAGGACTTAACCAGGGGCACCACTGCCTGGCCCCCATAGTATTTTTCAAACTGTTTGTACCATTTTATAGTCCTGCCAGTTGTGTATGAGTACCAATTCCCTCATTACATTACCAACATTTGGTATGATTTCTTTCCCCAATTTTAGTCAATCTATTGAATGTGTCCATATATGTGTACGGTTTTATTTATTTTTAAATATTCTTTTTTAATTTTTAATCTTTATTTATTGGATAGAGACAGCCAGAAATTGAAAGAGTAGGGGGATGGGGGGGGGGAGAGAGAGAGACACCTGCAGCACTGCTTCACAACTTGCAAAAATTCCCCCCCCCTTTTTTTTCCTCCAGGGTTGTTGCTGGGGCTGGGTGCCTGCACTATGAATCCACTGCTCCTGGAGGCTATTTTTTCCCATTTTGTTGCCCTTGTTGTTGTGCTTGTTGTAGTTGTTATTGTTGCCATAGCTGTTGTTCTTGGATAGGACAGAGAGAAATGAAGAGAGGAGGGGAATACGGTGAGGAGGAGAGAAAGACACCTACAGACCTGCTTCACTGCCTTTGAAGACCTCCTGCAGGTGGGGAGCGCAGGCTCTAACAGGGCCATGTGCGCTTAACTCACTGCGCTACCGTCTGACTCCCAAAATTATTTTTTTTTGGTTGTTTGTTTGTTTGTTTTTTCCTCCTCCAGGGTTATTGCTGGGCTCGGTGCCTGCACCATGAATCCACCGCTCCTGGAGGCCTTTTTTTCCCCCCTTTTGTTGCCCTTGTTGTAGCTTCGTTGTGGTTATTATTATTGCCCTTGTTGACACAATTCGTTGTTGGATAGGACAGAGAGAAATGGAGAGAGGAGGGGAAGACAGAGAAGGGGAGAGAAAGGTAGACACCTGCAGACCTGCTTCACCGCCTGTGAAGCGACTCCCCTGCAGGTGGGGAGCCGGGGGTTCGAACCGGATCCTTACGCCAGTCCCTGCGCTTTGTTGTTTATATTTTTTAATGAACATTATAAGGACTGGCAAAATAGCTCACTTGGATAGTGTGCTGTTTTCCTATTCATGATACCTGAGTTGGAACTCAGCTCCCACTACACTGAGGGAAACTTGGGCGCTGTGGTCTTACACTCTCTTGTGTTTTTATTTATTTATTTATTTATTTATCTATTTTTTATTGCCACCAGGATTATCGCTGGGGCTCGGTGCCAGCACTATGAATTCACCACTCCCAGTGGCCTTTTTTCCTTTTTTTTTTCTTTCTATATTTTTTAAAATTATTAGAGAAAGAGAAATTGAGAGAGGACAGGGAGATAGAGAAAGGGACAGAAAGACAGACATCTGCAGACCTGCTTCACCACTTGTGAAGTAGATCCATAGCAGGTGGGGAGCAGGAGCTCAAACACAGTTCTTTGTGCTTAGTATGCCTGGCCCCCTGGTTTTACACTCTTTATCTTACAAAACATTTTTTTAAATAAAATTAAGATTGTATCATCATGTTCCCCGTTATATTAAATATTCTTCATGAGCTGTGGAGATAACTCTAGTAACTACCAAACTCATATATCTGAGGCCCCAGAGGTCCTAGATTCAGTTTCTGGCACCACCATATGCCAGAACTGAACAATGCCCTGGTCTATATCTCTAATTAAGTAATTTTTTAAAAAATATTCATTTAAAAATCAATAGTCTGTATAGTCATTTTTGTGCAAACATTGTTATGTAGGCAAACCAAGGTTTAATCAAGTAATTTTCTTTTTTTTTTTTATTATCAAATTTTTTAAGCTATCTCCCTTTCAAAATAAATGTTTAAAGGATCATGGCAGGAAATGAACAGTTTGGGGGACTCTCGATAGATATTCCCAAGTGCTCATTTCTGGTCCTTGGTCTGTTAGTGCAAGAGGGATTTCAGATTTTCATTCTGTGTAGTGGGTAGTTTGGACACTTCCAATGGAAGGGAACTTGAGGATAATGCCCTACAGGTCTCAGAGCAGACTCTAGCCATTCTAGCTCTAAAGGTTTCAAGTCCTAACCCTGTCTAGCAGCAGAAGGTACAAACCTAGGAAGCAACCATTGTTAAGTCCGAATAAAATTCTCTGATTCCTGAACTTTGGAAAGAATGCATTGCTAGGCACACTCACTCTGGATCTTGGGAGGAATTGTCTAACTGTTGGATGTGTGTTAACAGCTGAGAAGCTCTGAACTGGACTGTGGGGCAAGCCCTGACAGGTAAATGTCTCAAAGCCCCAGACTGATGAGCACTTGGGGAAAACATCCCAGCAGAAAGGACCACTCCCAAAATCATAAAGAAAAAAGCTCCTTTCATACAGACAAAATAGAGGAATGTATTCATAAGCAAGTACTTCCTACATAGACTCAATACTCAACATTTAGAAAATGTTTAACATGGCCTTTGTTAAATGTCCCTGTATGCCAGGCACTGGACTAGGTGGGTTCTAATATTTAATATTCACAGTGCTCAGATATTTATTTATTTGTTTACTTTTCAATGTTTAATTAAGGTAACACTGGTTTATATCACTGTACATGTTTTAAGAATGCTTTTTCACACCTCTTCAGAAGAACCTAGTCAGAACTAGCTCACCACCAAAGTACTGAAATCCTTCCACCTCCATGGACTGGACCCCTTCACCTTTTGCGCCCCCACTATACCCTCAATTCCCACCCACACCACTGCCATCCTCCCCCTCCCCCAACAAAAAAAAAGAAAAGAAAAACAAAACAAAATCCTCAGTTCTGACATGTAAATCCAACTATTAGTCTTGTCTGTTCCCTTATTTTGTTTCTCCACATCTCACATATGAGATGAGCTCATCAGAATAATACTCTTATCTTCAGATAAGGAAACAGAAGCTCTCAGATGTTAAGTAATTTGCTTGATGTTGGTTTATATGTGAAAACTGAGTCTTTCTGTCCAGATCCACATTATATGGACCCACCTAACCCAGTTTCCTGCCCTTGTCACTACATAGGAGCACCTATACAGGAAACTTCATGAGCAGGGAAGCAGTGCTGTGGTGCTTCTCCTCTCTGTCTCTCTGTCTCTGTCTCTCTCTTTTTCTCTCTCCCCCCCTTCCCTGTCTCTCATCCGCTGCAGTGGGTGTGGGTGAAACAAGTGTCTGCCAGGAGGTGGAACATTCAGGTGCAAAGCCCCAGTGTGGGATATAGAGACAATTGAAAACAAAAAAATACAGCCAGGTGGTAAGCTACAAAATTAATATTCCAACATCTGCTGCATCTCTATATGCAAATAACAAAAGGCAGAAAGAAAAGAATCCCATAGAAAGAAGGAAGTATCAAGGAGTAAATTTAACCAAAGAGGACAAAGACAGCACTGGAAGTTGTAAAACAGGCAGCATAATTAACTGGAAAGACAGTCCACATTCACAGAGGGGAAACAGACCTCTTGAGGAAGATGGGGGTGAAGCTGAGGGGCTGAGGGACTGAGGACTGAGGAATAAGTAGAGGACAGTTGGAAGGTTGAGAGGGTAAGGGGCTGAGTGGAAGTTTTGTAGGGTGGAGCTAAGGGCTGAGGGACTGAGGAGCTGAGGGCTAAGGGGCTGAGAGACTGAGGAGTTGAGGGGAGGGGCTGATTTGCTGAGGGTTTGAGGAGTAGGACTGAGGGGCAGAGGGACTAAAGGGCTGAGAGGTTTATGGGCTGAAGGGAGGGGCTGAGGGACTGAATTGCTAAGGGGTTGAGGGGCTGAGGGAGGGTGGACCATGAATCCAGGTCCCAGATTAGTGCTGACATAAAAATACAAGATATCCTCTCCTCTCCTCTCCTCTCCTCTCCTCTCCTCTCCTCTCCTCTCCTCTCCTCTCCTCTCCTCTCCTCTCCTCTCCTCTCCTCTCCTCTCCTCTCCTCTCCCCTCCCCTCCCGTTCCCTCCCCTCCTCCCCTCCCCTCTCCTCTCCTCCCCTTTCCCCTCCCCTCCCCTCCCCTCCCCTCCATTCCCCTCCTCTCCTTTATCTCTCTCTCCCTTTCATTTCTTTTCAGGAGAAAGACCAGAGCACTGCTCAGCTTTAGCTTGTGGTGGTTTCATGGGCTGAACCTGGAATCTCTGGTTTCTCTTCCTTCCTTTTTTCTTTTTCTTTCTTTTTTTAAAAAATGTATTTATCGGGAGTCCAGCTGTAGCGCAGCGGGTTAAGCACAGGTGGCGCAAAGCACAAGGACCGGCATAAGGATCCCGGTTCGAACCCCGGCTCCCCACCTGCAGGGGAGTCGCTTCACAGGCGGTGAAGCAGGTCTGCAGGGGTCTATCTTTCTCTCCTCCTCTCTGTCTTCCCCTCCTCTCTCCATTTCTCTCTGTCCTATCCAACAACGACAACAACAGTAATAACTACAACAATAAAACAACAAGGGCAACAAAAGGGAATAAATAAATAAAATAAATATTTTAAAAATGTATTTATTTATTTATTTATTATTGGATAGGGACAGAAAGAAATTGAGGAGGTGGGGGAGATAGACAGGGAAAGAGACAGAGAGACACCTGCAGCTCTGCTTCACCACTTGTGAAGCTTTCCCCATGCAGGTGGGGACTAGGGGGTTGAACCTGGGTCCTTGTGCACTGTGATTGTGCACTTAACCAGGCGTGCCACCACCTGGTCCCTCTTCCTTTTTTCAATGTACAGTCTTCTCCAACATTATGCTAGTACTATCAAGGGCTAACTCACTTAATGTCTTTTTAATATATCAATTAGTATTCATTGTTAGATTAAGACCCTCCATCTTCTGAGAACTTTTATACTATGTTGTTCATTTATCAAACCCTTTTCTGAAGGTATTGCAAAAGGAAACTGGTTTGTTCAGCACCAATGAACCCAAATGCTGAATCAGTGGGGTTTTTATTTGGCATCTGTGAAACCAGACACCACAGAAGAAGACTGGGAAATAGAGTTGCTGGCCTGAGGTCAAGGATAGAGATTCAGAGCAAGGTTCATCAGGTCTCATTTTAGAGCCTGACACAGGCATGTGACGAGGGTGTGGCATCTTGTGATGGGCACCAACTATTCCTCCTGGGATCTCTGGTGTCCATAAATCACAGACAAAGAGTGATCTGTTATTTTCTTTCAGAAAAGCCTTGGCCTTTTACCATAGGAAAACACTGAACACTCCTCTTTCAGTTGCCACTCCCCAACTCACTCCAGAAAATAAAGACTTCCTATTAATGGTACTGGGGGCCAGTTGTTATTGCCAGAAAGTTGGGCATATATACAGCTTTCCCCCCTTGAAAAGCAGCCTGAGCATGCTGGGTGGGGGACTGGGCTAGCCAGAATTATCACTGCTGCCCTCCTTGTACCCCAAGAAGGACTGATTTAAAACAAGATTTGCTGCTTAGGAAAGCATTAAGTGAGAAAACAACACTGCTGGCTGAGGGAAGACTGGAAGCGATCCCCTCACTGCTTCAGTCTGAGTCTGTAGGAACACTTTGTCCTCTTTTCTAATTTCTGTTGTTCTGTTGTGTCATGGCAACTTTCATGGAGGTGGAATTTCTTGAATTTTTCTGCATTACTTACAGTGTTCTATACTCCCACCGATTTCAAACATAAACTGGGGTAATTGCCTGCTTCTAATAGTTCTGTGATCTGAACCGGTATTACCAGAATCTTTAGAAACAGAGTTCAAAGAGTTTCCTCCTACTCCATGTATCACAGATAGGACTTCTTGTTCTGGCATTTGTTATTTTCTGTCAGAAAATGGTTTGGGCGAAATGTTTAAGAGGTATTCAAAATAAATAGATAGGGGGAGTTGGGCAGTAGCACAGCGGGTTAAGCTCAGGTGGTGCAAAGTGAAAGGACCAGTATAAGGATCCTGGTTCGAGCCCCCGCTTCCCACCTGCAGGGGAGTCACTTCACACTATCCTTCTCAATCTTCCTCTCCCCCCTCTCTGTCTTCCCCTCCTCTCTCCATTTCTCTCTGCCCTATCCAACAACGACGGCATCAGTAACAACAGTAATAACTACAACAATAAAACAAGGGCAACAAAAGGAAATAAATATTTTTTTAAAATAGGGACTGAGTGGTGACACACGCCTTTGAGTGCACACATTACAATGTGCAAGGATCTAGGTTCAAGCCCCTGTCCCCACCTGCCAGGGGGAAGCTTCAAGAGGCATGAAACAGGGAGTCAGGCCGTAACGCAGTGGGTTAAGCACACATGGCGTGAAGCACAAGGACCAGCGTAAGGATTGGAGGCCCCAGCTCCCCATCTGCTGGGGAGTCACTTTACAAGCGATGAAGCAGGTCTGCGGGTGTCTTTCTCTTCCAATGTCTATCTTGTCCTCCTCTATCATTTCTCTTTGTCCTATCCAACAACAATAATAACTACAACAACAATAAAAACAAGGGCAACAAAAGGGAAAATAAATATATAAAAATTTTTAAAAAAAGAGCCATGAAACGTTGCTACAGGTCTCTTTCTCTCTTGTTCTCTATATTCCCCGTTCCCTCTCAATTTCTTTCTGTCTCTAGTCTATAAATAAGTAAATAAAATATTAAAAATAAACATAATCTCCACTGCTATTTAACTTTTTTTTCACTCTGGTGGGAGAAATAAATTATTTACCAGGTCAGTGTCACACATGTACACTTCTCTCCCCATTAATTTTCTCATATATACCAAAATATTGCTAAGTTCTGACTTATGGTGGTTCTAGAGACTGAACCTGGGGCCTCTGGTATCTATGATGTTACTCTGAGTTGTCGATGCTGCTTTTGAAATCTTTTTGCAAAGAGATACCTCATAAACATATTGATTTAGGAATATCAGAGTTCTATGTCTACTTAGGCAAAATAATCATGCTAACAATAAAAAAATACCTTAGATATCAGTGAATGATGATGATTTATTGCTACCAGGGTTATCACTAGGGCTCGATGCCAACACTGTGAATTAAGGATACTCAAACACTAATGTGAAGAGACATGTGCACTCCTATGTTCATAGCTATATTATTCACAATAGCTAAAGAGTAGAAGCAGCCTAAATGCCCCTCAAAAGATGGCTGGCTAAAAAAAAGTTACAGGATATATACTCCATCTAATACTATTCTGCAATCAAGACATTATATTGTGTCCTTTGGGACAAAATGGATGGAACTGGAGGTGATTATACTTAACAAACTAAGTAAAGAGAAGTATAGTGAGTAAAATAATAAGTATAATAAGTAAAATAAGTAAAGAGGAGAAAGACAACTACCACATGTATTCACTCGTATGAGGAATCTAGAGATGTGATAAACATGAACTTGTGGGGGTGGGGGTGGTGGTGGTGGCGAGCAAACTGTTTCTAAGACTTGTGAGAGCTATGATGGTTATCTTTGGGAAGTGAGAGGGTGGAGCCACAGAACTGGTGGTGGGTGTGGTGTGGAACTATACGCTGTAATATTACAATCTTGTAACCTACTATTAATGACAAATTTAAAAATTGAAGGGAAAAAAAGAATCTGCCACAGATCTTCAGTAATAGTTCAACTAAATGAAACGCATTGGATTTGAGTTAAACTGGACCACTAGTACAAAACTCAAGTCTGAACATATCACATGCTATGTTATAAAGAATATTTGGGGGCGGAAGGCTGGATAGGGGCTGGGCAGTGGCATGCCAGGTTACATGCACATAGTATTATGTACAAGGACCTGCACAAGGATCCGGGCTCAAGCTCCTGGCTCCCCTCAAGCGGTGAAGCAGGTCAGCAGGTGTCTCTTTCTCTTTCTCTCTCTCTCTCTCTCTCTCTCTCTCTATCTATCTATCTATCTATCTATCTACCTGCCCCCCCTCAATTTCTCTCTGTCCTGTCAAATGAAAAAAAAAAAAGGAGAGAGAAAAAATGGCTGAAGGGAGCAGTGGATTAGTAGTGCCAGCACTGAGATTTAGCGATAACCCTATCGGCAAAAAAAAAGGGAAAAGAAAAAGAAATATTGGCAATATCACTGCAATATCAAAAGGCCAAAGAAGAAATATTCTGCACATCCAGGTTCACAATCCTTGTGGTTGGTATGTGTATTGTGTGTAAGGCATCTACATCTGAGTGCATGAGATTCTCGATTTTGTGATATAAGAATGTGATGAAATGAGGCAATTTTGAAATTGTAACTAAAATATTGTGTGAGATGTTTAGTGTAGACACCATATGTTGTTGATAGAATTGCCTCAAACTAGCACCATAAGTTTAAGATGTTTTTTTAAATGTTTGAGAAATGACTTAAGGACCTCTTTCAGGAATTGGGGTTTTGTTTGTTTCATTTTTTTGTTTTTCTTCTGTTTGTTTTGCCACCAGTGTTATCTCTGGGGCTCAGTGCTTGCATGGTGACTCCACTACTCCTGGTCCTACTTGGACCTCGTATTTGCAAGTCCAAAGCTCTGCGAACTGTGCCAGCTCTCACAGTGCTGTTTCTAAGTTTTCTTTGCAGTTTAAATAATCTCACTAGTGCAGTGGGGGACTAGACTTCTGAAAACTCATAATCTTGTAAACCATTATGAAATACAAATACAAATCATATTACATTTTAGAATTTAGCTTAAAATTGTACCCAGAGATTTTCCTCTATCCCACACATGGCCCACATTTTTGCAGGGCACACTTTGGAGAGGTTTTCTTTAGATATATTCCCCAAAGTACAAAGACTCAAACTGGGTAAGTATGCTCTCCAATTAAGATGTGACAGGGCGGGGGAGGGGGGTGAGTTGGGCCATAGCGCAGCGGGTTAAGCACATGTGGCACAAAACGCAAGGACTGCCATAAGGATACCGGTTCGAGCCCTGGGTTCCCCACCTGCAGGGGAGTCGCTTCACAGGCGGTGAATCAGGTCTGCAGGAGTCTATCTGTCTTCCCCTCCTCTCTCCATTTCTCTCTGTTCTATCCAACAATGAACGACATCAACCACAACAAGGCTACAACAAGGGCTACAAAATGGGGAAAAAATGGCCTTCAGGAGCGGTGATTCATGGTGCAAGCACTGAGCCCCAGCAATAACCCTGGAGGCAAAAAAAAAAAAAAAAGATGTGACCAGGGCCAGGCATTGGCACTTGGTAGTTTTTCTGGTTTTCAATCTTGCTAACATTTCAGCATCTTGTTCTTTTGCTCTCCCAGTAGTTGCGCTATCAATAATTAACTTGTAGCTCTTAATGAGGTCTTTCTCATTTTGTATTTGTGGTGTGGGTCATTTTTTTAATTTGTCATGTCCAATCTAAAGGGGTCAGACTGACCTTGGGATGTTAGCAATTCCACCTAATTTGGAATCATCCACCAAAAATAAGTTGCTTATACTAAACTCTTATCATGTGGAGTCACTGCAGAAAGTATTTATATAAGCCTCTCTTCCCACAAATATACTTTCCCGGATTCCAGATAGCTTAGAAGTAGTGAGTTGAGTTCATATTTTAATCCTTTCCAAGAACTGCTTTATCTGAGTTTCATGCCGGTTTAGGGAGAAACAATGAAACTTCATTTCCAAATCTGAAAAAATTTTAATGTTTTTGGAGGACAGCCAAAGTTAAATTTATTCTAAATAGAGGCAGAGTAGCAATGCTCTATGGAAGTAAAAAGCATGGCCTAAATATCTAGAACCCACTTGGAGGGGTATGCCCTTTATCTTGTGTGTAGACTGGCTTTCCTTTTTCCTTATTGCAAAAGAAAGAAAAATGTACATTCCGAGAGTAGGGCACCAAAGTAAAAACCCTGTGGTGAGGGGGAGGGTGGACATTTGGCTTTCCGGGATGGCGGGGGGGGGCGGGTGGTGGGACATAGCCATTTTCCCCCTTTTGTTGCCCTTGTTGTTGTAGCCTTGTCGTGGGTATTGCTGTTGTCATTCGTTGTTGGCTAGGACAGAGAGAAATGGAGAGAGGAGGGGAAGACAGAGAGGGGGAGAGAAAGATAGACACCTGCAGACCTGCTTCACCGCCTGTGAAGCGACTCCCCTGCAGGTGGGGAGCCGGGGGCTCGAACCAGGATCCTTACACCTTAATATATCTTTGTTTGTTAGACAAGAGACAGAGAGAAACTGAGGGGGAAAGGGAAGATAGGGAGAAAGCGACACTTGCAGCACTGCTTCCCCCCTGTAGCAGAACACTGGGGGCTTGAACCTGGATCTGTGTGCTTCACAAGATGTGAGCTCAACATGGATGCACCGCCACCCAGCTCCATATGTCACTTCTTCCATAAAATTTGCTTAATTACCAACTCAGCTATTAACAGATAAAAATCCCAATACCTACCACAAAAAAACCAAAAAAAGCAAAGCACATGGTCCTCCCTCTCATCCCACCCTCCAATCCTGTGAGAAGGCAAAGTCCATTTGTGCCTTGCCAGAGTTTCCTCAGGACTTAATGCTGTAGGTAGACCATACACAATTGCTTGTAATTCAATAAAGCAATCACTTAATACCACCTAGCCCAGCTCCCCCCACCCCAATTGTTCTTTAATGGATACATATTACAGTGTGAGTCCTGTGATGACAGGCCACCTCCTCACTTTATTCTTTGTGTGCAATGACACAAGAGTTTTGAATTCTCAAACAGAAACTTAAATCCTAGACTGGCAACATCCTAGGCTCCTGACTTGAAAATTCAGCAATACAACCATCACATTTATTTTCCTGGCTTGCTATAAGAATTAGTGAGGGAAATGTCTAGTTCTAAAATCCACCCAAGTGTTATTTATTTACTTACTTACTTATTGATTGATTGATTGATTGATTTTTATTGCCATCAGGTTTACCTCTGGGGCTCAGTGCCAACAGTAAGAATCTACCACTCCTGGTGACCAGCGGGGGCTCAAACCTGGGTCCTTGCACATAGTAATATGTGCGCTTAAGGAGGTATGTCACCACCTCCCCCAGCTCCCCCCCACCCCAATTGTTCTTTAATGGATACATATTACAGTTTGAATCCAGTGATGACAGGCCTCCTCCTCACTTTATTCTTTGTGTGCAATGACACAAGAGCCTTGAATCCTCAAATGCTCCATCTGTGCCTTTTAAAGCTGCATTAGTGTGTGATTATCAGCACATGATAAGGGATGTGAGTGGAGGGAAAGGGGTGAGTGGTGTGGAGGAGGAGATAATTATTCCCAAGTTAGGCAACAGCGTTTGGGTAGAAATCAGCACATTTATCCAGTCAGTGGGCTCAGAGAAACTGCACTAAAAACACATTCGTGCTTTCACCTTCTGCCATGCCCACGTGAGGTCCATCTGCTCTGCTTGTAGCAGTCAAAAGCTGATTCCAGTTGTCTGAGCATGTAGAGAATTTACTGCCCCTTTTCCCCCTCAGGGGTATGATTTTTATTTATATAATTAACATTCTCACATATGCTTTGGTCTGTGCTTTCTGTACAGTAAAAAGATTGAGGAGAGGATGGAATACCAGTCCAGTCACTATCACATCTGGTAGGATATGGAGACCTGATACTACTCATGCTTCTCGTTTTCCTTTCTGTTGCTATTTTTCCTTTATGTAAATATTAAAGTTTGGGGGGCCAGGTGGTAGTGCACTGGGTTAAGAGCACATAGTATGGAGTACAAGGACCATAAGGATCCTTTCAAGCTGTTGGTCCTGCTCTTCGAGTCCTCCAACTTAATGTTGAGGGGCTGTCCTTCGCCAAACGTGTTATCTTCGCCCACCCTGTCCAACGCTTGACGTCTCGTCACCCAATCTGGTCCCCTACGCCTACACTGATCTTCTCTGTTCCAGACTCTTGGAAACAGAGTTGGCAGTCAGCTGAGGTAAAGAACAAACACCTCATCACAGACCCCTGCAAGCGTCAACCCGGCTTTGACCTAGCACGTTATGATTGGGCCCTCCTCAATCGCTATCGAACAGGCCATGGCCGGTGCACCGCTATGTTCCACCGCTGGGGAGCCAGAGACGACCCGAACTGCCCCTGCGGCTACAGACAGACTATGACCCACATAGTCAACGACTGCCACCTCTCCAGATTCAAAGGAGGTCTCGAAACTTTACATCAGGCTCAACCTGACGCTGTTGACTGGCTATGGAAGAAGGGCAAATGCTAGAAGAAGAAGGATCCTGGTTCGAGCCCCAGGCTCCCTACCTGAAGGGGCGGGGTGGGTCGCTTCACAGCGGTGAAGCAGGTCTGCAAGTGTCTTTCTGTCTGTCTATCTCCCTCTCCCACTCTCAATTTCTCTCTGTCCTATCTAATAAATTTTTTTTTAAAAAGCCTTCAGGAGCAGTGGATTCATAGTGCAGGCACCAAGCCCCAGTGATAACCCTGTAGGCCAAATAAAAATAAACATTAAAGTTTTGTACCTTTTAAAGAGAAAGGGAGGCTCATAAAAATACAATAAAACTGGAAGTCGGGCTGTAGTGCAGCGGGCTAAGCGCAGGTGGCGCAAAGCACAAGGACCGGCATAAGGATCTCGGTTGGAACCCCGGCTCCCCACCTGCAGGGGAGGCGCTTCACAGTCGGTGAAGCAGGTCTGCAGGTGTCTATCTTTCTCTCCTCCTCTCTGTCTTCCCCTCCCTCTCTCCATTTCTCTCTGTCCTATCCAACAACGACAACAACAATAATAACTACAACAATAAAACAAGAAGGGCAACAAAAGAGAATAAATAAAATAGATATTTAAAAATTTTTTTAAAAAATACAATAAAACTATCACACTTGGGAGTCAGGTGGTAGCACAACAGGCTAAGCACACGTGGTGCAAAGCACAAGGACCGGCGTAAGGATCCCCGGTTCAAGCCCCCGGCTCCCCACTTGCAGGGGAATCCCTTCACAGGCGGCGAAGCAAGTCTGCAGGTGTCTGTCTTTCTCTCCCCCTCTGTCTTCCCCTCCTCTCTCCATTTCTCTCTGTCCTATCCAACAACGACGACATCAATAACAACAACAATAATAACTATGACAACAATAAAAACAACAAGGGCAACAAAAGGGAAAATAAATAAATTTAAAAAAATTTAAAAAACTATCACACTTAACAAATTTGCCAAATATTTTCTTAATAGTATATATTAAATGTCCTCTTATTATTAAATTCCTATAGATATGCTTGTACACACATATAAATATATATATATATATATATATATATACATATATATGTAGAGAGATTGAGAGAGAGATATACAACAGAATGACTGACTTGTTCAAGTCAGGACCCAGCAAGGTCCATGCATTGCATTTGACTGATAGTTAAAAAGCAAATCTTTCTTATTCTAAAGCTTCCCTTTACCTCCCTCCCCCCATTTTGTTGAACAACAGGATAATATTTGTTCTGTAGAGTCCACTCATTTTCAAATATTTTATTGAATGCCTATAGTGTTATTTAAAATGTTCTTTTGGGGGCTCACCTGGAAGAGTGCACATGCTACCATGCTCAAGGACCTGAGTTCAAGTCCCTGGTCCCCTTCTGCAAATTCACTAGGTGAAAATGGAATCATATGTGTGTGTTTTATTTACCTTTTTAAAATTTTTTATTATCTTCATTTATTTTTTGTATACAGACAGAAATTGAGAGGGAAGGGAGAGGTAGAGAGGGTGAGAGACAGAGAGATACCGACAGCATAGCTTCACCACTTGTAAAGCTTTCCCCCTGCAGGTAGAGACTGGGAGCTTGAACCTGTTTCCTTGCGCTTTGTGACTTGTGCGCTCAATCAGGTGCACCACCATCTGGCCCCTTAGTTACTTTTTCTACCACTCAGTTCTGAGAACAGGTTCTGGTTTGAAGATCTTTTTTCCATACGTAATTCAGCACAAAGCTTTGGATGGAGCAAGAATTCAATATGTATTCACTACTAAGTAAACAAATAAAAGAATGAATGAAACATATATGTAAAAAGCTTCAAAATGAATCAGACAGACTTTATATCCCAATGCAGATGTAGTTATAGCTATAGAAATATTTCTGGTTAAAATAATTTAATTTTCCTTTTTATGAATTTTTGGTTTCTAATGTACTAGAGATACTCTCCTGTAGGAAAAAATAAACTTAGAAACCATTGGAATATTTCTTCACTAGCCCACTTGAACACTGCTTAAGTACCCTACTATATTACTATAAACAGTTGCATAAGCTACCAATGTAGTTAATAAATGCCAAAAGGAATGAACTTCTCAAGAGATTTTTGGGGATACTTTAATGGTCGAACTTTTAACAAATGTGAACAAATTTCAGAGTTTAACAATAGCAGTAGTCCAACATATTGGTCCAGTATAATTACTTTATATAAGTAATTAAGCTAAAGTAGTTTCTTCCTAATACAAGGACTTAGTTACAGAAATGGAATGTACCAGCTCATTTGGGGAATGTTGTTTGCGGGGACAATGTTTTCATGACTAAATCCAGTGTATCCTGAACCTTCATGTTGTTTCTTTCTATGAGGGAAGAGTTTCTCCCACCTGAATTTGTGTTATCTTCAGGATCAAGGGGCAGAAGGGTATGGGGATTGAATTGACTTCGAGGCTCTCCCAAGATTCCAACTCTGTGAAAAGAATTATTGGATTAGAGGAAATAGTGAGACCAAAGCCTAAAGTATGTGGTTATGGCTGTGGTTGTGCTTGCCTGTGTGTATGTTTGTATATACAAGGGAAGTAATACAGAAACAGAAATATCTGTGTATTTCACATAGCCAAACACCTGTTTCCATGAACCACCACTGTAGTCTCAAATATGAGTCCAAAATGTATCCATTAGCAAAAATTTTGTACTGGTCTTTCTCAAATTCCCCAAAGATGATTCTTCTTCTGGAAAAACCTCAGCTTTATAAAGTCTACTATGCAGTCCTTCAATTAAAAATTACTTGAAATCTAGCATAACTTTCTAGTATTTTTTTTTCTATTCTAGATGAGCATACCAAAAGTTGGTCTGCAAAGGAAACAGATGGTAGGAAGTTGTAGCTTTTATCTTTGTTACAGTTTTTTTTTTAATATTTATTCCTTTTTGTTGCCCTTATTATTTATCGTCATTGTTGTTGTTACTGCTGCCGTTGTTGATAGGTAGGACAGAGAGAAATCGAGAAAGGAGGGGAAGACAGTGAGGGGGAGAGAAAGATGGACACCTGCAGACCTGCTTCACGGCTTGTGAAGCGACTCCCCAGCAGGTGGGGAGCCAGGGGCTTGAATCTGGATCTTTACACCGGTCCTTGTGCTTTGCACCACCTGCACTTAACCTGCTGCACTACAGCCCAACTCCCTTTGTTACAGTTTTATGGCAGAGGCACGATGTCTGAGGCCCTGTCCCTCCTGAGTCTTAACACTTGGAGTTATTTTTCTTCCCTGGACTACTTACATTTCCATGGGAACAGAGTCCAAACACTCCATGTGTGTTTGCATCTGGGTTGAGTGTTTGGTGCCTACTTGATGATGCTTTTTATCAAGGACACTTAGAGCTTTTTCTCTGAGAGATGGCAGCAGAGTAGACATGACTGGAGACCGCATGTAAATGGCTTTTTTAATCGCTGGGCGTCTTGCCATCATTCTCCTATGGGCAGAAAAGGGAGAGACATTTAGGTCACATCATCCTATGTTCTCAAAAAATCCATTCGCTTAGGAATATCAAAATTCAGACCTGAATTGTACAAATGTCATGCGTTTCTTTTCCCCTCCTAATTCTTCATCCTCACGTTTCCTTCGAGGAATGTTGAACATATTGGTACGAAAAAGCCTCCCTATTTCTTCCTCAATCTCTACAAACTGTTGGCGTCGGAAGACAATCCAAGCTATGTATGTACAGAAAGTATAAAAGGACTAGGACAGAAAACAAACAAGATTCACAATCCATAGCAATGATATGATATATTCTTTTTTATTTTTATTTATTTTTGTTGACACCAGGGTTGTTGCTGGGCTCAGTGTCTGCACAATGAATCCACCATTCTCAGAAGCCATTTTTCTTTTCTTTTTTTTTTTTTTAATTTGACAAGACAAAGAGAAATTGACAGGAGGGGGGAGAAGATAGAAAGGGAGAAAGAGAGACACCTGCAGAACTGCTTCACTACTTGTGAACATCCCCCATGCATGTGGGGAGAATGGGCTTGAACCCAAGTCCTAAAGCATGGCAATATGTACTCTTTTTTTTTTTTTTATTGGGGAATTAATGTTTTACATTCAACAGTAAGTACAATGGTTTGTACATGCATAACATTCCCCAGTTTCCCATATAACAATACAATCCCCACTAGGTCCTCTGAATCCTTCTTGGACCTGTATTCTCCCCACCCAACCACCCCAGAGTCTTTTACTTTGGTGCGATATGTCAATTCCAGTTCAGGTTCTACTTGTGTTTTCTTTTCTGATCTTGTTTTTCAACTTCTGCCTGAGAGTGAGATCATCCCATATTCATCCTTCTGTTTCTGACTTATTTCACGTAACATGAATTTTTCAAGGTCCATCCAAGATCTGCTGAAAATGGTGAAGTCACCATTTTTTACTGCTGAGTAGTATTCTATTGTGCATATATACCACAACTTGCTCAGCCACTCATCTGTTGTTGGACACCTGGGTTGCTTCCAGGTTTTGGCTATTACAAATTGTGCTGCCAAGAACATATGTGTACACAGATCTTTTGGGATGGATATGTTGGGTTCCTTAGGATATATCCTCAAGAGAGAAATTGCAGGATCATAGGGTAGGTCCATTTCTAGCCTTCTGAGAGTTCTCCAGACTGTTCTTCACAGAGGATGGACCAATTTACATTCCCACCAGCAGTGTAGGAGGGTTCCTTTGACCCCACAACCTCTCCAGCATTTGCTGCTGTTACCTTTTCTGATGTATGACATTCTCACAGGAGTGAAGTGGTATCTCACTGTTGTCTTTATTTGCATTTCTCTGACAATCAGAGACTTGGAGCATTTTTTCATGTGTTTCTCAGCCTTTTGGATCTCTTTTGTGGTGAATATTCTGTCCATGTCCTCCCCCATTTTTGGATGGGGTTATTTGTTGTCTTGTTGTTGAGTTTGGCAAGCTCTTTATATATGTTGGTTATTAAACTCTTGTCTGATGTATATGCCATGTAAAGATCTTCTCCCATTCTGTGAGGGGTCTCTTGGTTTGGATAGTGGTTTCTTTTGCTGTGAAGAAGCTTTTTAATTTGATGTAGTCCCATAGGTTTATACTTGCCTTAGTCTTCTTTGTAATTGGATTCATTTCATTGAAGATGTCTTTAAAATTTATGTGGAACAGAGTTCTGCCAATATATTCTTCTAAGTATCTGATAGTTTGTGGTCTAACATCCAAGTCCTTGATCCACTTGGAATTTACTTTTGTATTTGGTGAAATACAGTGGTTCAGTTTCATTCTTCTGCATGTTTCAACCCATTGTTTCCAACACCATTTGTTGAAGAGACTCTGCTTTCCCCATTTAATAGTCTGAGCACCTTTGTCAAAGATTAGATGTCCATAGGTGTGGGGGGGCAATATGTACTCTTAACAGGGTGCGCCTCCTCCCAGGCCCAATAAATAAACTACCTGTCTGCTTAATAATGAAAAGTAGACAAGCAACCCACTTTTTTTTAATTCCCGAGAAAGGGATCAGGCAGTGATGCACCTGATTAAACACACACGTTACCATACACAAGGACCCAGGTTCAAGCCCCTCTTCCCCACCTGTAGTGAGGAAAGCTTCACCAGTCATGAAGCAGTACTGCAGATGTCTCTCTTTCTCCCTCTCTATTCTCCCTCCCCTCTCAATTTCAATTTATCTACTATCATAAAAAAATAAAATGGGGGGGGGATGAGAAGAAAAAAAGGAAGGAAGAAAAAATGGCCTCAGGGAGAAGAGAATTCCCCCAACAATAATACTTGTAGGGCAGAAAGAAAAGAAAGAAAGAAAGGAAGAAAGAAAGAGAGGAAGAAAGAAAGAAAGAAGAGAAAGAGGGAAGGAGGAAGGACGGAAGGAAGAAAGGAGGGAGGGAGCAAGGAAATGAGGGAAATAACATAATGGTTATGCAAAGAGACTCTCATGCCCGAAGCGCCAAAGTCTCATGTTCAATCCCCCACACCACCATAAACCAGAGCTAAGCAGTGCTCTGGTTAAATAAATAAATAAATAAGTTCCTGAGAAAATCTGGGGAAATATACACATGTTCAGTTTCGCAGGAGGAAAATCAAACAAAAAATGTAAAATGTGCTATATATCTTGCTAACATCCTTTCTAGTAAATGACTACATGTTTCATGTCAAAGAAAAAAAATAAAATAAGTGACTCACCTCAAAGAATTTCCAGTCTTTTTGTGTGTCTGATATTTTCTCCCTGCAGTGTAACAAAACACAGTTATAGGTTGAGAAGAAGTGCAGTCTTTTGGTAATCTAGGCAAGTTCTTATCTTCAAAATGTCCCTTTGAAGGATGATTCCTTGTGACCCAGAGGTTATTAAGCCACACAAATTCTGTCAGTAAGCAGTGAAAGACAAGTCCAAATATATTTTTCATTTTTATTTGAAGAAGCAGAAAGAAGAGAGTGAGTGGGAGAGAAGAATAGAATCGAGAAAGTACACATTGCTTCTCCGGTGCTTTCTGTGGTGCTCCCACATGGTGTCAGGGCTCAAACCCAGGGCCTTGTGCATGCTAAGGTATGTTCTGTACTGAGTGAACTATTTCATAGCCACTGGTATCTTTTTAGGTTTTTCAGATGAAAAATATTTTACTTCCTAGGTTTTTCAGATGAAAAATATTTTAGTATTTGTCCAAATGTTTGCAATATGGTCAATGTATGTCCCTGGGGAGGTGACTGAGTTGTAGAGCACAGAACTTACATGTCTGATACCCCAGGTTTGATTCCTGGTACATGTTCCAGAGTGATCCTCTGGTCTTGGTCTCCCCTTCATAAAATATATAAAATATGGGAGTCGGGCTGTAGCGCAGCGGGTTAAGTGCAGGTGGCACTAAGCTCAAGGACCGGCGTCAGGATCCCGGTTCAAACCCCCGGCTCCCCACCTGCAGGCAGGTCCCTTCACAGGCGGTGAAGCAGGTCTGCAGGTGTCTTTCTTTCTCTCCCCCTCTCTGTCTTCCCCTCCTCTCTCCATTTCTCTCTGTCCTATCCAACAACAACGACATCAATAATAACTACAACAATAAAACAACAAGGGCAACAAAAGGGAATAAATAAATAAAATTTTTAAAAATATATATATATAAAATATATAAATATCTTAAAATGTTAATAAGTATAAATTTCAGGGGTCAGGTGGTGGCGCACCTGGTTGTGTGCACATGTTACAATGTGCAAGGACCCCGGTTCGAGCCCCCAGTCCCCACCTGCAGAGGGAAAGCTTTGCAAGTGGTGAAGCAGGGCTGTAGGTGTTTTTCTGTCTCTCTCCCTCTTTATCATCCCATTTGTTCTCAATTTCTAGCTGTCTCTATCCAATAAATAAATAAAGATAATACAAACTTAAAAATAAATATAAATTTCAAATAAAGAAGTCAGCAAGAAAAAAATATTCTTCTAGTGATATGAGTGCTGGGATGGTGAGGAGAGTAGAAAGATGTTGAAGAGGTAACATGAGGTGATAATGAGTATGGAAGTAGAAACCTGGGAGGTTAGTCTATAATGAAGGGAGATTAAAAAAAATTATTGAAACTGGTTATCAGCACTGTATACAAAAAAAGAAACAAATAAAACAAAGGTCCATGCAATCAATAGACCAGGGACAATAGTGTGCTCTTTCTTCTGGATGAGGTATGCATACTGTGCCTTGTCTCTTAAAGACAGGAATCTATCCATGCAACCAAAAAGCTATGGAAACAAGAGTTTTCCATAGGAACTCTCAGAAGGCTAGAAATGGACCTACCCTATGATCCTGCAATTCCTCTCCTGGGGATATAGCCTAAGGAACCCAACACACCCATCCAAAAAGATCTGTGTACACATATGTTCTTAGCAGCACAATTTGTAATAGCCAAAACCTGGAAGCAACCCAGGTGTCCAACAACAGATGAGTGGCTGAGCAAGTTGTGGTCTATATACACAATGGAATACTACTCAGCTATAAAAAAATGGTGACTTCATCATTTTCAGCAGATCTTGGATGGACCTTGAAAAATTCATGTTAAGTGAAATAAGTCAGAAACAGAAGGATGAATATGGGATGATCTCACTCTCAGGCAGAAGTTGAAAAACAAGATCAGAAAAGAAAACACAAGTAGAACCTGAACTGGAATTGACATATCGCACCAAAGTAAAAGACTCTGGGGTGTGTAGGGGGGAAGAATACAGGTCCAAGAAGGATTCAGAGGACCTAGTGGGGGTTGTATTGTTATATGGAAAACTGGAAACTGTTATGCATGTACAAACTATTGCATTTACTGTGGAAAGTAAAACATTAACTCCCCAATAGAGAAAAAATTTTTAAAAGTTTTCCATAGATTGTTTCATATATAAAAATATCAAACAACAAAATCTTGCAGAAAGTTTTCAGGACAAGCCTCAACATCTTTCTGAGCCACCTGAAGCCTCCACTTGACAAGGATGTTTATGTGGTATTTCTACCCTGCCGAGGCTTCCACCAGCTGAAACTAGAGACCATGCAGACTGCTAAGCTGAAGAGGAAACACAATTAGAACCTGAACTGGAGTTGGTGTATTGCACCAAAGAAAGAATAGGGGAGCTTCCAATGGAGGGGATGGGACACAGAACTCTTGTGGTGGGAACTGTATAGAATTGTACTTGTTATCTTTTTTTTTTAATATTTATTTTATTCCCTTTTGTTGCCCTTGTTGTTTTATTGTTGTGGTTATTATTGTTGTTGTCGTTGTTGGATAGGACAGAGAGAAATGGAGAGAGGAGGGGAAGACAGAGAGGAGGAGAGAAAGATAGACACCTGCAGACCTGCTTCACCACCTGTGAAGCGATTCCCCTACAGGTGGGGAGCCGGGGTTCGAACCGGGATCCTTATGCCGGTCCTTGTGCTTTGCGCCACCTGCGCTTAACCTGCTGCACTACAGCCCGACTCCCTGTACTTGTTATCTTACAGTCATGTTATATATTATTAAACCACTAATTCAAATATATATGTTTTGCCTTCAGGGTTATTGCTGGGGCTCAGTGCCTGCACTATGAATCCACTGCTCCTGGAGGTCATTTTTTCCATTTTGTTGCCCTTGTCACTATTGTTATTGTTATTGTTATTGTTGTTGTTGGATAGGACAGAGAAATCAAGAGAGGGAGGGAAGACAGAGAGGGGGGAAGAAAGGCAGACCCCTGCAGACCTGCTTCAATGCAAACGAAGTGACCACCCTGCAAGTGGAGAGCTGGGGGCTCAAAGCCAGGATCCTTAAGCCGGTCCTTGTACTTTGCGCCATGTACACTTAACACACTGCGCTACTGCCCAGCCCCCTAAAAATATATTTAAAAAAAAGAATACTCTCAGGTGGGTAAATGTTAGGGGAAGATGACTAGAGGGCTCTGAATTCCAATTCCATGAAGACCCATAGAGAGAAGAGGAAAAATAAAAAAGGATCTACCCATGAAAGCTAATAAATTAGAAAACTAGAGGGCAGGTGGTGGCGCAACTGGTTGAGCACATGTATTACAATGCGCAAGGACCCAGGTTCAAGCCCCTGGCCCCCACCTGCAGGGGGAAAGCTTTGCGAGTGGTGAAACAATGCTGCAGGTGTCTCTCTGTCTCTCTCCTTCTCTATCACCCCCTTCCCTCTTGATTTCTGGCATTCTCTATCCAATAAATAAAGATAATTTTAAAAAACTATTACCTTGGTATTAATAAACTTAGATTTATCTACAAATTAAAAAAATAGTAGGCACAGTAAAAAAAAATAAATAACATGATAAATTAATTAAAATAATACATTTATTGGGCCAAGTGTCAAAATTGCTATCATTTAAGAAAGCAGTCAATATTTTAAGCTGTTAAAATATTTTATTCATTTAAAAACTTCTTTGAAATGTTTTTATTATCTTTATTTTGTTTGATAGAGACAGCTAAAAATCAAGAGGGAAGGGAGTGTTAGAGAGAGAGAGAGACACCTGCAGCACTACTTCACCACTTGCAAAGCTTTTCCCCTGCAGGTGGGGACCAGGGACTTGAACCCGGGTCATTGCACTCTATAATATGTGCACTCAACCAGGTGCATCACCTCCTGGCCCCTCATTTAAAAACTGTATGCACAGAGCATACTTTATACTTCTACCACATTCCACAGGCTCAGTGAATACTGAGCTACCATGCTGCTCTGCAGAGGAAATGCACATTCTAACCTTGAGGGTAGAATTCAAAGGAAGGAGGTGGAGAGTCAGTCTGGTGGAAAATTCAAGTATTTCCACTGACCTATTATGAAGCTTTCTTATTTCTTCTTGCTACAGGCTCTTAGCTCTAAAGCAAACTGAGGTGATCAGGTGGTGGCTGAATGCTTGAGCTCACATATTACCCTCTCAACCTCTCTATCCTGTCAGATATAATAAATATCTAAAGTAAAACAAAACAAAATGAGGAAAGCCTATCATATTTCAGTCAGTCTTGAAGGAATGCAAACCTTAGGACCAAAAATAAGGTTTTACATTCCCTTAAGAAAGTATATTCCCACCCACTATTCCTTTTTTTTTTTTTTTTTTAAATTTATTTTATTTTATTTATTTATTTATTCCCTTTTGTTGCCCTTGTTGTTTTATTGTTGTAGTTATTATTGTTGTTGTCGTTGTTGTTGGATAGGACAGAGAGAAATGGAGAGAGGGAGGGGAAGACAGAGAGGGGGAGAGAAAGATAGACACCTGCAGACCTGCTTCACCGCCTGTGAAGCGACTCCCCTGCAGGTGGGGAGCCGGGGTTTGAACCGGGATCCTTCTGCAGGTCCTTGTGCTTTGCGCCACCTGCGCTTAATCCACCCACTATTCCTACCCACTATTGCTTTAGATGAAATCAAGTTTAAATGTAGGTCAAGGTCATGCCTACACAAGGAAAGAAAATTTTGTTTGTTTTAGAGGGTCATTTGTTTTTTTTTCACCAGGTTTATTGCGGGGGCTCAATACCAGCACTATGAATCCACCACTCCTGGTGGCCTTATTTTTTTCCCCTTTCTATTTTATTGAATTGAGAGGGGAGGGGGAGATAAGAGAGGGACAGAGAAAGATAGACACCTGCAAACCTGCTTCACCACTTGTGAAGTGTCCCCCCTAGAGATGGGGAGAAGGGACTCGAATCCAGGTCCTCGAACATGGTAATATGTTCACTTAACTGAATGCACTACTGCCCAGCCCCTCAAAGGAAAGTTTTTTTGAGGGAAGCCAAGGACATGAAGGGATTAAGGTGAAGTAAAGACATCTCTTTGAAGTCCAGGTGTTATGATGATTTATATACCTGAGCTTCAAAGAAACTCTTTTATCTACATCTTATCCCAGGCTTTTGGTCACTCAGTAGGTGGCAACTACACTGGGTAGGGTTGGAGGCAGTATAACAAGTCAGGCGGGCTGGTGAGGGGAACACAAAGTCAGAATTGAGCATAATCAAATAACATCTGATTCTATCACATGTGCCATCAAGAATGTTTTCTTACCTATTTTTTTAGACCAGAGAACTTTTACCAAGTATGCTCATCAAAACTTTGCCAAAAGCTTTTGTTTTATCAGTTCACAGATGTCTTTAGAATAGAAAGGCATGCCCTCCTACTTCTCAAGAAACATGAAAGCACTAAATTAACAATCCCCAAATTGCTGGTTCTACTGAAATCTTACCCAGAGAGAAGTAACATATGGTGTTCTAATACAATATTAGAGAGAAAAGTCAGGAAATACACAGGAAAATTATCTCATGAGGATATTATTTTACTCACATTGGAAGCAAAATACATTAAAATCACTCAACTATTTACATGATGAGAACTTTTCTTAGATTAAAAACAACAAAAGACCAATATAAACTCCAAAGGGCATAATCAACACCTATAGTTAATTAACAGTGTTCTGTGAAACGTGCTGTAATCTGCTTTCCTCTGAACTCTTTGCTTAGCTTTTTGACCTGTATGAAATTTGGTGACTGGTGGGTGGTGAGTACAGTACAAGACTGATTCTTCTTCAAACTCCTGGAAAAGCAGCTTATGTTGCATAAAACATTAAAAAAATCAGCTGGAAATCAGCTAAACAGAGGCAATCATTTACTTTCAAAAATAAGAAGTTCCTTTAATATACTGAATAAAAACTACATTATAATAAAAATGTGTTGTTACAAGTACAATATTTGTGACCAAGAAGGTTATTCAGTGGATAAAGTGTTAGACTCTCAAGTATGAGGTCCCAAGTTCAATTCCCCACATCACATATGCCAGAGTGATGCTCTGGTTCTCTTTCTTCATAAGTAAACTTGTTAAAGAGTACAATAACCTAAACACAGGTTCTCTATCCAGAGAACAAAGAGATACAATAAAATATCTGGCTATAGTACAATTACGTATAATATGTTTTAATACAAAAATTGTTTAAGGGAGTTGGGAGGTAACGCAGCGGGTTAAGCACACGTGGCATGAAGCACAAGGACTGGCTTAAGGATCCCGGTTCGAGTGCCCAGCTCCCCACCTGCAGGGGAGTCACTTCACAAGCGGTGAGGCAGGTCTGCAGGTGTCTATCTTTCTCTCCTACTCTCTGTCTTTCCCTCCTCTCTCCATTTCTCTCTGTCCTATGACAACAACATAAATAACAACAACAATAACCACAACAACAATAAAAAACAAGGGCAACAAAAGAGAAAATAAATATTTAAAATATTTAACACATAAATATATGTGTGCTTAAAATTTTGACATTCATCAACACCCATGGTTAATTAATAGTGTCCTATGAAACACGCTGTAATCTGTTTTTCCTCTGAACCCTTTGTTCAACTTTTTGACCTGTATGAAATTTGGTGACTGGTGAGTGTTGAGTGCTAAACTGATTCTTCTCCACATCCCTGGAAAAGCAGCTTATGTTTCATAAAATTATGGCAATAAATTAAAAGTAAAATAAAAATATAGCAATAAATTATCTTCTTTTATGGCCAGAAAATAGCTTACCTGGATCGTGTATCTGCTTTGCCATATACAAGACAAGAAGCCCAGGTTTCAGCCCCCTCTTGCCTGTGCTTGAGGAAGCTTCAGTGCTGTGATGTGTATATATTTCATTCTGTGTATATATATCTCTGTCTCTCTGTTACTCTCTCTATCTGAAAAAGTTATCCTGGAGAGATGACATCCCAGGGGAAAAAAGTTATTTTTAGAGGAAAAAAATTTTTTTTTTTTTTGCCTCCAGGGTTACGTCTGGGGCTCGGTGCCTACACTACGAATCCACTGTTCCTGGAGGCCATCTTTTCCCATTTTGTTTCCCTTGTTGTGCCTTTATTGTTGTCCTTATTGTCATTGTTGTAACTGATGTTGTTAGACAGGACAGAGAGAAATCGAGAGAGGAGGGGAGACAGAGAAGGGGAGAGAAAGATAGACACCTGCAGACCTGCTTCACCACTTTTGAAGCAACCCCCCATGCAGGTGGGAAGCCAGGGGATTTTTTTTAACCTTGTTATGCGTCTTTTTTCACTATGAACTGACAGGGACTCAGAGGTTGTACAGGCTCCTATGCTAAATATAAATAGATATTAGTCCTGGGACAGATCAATGTGATTAACAGTTAATTGTATTTATATATTTTGCTTAAGTTTGAGAGCTATTCTCTGCCCTAATCCAGCTTTCTAGTCCTATTTTCAACTCTGATACCATCTTCCCAGACAATATTTTTAGATTACCTCCATGTTAGCTATCAAACTCCAGTAAAAACTACCCAAGTCTTCTAGTCAAATAATTACTACTTAGGCCTAGACATCCTCATCTCCTACCCCCTACCTCACATCCTTCAATCACTCTATATACTCAACTAACTACACAAAAGAAAGTAAGATATATCTCCTGGGAGTTGGGCGGTAGTACAAAGGACAAAGTGCAAGGACCTGCAGAAGGATCCCGGTTGGAGCCACCTCCCCCTCCCCACCTGCAGGGGGGTGGGTCCGCTTCACAGATGGTGAAGCAGGTCTGTAGGTGTCTTTCTCTCCCCCTGCCCTCCCCTTCTCTCTCCATTTCTCTCTGTCCTATCCAACAACAACAGTAATATCTACAACAAAAAACAATAAATAAATAAACAAATATTTTTTAAAGATGTAGCTCCTAATCTTCTAACAGCTTCAGCATTATTGTCATCCCTTAATAATCTTTAGAAGAAAAAGTATACAGTTGGCCAGAAGATATACTGGCAAAAAAAATAATAAATATCAACTAAAGGACAATTATTGCCTCTAAGACAACCCATATAAGAATCATCAAACAAGTAAATGCAGTAAAACTTGATGCTAACTTAGACCCCACTAAAATCCTAGTGGTATTTCCTCCCCATTTAAGGCCAGACCCCATAGACCAATTTGGATACAACAAAACATCATATTCAGTACTTTAAGAGCTAAGAGAATACCAAGCTCATAAAAAGTGGGGGAGGGGAGCAGGCAGTAGCACAGCTGGATAAGCGCATGTGGCGCGAAGCACAGGGACCAGGGTAAGGATCCCAGTTCGAGCCCTCCCCCCCCACCTGCAGAGAGGTTGCTTCACAGGCGGCGACGCAGGTCTGCGGGTGTCTATCTTTCTCTCCCCCTCTCTGTCTTCCCCTCCTCTCTCCAGTTCTCTCTGTCCTATCCAACAACGAACGACATCAACAATAACAATAATAGGTACAACAAGGGCAACAAAAGGGGGAAAAATGGCCTCCAGGAGCAGTGGATTCATGGTACAGGCACTGAGCCCCAGCAATAACCCTGGAGGAAAAAAAAAAAAGCTACAAAAGCTGGCTTTCCCTTTGGGCAATAGATTAGCCCACTTAATAGTGATCTTTTTGATTAATATCAGGCCACCCCATGACCTGGGGCCCAAGTCAGGGTATCCTAAGATTCCCCTGTAGATACAATGGGCGTAGACCTCTAACAGACACCTCTCTTCACCATCACTGCTCACTTCCATCTGGAATGTCACCATAAGCCTTTTTTTTTTTTTCCCTCCAGGGTTATTGCTGGGCTTTGTGCCTGCACCATGAATCACCGATCCTGGAGGCCATTTTTCCCCCTTTTGTTGCCCGTGTTGTTGTAGCCTCGTTGTTGATGTCGTTTGTTGTTGAATAGGTTGGATGTCGTTTGTTGGTGGTCCTGGAGGTGGCACAGTGGATAAAGAATTGGATTCTCAACCATAAGGTCCTGAGTTTGATCCCAGGAGCACATGTACCAGAGTGATGTCTGGTTTTTTCTCTCCTCCTTTCTCATGAATAAATAAATTCTTTAAAAAAAAAAAAGCAGCAATGGTAGGGACTGCCCCACTCTCCAAAGGGAGGCTGGATCATTCTACTCTGCTACTCAAGGAAAACTGGTCCTGAAATGAGTGCAACTAGAATGTTCCCAGTTGGGACCAGGGACTTTGAGTTCATACTAACAAGGATTTGGATGTCATACAGGCTCCTACACTAAATGCAAATATACATGGGCCCTGGGTCATATCGATGTGGCAAAATTAACTGTATTTATATTTTTTCTTCAAATTTTAGAAATTACTCTCATCTCTAATCCAGCTCTCTAGACCTAGTCTCAACTCTGACACCATCTTCCCAGATGATATTTTTAGTCCACCTGTATGTTAGCTATCAGGCTCAGGGAAAAATTAATAAAGTTGGAAGTTGGGCGGTAGTGCAGCGGGTTAAGCGCATGTGGCCTGAAGCAGAACCCCAGGCTCCCCACCTGCAGGGGAGTTGCTTCACAGGCGGTGAAGCACATCTGCAGGTGTCTATCTTTCTCTCCCCGTCTTCCCTTCCTCTCTCCATTTCTCTCTGACGTATCTAACAACGAAGAAATCAATAACAACATCAATAACAACAACAACAATAAAAAACAACAAGGGCAACAGAAGGGAAAATAAATAATTTTTTTAAAAAAATTAATAAAGTCATGAGCAAGTCATAGTAGCTTCTGAAAGTTGGTAGCTGAAAGGCATTAAGATATAAAGCAGGACAAAGTGTTTAATAAACAAGAACCAGAAAGCAGGAATAGAGCAGGTAAGGATAGGGATTTTAGGGTGGTAAGAAATTGGGAATTCTGTTAGGTATGTTCCTTGGGGCCCATGATTTGAGAGATTTTTTGCCTGAGCTGGTAGTGAGAAAGGTGTGGAATTATACCCCTGTTATCTCATAATTTTGTAAATCAATATCAAATCACTAATTTAAAAAATGACTGAAGTTCGAAAAAGAATATGTGAAAGGAGAAAAAATATATATATTTATATCAATTGAAGGGCCCCTGGTTAAGTGCACATTTATAGTATGCAAGGACTCAGGTACAAGCTCTTGGTTCCCGCTTGTAGGGGGAAAACTTCATGAGTGGTAAAGCAGTGTGGCAGGTCTCTGTCTCTCTGTCTCTGTCTCTCTCTCCCCCTTCCCTATTAATTTCTCTTTCTCTATACAATAAATAATTGGTAAATTATATATATCACCTGAGATTCTGGGATTCTTCCCATATTTGTTTGGTTCTCAAAAAGACATCACCTAAGGCCACTAATTTTTACCATAAAGAAAAGAACACTTTCACATAGTAGCAAGAGTCAAAAGCCAGAACTTTAAGGACATAGATATATAAGTAAGTGAACAACTCATTAAACCCTACATGTGCACTTACTTTCCACAAGACATATGATGTTTATCAGGCATTCCCAAGCCTAGGACAAGGATACAGTACTTCTGTGCCAGGTATGCCTGTGCTGCTTCTAACTTATTTAACACCAGTTCCATCTCTTTTTTCTCTACTAGGCCCCTGAAAAGAAAAAAATAATAATTTGAATTTATTTTGACTGGCAAAAGTCTGTACTAGTTAGGGAAGTCAGGGCAACAGACATCATATTTTACTTTATTTTATTTTATTCAAACTGGGGGAGGAGGTCCTCAAAGTTCCTTGATTATTTATCATGATGGTTAGAATCATGTTTATGCCAGATGGTGGCGCACCTGGTTAAGCACACACACTACAGTGCATAAGGACCCAGGTTCAAGCCCCTGGTCCCCACCTGCAGGGTTTCTTCATGAATGGTGAAGCAGCCTGCTTGGGATGCATTGGATCGACCTTCCCGTGGTGCATCCCGTGAGTACCCATTCATTGGGGAAACTGACGATCCTTCCTAGCCAACTGAATCCACATGGATCCCAGTCACTTTCAAAGCCAGCAACAAGCTCCTGACAGCTTTCAAGCTGTTGGTCCTGCTCTTCGATTCCACCCTGTCCAACGCTTGACGTCTCGTCATCCAATCTGGTCTCCTACACCTACACTGAACTTCTCTGTTCCAGACTCTTGGAAACAGAGTTGGCAGTCAACTGAGGTAAAGAACAAACACCTCATCACAGACCCCTGCAAGCGTCAACCCGGCTTTGACCTAGCATGTTATGATTGGGCCCTCCTCAATCGCTATCGAACAGGCCATGGCCGGTGCGCCGCTATGTTCCATCGCTGGGGAGCCAGAGACAACCCGAACTGCCCCTGCGGCTCCAGACAGACTATGACCCACATAGTCAATGACTGCCACCTCTCCAGATTCAAAGGAGGTCTCGAAACTTTACATCAGGCTCAACCTGACGCTGTTGACTGGCTACGGAAGAAGGGCAAATGCTAGAAGAAGACCACTTGTGAAGTGACTCCCCTGCAGATGGGGAGCCAGGGGCTCAAACCGGGATCCTTATGCTGGTCCTTGAGCCGATGTGCTACCTGCCCGACTCCCTAACCCGCTGTGGTACCGCCGACTCCCTAAAATCTAACTTTAAATGCAATGCTTAAATGTCATAAAATTCAAACTTACATCAGCACAAGCACCCCAGTGGCCATCACTGTATTTGCCGTTCGTTTTATTTGTTTTTTTTTAACAGTTTAGCAAGAATGTATTAAGGATTTAATCATATATCACAATTAATAACAAAAAGTTCCATTGTGATGGCAGGTACATGATACAAAGATATGTTAAGAGTAATTCCACCCTTTCCCGCAAGTTAACTTATTCTTGGTCTGGTGAAAAAAAGTGTATTGAAAAGCTCAGATAATTTACCCTAAAATTTATAAGGAGAACCTCGAAATGTTTGACGGGAAATGTAAAAGGAAGAATACGCAGGGGGCAGTGGGGGCCGGCGGGGCGCATCTGGTCAACTGTACACACTACGAAGCGCAAGAACCCGGGTTGGGGTCCCCCAACTCCTGCACCCCACCGCTGGGAGTCCACTTCACAAGCAGTGAATCAGCAGATCTGCAGGTGACCTTCCTCTCTCCCTATCTTCCCTCTGCTCTCAATTTCTCTCTGTCTCATCAAATAAAAATGAGAAAAGAAACTTTCAGGCCAATAGCTCTCATGTAATGAGAACAAGTTTTTGTTGTTGCCTTAAAATTGTGTTTATTAGAGAAAGAGAGGGGACGAAGGTGGGAGAAGCAGAGGAGAAAGGAGGAGAGAAAGCATCACTCTGGCAGGGATGGAACTTAGGACCTTATGCTTGAATATTCAATGCTTTATCCACTACACCACCTCCCAGACCACTTTAATATAAGAATTACTTGGAAGGAGTTGGGCTGTAGCGCAGCGGGTTAAGCGCACATGGAGAAAAGCACAAGGATCCTAGCCCTAGGTTCCCCACCTGCAGGGCAGTCACTTCACAAGTGGTGAAGAAGGTCTGCAGGTGTCTATCTTTCTCTCCCCTTCTCTGTCTTCCCCCCTCTCTCCATTTCTCTCTGTCCTATCTAACAACGACGGCATCAATACCAACAACAATAAAAAACAGTAAGGGCAACAAAAAGGAAAATATATATATATATATAATTACTTGGCGTACTCATTAAAAGAACAGATTCCCAATACCAGGCTCTCTTCAAGATTCCAATTAAGGGAGTCCGGCGGTAGTGCAAAGGGTTGGGCACACATGGCGCAAAGCACAAGGACCGGTGAGGATCCTGGTTCCAGCCCCGGCTCTCCACCTGCAGGAGAGTCACTTCACAGGTGGTGAAATAGGTCTGCAGGTGTCTCTCTGTCTCTCTTCCTCTCTATCTCCCCTTCTCTCTCAATTTCTCTCTGTCTCTATCCAATAACAAATAAAAATATTTTTTTCAAAATCCAATTCAAGCAGTCTAGGAGATGATGCAGTGGATAAGGTGTTGGACTCTCAAATATGAGGTCCTGAGTTTGATTCCAAGTAGTACATATACCAGAGTGATGCTCTAGTTCTTTTTTTCTCTTTCTATTTAATCTCTCGTATTAATAAATAAAATATTTTTAAAAAAAGATTCCACTTTGTAGGTCTGGGTGGAATCTAGCTTTCAAACAAGCTCAGGTTTAACTGGGGAAAGTTTAATAATGATTTTAAGCATTATATAATCATAAATTTTGATTCAGTTGTCTTTCATGGAAATTTCTTTCCTTCTTTTTTTTTTTTTTTTTTGCAGTGGTGGTGGTTGCAGGGGTTTCACTGTTCTTACCTAGTTTCTCAGATAGAAGGAGAATGAGAGAAACAGAGAGACACTATAGCACCAAGACTTTCCCCAGTGCAGTAGTACTCCCATGTGATATATGGACGGCTGTACGAATTGGGCATAGGAAGGAATCAGCAAAAATAATAAAAAATAAATCAAGCCTCCGACTCCCCACCTGCAGGGGAGTTGCTTTACAGGCTGTGAAGAGGGTCTGCAGGTGTCTTTCTGTCCCCCTCTCTGTCTTCCCCTCCTCTCTCCATTTCTCTCTGTCCTATCCAACAACGACATCATCAATAACAACAATAACTACAACGGCAAAAAAGGGAAAATAAATATTAAAAATTAAAATAAAATAAATGGAACAATTATAACAATATACTGTAATCAAAGTCATACAAATGTGATCTCCATTATTATTATTATTAAAGATTACAGTAATTAAAGTTATACAAATGTGGTCTCCTTTCATCTTCCTTTTCCTCTTTGCTTACAATGATTGAACCCGGCACATCCATGTCTCAGGCATGACATTTTTTTGCTATCTCTTCATTTCACATGTGGTCTCTTTCTCTCAAAGTATTATCTCCTTTTCCTCCTTTCCCCTCCTTTTCCTCCTTCTCCCTCCTCTTCCTCCCCCCACTTCTCTTTCTTTTCCTCCTCCCCCCTCCTCCTCCTCCTTCTCCAGATAGAGACAGAGAGAGAGGGAAAGAGACTAAAGCTTCCTTCAATGCAATGGGGCCCATACTCAAACCTCAGTGAGTTGTTATATCTCATCAACCCTGTAAGTATTTCAGACCTCAGATGTCTAAAAATGCAGAAATAAAAACGGATAAAGGGGACTACTGTATCCCACTATAATCTCAAATTCTAAGTAAAATGACTACTGGAAACATAAAAATGATTTTTTTATATTTGTGTTTAAAATCACAACACAGAACTAATACTTCTAAGAAAGTCTGCCTTTACCACTGTGTCCCAATAGATTTCAGAGATTTTTTCCAAATAATTAAAAATTTTCTTCTCATTATCTACTTTTTTTATTATTATATTTATTTATTTTTTATTCCCTTTTATTGCCCTTGTTGTTTTATTGTTGTAGTTATTATTGATGTTACTGTTGTTGGATAGGACAGAGAGAAATGGAGAGAGGAGGGGAAGACAGAGAGAAGGAGATAAAGGAAAGACACCTGCAGACCTGCATCACCGCCTGTGAAGGGACTCCCCTGCAGGTGGGGAGCTGGGGGATCGAACCCAGATCCTTAGCCGGTCCTTGCGCTTTTGCGCCACCTGCGCTTAACCCACTGCGCTACCGCCCGACTCCCCATTATCTACTTTTTTTCTTTCCTCCAGGGTTATTGCTGGGCTCGGTGCCTGAACCATGAATCCACCGCTCCTGGAGGCCATTTTTCCCTTTTTGTTGCCCTAGTTGTTGCAGCCTCGTTGCGGTTATTATTGCCATTGTTGACGTTGCTTTGTTGTTGGATAGGACAGAGAGAAATGGAGAGAGGAGGGGAAGACAGAGAGAGGGGGAGAGAAAGATAGACACCTGCAGACCTGCTTCACCACCTGTGAAGCGACTCCCCTGCAGGTGGGGAGCCGGGGGCTCGAACCGGGATCCTTACGCCGGTCCTTGTGCTTTGTGCCACGTGCGCTTAACCCACTGCGCCACCGCCCGACCCCCCATTATCTATTTTTATAACTTTTTTTTTTTTTTTTGCCTCCAGGATTATCGCTGGGGCTTGGTATCTGCACTACAAATCTACTGCTCCTGGAGACCATTTTTTCCCATTTGTTATCATTGCTGTCATTGTTGTTGGATAGGGCTGAGACAAATCAAGAGAGGTGGAGAAGAGGGGGGAGGAAAAGAGGGAGAGAAAGACACCTTCAGACCTGATTCACTGCTTGAGAAGTGACTCTGCCCCTACAGGTGGGGAAGGTGGGGGGCTGCGCCATGAGCGCTTAACCTGCTGCACTGCCGCCTGACCCTCCCCACTTTTATAATTTAAGAAATAAAACAAATCTATTAAATAGCAGTAACTCAAAACTAAAAGAGAAAGCACACTAGAAAATATAGGCTAATGTGTCAGCAAAATCTAGTAAATTTCTTTTTGGGAATAGTAAGACTCTTCAAACCTTCTAAGCCCACAGCTGGCTTGAATCCCCGTGCCTGCTGCCAGAGAAACACTATGATTTCTGGCTGCTGCCCTGCTGTGAAATGCAGCCCTGAAATAACACAGATATTGCATATTATGATGGCTTTACCAGAGCAGCAGGGCTTGAATTATTTATTTTGATCTTTGCAAAGGTATGCTGTCATCCAGATACGTTTATCTGCCCATCAAGTATGTTCAAATTGCTTGGTTTTATATAAGGAGTCTGTATTTAAAAACATCCACAAGAAAATAAAACACTGGGCAGTGACAAGTCAATGACTCTATCCAGCATTCCTAACAACTAAATCACTAGGTTGGTTCCACATGTACCGGAAAGGGCAGCCTGGACACTTGGAAAGTTCCATGACTTTCAAAAGGTCAACCAAGCCTGAGATGTATTGCTTTGCACTAGACTCTGAATTCCCAGATTCTTGCCCTGGGTAAAGAGCTCTGAGCCATCTCTGACTCCAGCAATTAAGTTCTTCATATGTAGCCTAAGAAATCTTAATTTTTCTCTGTGATATGAAATGTCATTTTGGCCTTGTGTTAATTTTGTTCTTAGATTTTTTTTTTTTTTAATTCAGTGAGAGTGAGATGGAATTCAGTTTTATTTTTTCCTCTCTGGAAATTCCATTTACACAAAGGAATTTCTATCAGGAGGAGGAGGAGAAGCTCTGCCTTGTACCATAGAATTCAAGCAAATTATGTACTCATTCATTAGAGGCAGCAGGGGACTTGCTTCTCTAATTTTTCTTTTGTATTTGGCTCCAAGAGATTAAACTTTCACTACCAATGTAGTGAGGAACCACTGGCAAACTGCTGGAAATATCTTCTGGATTAATTAGTGTACCTTTTTTTTTTTTTTACTTTTTTCTTTTCTTTTTATTTCTTTATTGGGGGATTAATATTGTTTTTGTTTGTTTTTTTGAACCAGAACACTGCTCAACTCTGGCTTATGGTGGTGTGGGGGATTGAGCCTGGGGCTTTGGAGCTTCAGGCACGAGAGTCTCTCTACATAACCATTATGCTATCTACCCCCACTGGATTAATGTTTTATAGTTGACAGTAAATACAATAGTTTGTACATGTATAACATTTCTAATTTTTCCACACAACAACACAACCCCCCACTGGGTCATTCTACCATTTTGTTCCGGGACCTGAACTCCCTCCACCCCAGAGTCTTTTACTTTGGTGCAATATACCAGCTCCAGTCAAAGTTCTGCTTAGTGTTTTCTTTTCTGATCTTGTTTTTCAACTTCTGCCTGTGAATGAGATCATCCCATATGCATCCTTCTGTTTGACTTATTTCACTTAACATGATCTTTTCAAGCTCCATCCAAGATGGGCTGAAAATGGTGAAATCATCACTTTTACTCTGAAAATGTTCAATAATTCTCGTTTATCTTTCTCTTCATTTAGCTCATTCGTTTCTTTGTTGATTTTCTGCCTCGATGATGTTTCAAGTTGAGAGAGTGTGGTGCTGAAGTCCCCTACTATTACTGTATTGCTGTAGCTCTTTCAGTAGATGTTTGATGTATTTAGATGCACTCTCCTTGAGTGCATAGATGTTGATAATCTTTAAGTCCTTTTGATTGATTGATCTTCTGAGCACTAAGTATCTCTACTTAAATTTTATTTATTTTAAGGTCTATCATATCAGATATGAGCACAGCTGTTCCTGCACTCTTTTTGTGTGGCCCATTGGCTTGTATGGTAGTTTTCCATCCTGTCATTATGAATCTGTGTTTGTCTCATTGAGTTAGGTGGGATTCCTGCAGACAACATATGGTTAGGTTATGTTTTCTGATCCATCTTCCTACTCTGTGCCTGCCTTTTAATAGCTTAATTCAGGCCACTGACTTTTATTGATATTAGTGATTAAAGTTTTTTTTTCTTTTTCCCCCTTTTGTTGCCCTTGTTTCTTTTATTGTTGTTGTAGTTATTATTGTTATTGATGTCATTGTTGTTGGATAGGACAGAGAGAAATGGAAAGAGGAGGGGAAGACAGAGAGGAGGAGAAAAAGATAGACACCTGCAGACTTACTTTACCATCTGTGAAGCAAACCCTGGTGGGTAGCCAGGGGCTCAAACCAGGATCCTTACATTGGTCCTTGCACTTCACACTACATGTGCTTAGCCTGTTGTGCTACTGCCCGACCTCCCTGAAGATATTTTAATGCCATTATTGTAGATTTTTAGAGTATTCTGATATATGGCATGTTTGTGGTGATCTGATTGTTTATAGGAGAACTTTCAGAACTTCTTCCAGGGCAGGCTTGGTGATAGTTTATCCCTTCAACTGTTGCTTATCTGAGGTTTTTATGTCTCCATGTAGCCTTAATGACAGTCTAGCAGGATACAGTAGTCTTGGTTGAGAGGCTTTCTCATTGAGCACTCGATAGATATCTTGCCATTCTCTTCTGGCCTGTCATGTTTGTGTGGAGAAATCTGCTGCTAATCTATGGGTTTTCCTCTGTAAGCGACTCTTTGTTTTTCTCTTGCAGCCTTCAGAATCTTTTCTTTATCCTTATTCCTTTTCATTTGAAATATAATGTGTCTTGGTTAATTAAGTCTGGGTTAATTCTGTTTGGGACTGTCTGAGCTTCTTGAACCTTTACGTCTTTTATGTTGTCTAGAAGTGTACCATTTCATAAAGTGCTTCTGGAGTTAAAAATCGGTCAAGTTAAAAATCGGGGAGTTGGGTGGTAGCGCAGTGGGTTAAGCGCACATGGCGTGAAGCACAAGGACTGGCATAAGGATCCTGGTTCGAGCCTCTGGCTCCCCACCTGCAGGGGAGTCACTTTACAGATGGTGAAGCAGGCCTGCAGGTGTCTTTCCCTACCCCCTTCTCTGTCTTTCCTTCCTCTCTCCATTTCTCTCTGTTCTATCTAACAATGACAACATCAATAACAACAACAATAACTACAACAATAAAAATAAATAAATAAATAAATAAATATTTTTTAAAAAAATTGGTCAAGCTGTCAAAAGTGTCCACACTTTTGCTGTGCAAAGAATAAAACAATCTCAGGAGTCGGTCGGTAGCGCAGTGGGTTAAGTGCAGGTGGCGCAAGGCGCAAGGACCGGCATATGGATCCCGGTTTGAGCCCCCGGCTCCCCACCTGCAGGGGAGTCACTTCACAGGCGGTGAAGAAGGTCTGCAGGTGTCTATCTTTCTCTCCCCCTCTGTCTTCCCCTCCTCTCTCCATTTCTCTCTGCCTATCCAACAACAACGACATCAATAATAACTACAACAATAAAACAAGGACAATAAAAGGGAATAAATAAATAAATATTTTTTAAAAAAAGAATAAAACAATCTCAATGGGCGTGTTACTGGGTCCTTCCCAGCTGGGTCTTATAATTGTCATTGCCGCTTTAACTACGGAGGCTCTGGCCCTCACCCCAGGCAAAGCCTCCTGGCTGCTCTTCAGGTAGTGCATTGTAATTTGGATCCTCATCTGGTATATCAAAAATAGCTTTAAGAATAGATGGTGTTTTCAGAATTCTTATTCCACCAGGCTGATTGGGAAATACATCTTCCAAGAAAAAATATGTATCCAACTGCAGTACTTGAAGTGTTTAAATATTAATTCAGGACTGAAGTACAGCTGAAATGGTGTGATCAACTGCCTTCTAGGCTTCTCTTCTTCTAGCGTTTGCCCTTCTTCCGTAGCCAGTCAACAGGTCAGGTTGAAAGCTGTCAGGAGCTGCTTGTTGCTGGCTTTGAAAGTGACTGGGATCCATGTGGATTCAGTCGGCTAGGAAGGATCGTCAGTTTCCCCAATGAATGGGTACTCACGGGATGCACCACGAGAAGGTCTAGCCAATGCATCTCCTAGGCTTCTCTGAGACCCAGATCCATTTCTTGAGGACCCAGTCATATCCTGTTCACATAACAGGAACTGGTGTTGCAAGTGCTTACCACAGCTGTGGTAGTGAGGATGCAGGCGGTTGTGTAGGCGTCACTGACCGGAGGGATTTGCAGATATTCCAGCCTCAGGCCCTGCTACGCCATCTTCCCCACCACCACCGACCTCCCCCAGATTTTTTTTTTTAATCAGTTGCTTACAAACCCTTTAGCAAGACTATTGTAAATAACCATCAAAAACATACAAAGAAGGGAGTCGGGCTGTAGCGCAGCGGGTTAAGCACACGTGGCGCAAAGCAGCGCAAGGACCGGCGTAAGGATCCCGGTTCAAGCCCCGGGCTCCCCACCTGCAGGGGAGTCACTTCACAGGCGGTTAAGCAGGTGTGCAAGTGTCTATCTTTCTCTCCCCCCTCTCTGTCTTCCCCTCCTCTCTCTATTTCTCTCTGTCCTATCCAACAACGACAAGGGCAACAAAAGGGAATAAATAAAATAAATAAAATTAAAATTAAAACATACAAAGAATATTTAGATCTGGGAGTCAGGCGGTAGCGTAGTGGGTTAAGCGCACTTGGCGCAAAGCGCAAGGACCGGCATAAGGATTCGGGTTCAAGCTCCCAGCTCCCCACATGCAGGAGAGTCTCTTCACAGGCGCTGAAGCAGGTCTGCAGGTGTCTTTCTCTCCCCCTCTGTCTTCCCCTCCTCTCTCCATTTCTCTCTGTCCTATCCAACAATAACGATGTCAATAGCAATAATAACTACAACAATAGAACAAGAGCAACGAAAGGGAATAAATATTAATATACAAATAAGAATATTTAGATCTACAATGTCCACTGTGTTAACCATGAACCACATATGGCTACTGAGTACTGACTGCAGCTAATCTGAACTGAGATTCATCATAAGTGTAAAATAGATATCAGGTTCAAAGACACCTTACAATTTTTAAAAAATATTTTATTTATTTATTAATGAGAAAGACAGGAGAGAGAGAAAGAACCAGACATCACTCTGGTACATGTGCCGCCGGGGATTGAACTTAGGACATCATGCTTGAAAGTCCAGTGCTTTAGCCACTGTGCCACCTCCCAGACCACTACAATTTTTCATCAATAACTTTCTACTACTTTCAAAATTATAATTTCTATGTTATAATATTTTTATATTAATAGGTTTAAATGCAATGAATTATTTAAATTAATTTCACATGTACCTTTTCACATTTAAAGTATGGCTACTAGGAAAATTTAATTACTTATATGTTCCTAATTATAGTTCTACTAGGTAATGCGAGTCTGTATAAAAGGAGTGTTTCATTACCAGAATACCATATGAATTACTCCATGAGTTTTAAAAACTGATTGACTTCTTCCATTTACCATGTTTTTTGTGTTGTTGTTTGTTGTTGTTTGTTTGTATTTTTGCCTCCAGTATTACTGCTGGGGCTCAGTGCCTGCACCATGAATCCACTGATCCTGGAGGCCATTTTTTTTCAGCTTTTGTTGCCCTTGTTGTTGTAGCCTTTGTTATGGTTATCATTGTTGTTGGTGATGTCATTCGTTGCTGGACAGGACAGAGAGAAATGGAGAGAAGAGGGGAAGCCAGAGAGGGGGAAGAGAAAGATAGACACCTGCCTCATTGCCCGTGAAGCAACTCCCCTGAGGCGGGGAGCCAGGGGCTCGAACCAGAATCCTCAAGCTTAGCCCGCTGCTCTACCACCCGAACCCCATGTACCATGTTTCTGTATCCTCCAAAGATTTAAAATATCCCCTCTTATCCATCATTGACCAAAGTTAGTTTTAACACAGGTAGTAATAAACTTTAAACACAATAAGAAATTATACTTACACCATATAGCTTTGGGGTTTGTTTTCCAAGGAAATTTTTTCCAAGAAATGAGATAGATAGTACAATAATGCCATAAGGAAATTGTCTAGATACTTATTCCTACAGGAAGATTAAAAAATATGTTAATAAAACATATATCAAACATGAAACTAGGGGGTTGGGTGGTAGAGCAGCGGGTTAAGCACAAGGACTGGCGTAAGGATCCGGGTTGGAGCCCCAGCTCCCCACCTGCAGGGGCGTTGATTCACAGGTGATGAAGTAAGTCTCCAGGTGTCTATCTTTCTCTACCCCTCTCTGTCTTTCCCTCCTCTCTCCATTTCTCTCTGTCCTATGCAACAACAAATGACATCATCAACAACAATAATAAACACAACAAGGCTACAACAACAGGGGCAACAAAAGGGGGGAAAAATGGCCTCCAGGAGCAGTGAATTCATAGTGCAGACACCGAGCCCAGCAATAACCCTAGGGGCAATATATATATATATATATATGAAACTTCACACACACACACACACACACACACACACACACACACAAATGGATGGACTGTGCAGATAAAGCACTGGACTCTCAAGTATGAGTTCCTGAGTTTGATCCCCAATATTGCATGTACAAAGTGGTCCTACCTAACTAACCTCACTCATAAATAAATCTTTGTTAAGAAAGTAAATGGGGGGGGGTGTCAGCGGTGGATCAGCGGGTTAAGCGCACATGGCAGAAAGCACAAGGATCGGTGTAAGGATCCCAGTTCGAGCCCCCAACTCCCCACCTGAAGGGGGGGTCACTTCCCAAGTGGTGAAGCAGGTCTGCAGGTGTCTATCTTTCTCTCCCCCTCTGTCTCCCCTCCCTCTCAATTTCTGTCTTATCCAACAACAACATCAATGGCAAAAATAACAATAAGGACAACAACAAGGGCAACAAAATGGGGGGAAAAAAGGCCTCCAGGAGCAGTGGATTCGTAGTGCAGGCACAGAGCCCTAGCAATAACCCTGGAGGCAAAAAGAAAGAAAGAAAGAAAGAAAAAAGAAAGAGAAAGGAGGAAGGAAAAAAGAAAGAGGGAACATGATGTAAGGAGTTTATTTTGCAAGTGATCTCAAATTTCAGAGCAATGAGAAGTGAAATAGGAAAGGGAAGGAAGCTATGGGGGAGGGGGTGTCTCTGGAGATAGTTGGGAAAAGCCTCTTGGAGATGTTACTTATCCCAGAAGACAAGAGAATATTTATTCACTAATTTTTCCTCCTGCGTATCACTGAAGGCTGCTTCTGAGTGTCTCCAGCTTTGCCCTGTAACATATTGCTACCATGGAAGAAAGCTTCTGGTAGAAGCCTCAAGTATCTGCCATAACAGCCTTCACTGAATTTGGGAAGGTCATGAATACCACTGAGCATTCACAATATAGGTACCTTGTGAAGCACAGCCTTAAGAAGACTCATAACTTACAATTTTGTATTCAAGGAAATTGAGGCTTAGAAAGATGAAGTTCTCTTCTCTTCCCCTATTTTTCCCCTCCTCTCTCCATTTCTCTCTGTCCTATCCAACAACGACGACATCAATAACAACAACAATAACAATAACTACAACAATAAGAAAACAAGGACAACAAAAGAGAATGAATGAATGAATGAATGAATGAATGAATAAATAAATAAATAAGAAAGGTGAAGTTCACCTAGAATCACATACACTTAGTACTTATTAGGTCTGCCAAATTAGTGGAGAAACTTATTTTTGTAAACGTTTTATCATATAAACTAAGTAGCTTTTATGGAATTTTGACAACCTTATTCTCCATACTTTTTGTTCTGGGGTTTTATGTGGGGACCTTGTGATTTCTGGTCCTCCCTCCTTTTTTTCTCTTTTGCCTCCAGGATTATCACTGTGTGCCTGCACTATGAACCCACTGCTCTGCGGCCATTTTTTTCCATTTTTTTATTTTTTATTTTTTGATAGGACAGAGAGAAATCGAGAAGGGAGAGGACAGAGAGGGAAAGAGAAAGATAGACACTTGCAGACAGGCTTTACCACTTGTGAGGCGACCTCCCTGCAGGTGCTGCAGGTGGGGAAGTGGGGGGCTTGAACTGGGATCCTTGCGCTTCATACTGTGTGCTTAACCCTGTGGCTACCACCTGGCTTCCTTTTTTTTTTTTATTGGATGGTCTCCCCTTTTTAGTTTCAGTCTTTAAGACTAAAGAGGATGGTTTACATAGAGCCAATCTCATGCCCTTTCTCCAAAAATCTGATTTACCATCATTTATTAGATGAGATTATTTTAAAATAAAGGAGAAAGGACCTAAAATATCTCAAAAACACTACATACGGGAGTCGGGCAGTAGTGCAGCAAGTTAAGCGCAGATGGCGCAAAGTGCAAGGCCCTGCATAAGGATCCCGGTTCGAGCCCCGGCTCCCCACCTGCAGGGGAGTCGCTTCACAGGCGGTGAAGCAGGTCTGCAGGTGTCTATCTTTCTCTCCCCCTCTGTCTTCCCCTCCTCTCTCCATTTTTCTCTGTCCTATCCAACAACGACGACATCAATAACAACAACAGTAATAACTACAAAACAATAAAAAAGGGCAACAAAAGGGAAAATAAATAAATATAAAATAATTTTTTAAGAATACACTACATACCTCATAAATGTCGTGAAAGAGCAGATCCGCTGCATCTCAGTATCCTGCAGCAAAAGCAAAGCAACAACTGAAAGGGAAGAAGTTGGACAATTGAAAGAAGGACAAAGACCTATATTAGGGCTCATATCAGATATAATGTAAGTGAGGAAACAGTTACTCACATTTAACATCATGAAGTGTTACATTGCCCTGTTCACCTCGTTTCTCTGAGGCTTTCGGTGACTTATCTCCTTTTAGAGTAAGCCTTTTATCTGTCAACCTGTTTTGGAATATCACAGTTTCTAGCAGTGTTTTAAGGGTGTTGGTTGTATTTCATCTATCCTGACGTGTATAAAGCTTTTCACTATAAAATACTAAAAACCTGAGTATCGCATATGAGCTTCATTTAATTTAGGATCATTTTGGAATATATTTTGTCAAACATTTTTTGTAGAATGCTTTTAAAAGATGTACTTATCTATGAGAGAAAGAAAAAAACAGTGCATTATTCTGGAACATTCAATATCAGGGGTCCAATTCAGGACCTCATGCTTGAGAATCCAATGCTTCATCCACCGCATCAAACATCAAACATTTTACTTATAATAGTAGGACTAGGAGGAATACACAGTGCCTGCTATAAAATATAAATTCCAATTCCATCCATAACAAGTCACTTAAATATGTAACCTACTGGATGGGGGGTAGATAGCATAATGGTTATGCAAAGAGACACTCATGCCTTAGGCTCCGAAGTTCCAGGTTCAATCCCCCACACCACCACATGCCAGAGCTGATTAGTGCTCTGGTAAAATAATAATAGTAATAATAATAATAAATAGCAATAATAAAAATAATCTACTTACAGTGTAGCACCATTTTTAGGTTTTAAAACAAAAAGTTGAAATTTTGCTACTAGATAGATTATTATAGGAATACAGTATAGGGACTAATGTAACTCCCACCATAAATCTGAAATGATGCATTTCTCCCCTGGATGCATATTTGCATTTCATCCTCAGGTAATAGGGATGGCAGTTTCTTAAGAGTTTATGAAGTCTTAAATAATTCTGTTGAGAGGTGCCATCAGCAACACTGCCATGCTTATGAGACTAAGCTACCTTTCTGAAGCCGGCCCATCAATTTCAGTAAAGTGAACTGCTTTGCCCCTCTTTGCTTTCTCCTTGACCTCTACTGCAGGTGCAAAACTGTAATGGAAATGAGAAAATTAGCAGGGGGTAGATAACATAACGCTTATGCAAAGAGAATCTCATGCCTGAGGCTCCCAAGTCCTAGGTTTGATTCCCCCGCACCACCATAAGCCAGAGCTGAGCAGTGCTCTGGTAAAATAATAAAATAAAATAAAAAGAAATGAGAAAATTAGGAACTTAATCTTTTTTAGGGAAAGGAAGAGTCATACCATGACATATCTCACATGATAGTTGGGCTTGCATTTACTACAAGTGGGATCTGAAAGGAATTGGAGGCACAGAAGTACTCAGTTCACTTACATACATGTGGAACAATTGTCTAGAAAACAAAAACAAACAGCAACAACAACAAAAACCTCTTAACCTTCACCTAGGCTGTGGGTGAGAGTGCTTTGCAGGAAACTGAGAGATTTTACATATGTACCAACAACTGTACTTACTGTAAACTATTAACCCCCCAATAAAAATATTTTTAAAAACTTAAATTTCAGACTATTATATTCAATCCCTACTTATGTGTAGCCTCCAGAATACTACCACACCATGTATAGAAAATTTATTTCCAAGACTCCTTGCCTATTTCTCCATTGATTCTCCTACTTCCTCACTAACCATGAGTTTAGTCAAAAATAAATGTTGATCCTATTGAATGTAATTGCTATCTTGTTTATCTCCTACCTAAGAGAACAACACATAAAAAAGTGCTTAGGTTTTATTTAAAAAGAAAAAAATATATTTCCAACATTACTGAAAATGTTGCAGTAACTTCCTAAGAAATAGAAAAATCACGATCAACAACAGATGAGTGGCTGAGCAAGTTGTGGTATATATACACAATGGAATACTACTCAGCTGTAAAAAATGGTGACTTCACCGTTTTCAGCCGATCTTGGATGGACCTTGAAAAATTCATGTTGAATGAAATAAGTCAGAAACAGAAGGATGAATATGGGATGATCTCACTCTCAGGCAGAAGTTGAAAAACAAGATCAGAAAAGAAAACACGTGGTCCAGGAGGTGGCGCAGTGGCTAAGGCACTAGACTCTCAAGCATGAGGTCCTGAGTTCAATCCCTGGCAGCACATGTACCAGAGTGATATCTGGTTCTTTCTCTCTCTCTCCTATCTTTCTCATAAATAAATAAATAAAATCTTAAAAAAAAAAAAAAAAGAAAAAAGAAAAGAAAACACAAGTAGAACCTGAAATGGAATTGGCATATCGTACCAAAGTAAAAGACTCTGGGGTGGGTGGGTGGGGAGAATACAGGTCCAGGAAGGATTCAGAGGACCTAGTGGGGGTCGTATTGTTATATGGGAAACTGGGGAATGTTATGCATGTACAAACTATTGTACTTACTGTTGAATGTACATTAATTCCCCAATTAAAAAAAAAGTGAAAAAAAAAAAAGAAAAGAAAGGTCAGGAAAGAATGGCTTTCACTGTAGTGTCTGAAATGAAGAAATATTTATGTGAATAGAAGGGGATAGTTATCTCAGAACAATGAGGGTGGCTGGTAGAATTTGTTGAAGTCTATGCAGAGGAGGTGGTCTGATGTAAGCATCAGATGAGCCATGCACTAAGTTAACAAAGTGCTCATTAAATTATAGCTGTTTAAAAAAAGAAAAGAAAAAGAAAAATCACAATCTGGAAGATTTGAAGAGTTTGTTTTATATTCAAGTACTTGTAATATGTCAGGTGCTCTTAGACATGATTTTATTTAATACAGAAACTCTATAAGGAAAGTGTTACTACTATTGCTATTTTTACACATAAGAAAAGTTGAAACTCAGAGAGAGGTTAAGCAACTTGCGCAAGATCACCTAGCAACTGCCAAGACAGGGATAATACACTAGCTACAGAGCAATGTCCCTAACTACCATATCCTTAATCCCCATCCTTAAATGGCTTGGCTTCCGAGCAACAAATAGCTGCATTGCTGCTCCACCCTGAGCTTTCCTTAGTATCTGTTTCAGTTGTGGACTCTCTGCTTAAATAAAAACATTACTTCTGTTGGGCGGGATCGTAAGTTTGGGGGGAGGGTGATTTTGCTAAATAATTATTTTGTGGTTTTAATGACATTTTTCTGGTATTTTAAATACTCTGAAATATTTAATAGTAGATATTTTCTTGGGATTCTGCTCTCAATTGTTTCACTTTCCATCCTGATTTTCTACTAGCCTCTCTCATGAGGGATAAACTCCAGCTTACCGAATCTTTAACCTGAGCATCTCACAAGTCAGTGCCTCAATTTCTCCATGTCTAAAAAGTAAGCTCATTTCCTTGCCCCCTTCACAAGGTGATTCTCCTAGTCTCACGTCAAAGGACAGTACCATCATCCATTCAGTGAGCAGGACAGATTTGCCTTTTCCCTTTGTTTCACAGGTACTCTTACCGTTACTTCTTGTACTTATGGCCATATTTTCCCAAGTTCCCTCAAAAGTAAATTTTTGACTTCTTTTGTCAGTCTTCAGCTGGGTCTTACTCATTTCTCCCTTGGGTTGCTGCATAAGCACTCTTGTCTCCCTCATTCTAACCTCATTCTATTTTTATTTTTTATTTTTTAAACATTTATTTACTCCCTTTTGTTGCCCTTGTTGTTTTATTGTTGTTATTGTTGGATAGGACGAGAGAAATGGAGAGAGGAGGGGAAGACAGAGAGGGGGAGAGAAAGATAGACACCTGCTGACCTACTTCACCGCCTACGAAGTGACTCCCCTGCAGGTGGGGTGCTGAGGGCTCGAACCTGGCGGGTCCTTGCACTTTGAGCCACATGTGCTTAACCCACTGCTCTACCGCCCAACTCCCTTCTCACCTCATTCTTGTATGTCATGTATTCCCCACAAAGCTTTGAGAGGTGATAAACAAAACTAGGTAGGTAGGAGAGCAGTGACTAAATAGACCTATATTGGCAGTTCCCATCCCTACCACTGTTTCCTCTCAACCTCATTTGTTTCTGTCCTGTTTCATTATATGTATTGATAGAATATCAGCATCATTGCTGCTGAAAAAAAAAAAACTATTCATGATTTAGTAATGTTTTATAAGATTATACAATAACAGAAGTTCAGTACCATACCACACCCACCAACATTCATCTTTAAATATCTCAGTCCTGTACCTTTTTCTTCCTACCAACATGGGTTTAGTTCTGACTCTAACTCTTACCTATGAAACTATCTGTGATCCTTCTATAACTTTGGTTCAATTGCTTAATTCCTCTGAGTCATTTCCACATCCCTAAAATGGGAATAATTATGCTAAATTCCCATGACTATTGTAAGCATTAGGAAGAAAACATGGAAATTTCTGGTACATAACTAGTACACAATGGCTAGTAGTTCAGCTTTCCACTTTTTAAAAGAGGTTTTATTGATTACATATGAGAGAAAAGAGAGAGAGAGAGAGTTAGTTTTATGTGAGATAGAGAAAGAATTGAACCAGGAAGCTCAGCTCAGGAATGCAAGCCCAGTGCTCTACCTGGTGATCAATTTCTCTAGTCACTGGCTAGCCATTTTAATGATCAGTGTGGAGATTAAAATTAAGGTTTTTTTTCTTTCTAATCTAATAAATTTACCTTTTAGAATTTACCATTACTACAGCAGGATCCATTAATGAAAAGTTGGTAATAAAACTCAAAGGGCAGTTTTATAAAGTAATTGAGAATATGGACTCTGAGCCAAACAGATCTGAATTTAAGCCATTTTAGTTACCTCTGAGCTGTGTGATTTGGCTTCATCACTTGATTTGCCTCAACTGCTTAACCCTGTGGCATGTTTCTTCTTGTAAAACTGAATTAACATGAAGCTGCATCAAAGATTGATAAATTGATTAGCCCAGTGCCTAGTATATTCAATTTTCTTGCCCAAACATGTAATTGTGTCAAAAGCTATAATAATAATAAAGCCTTGTTAAAATTTTACCTTCTGAATTCAAGAGATCTGGTTTCATCTTTCCAGTACCACATCCCTAATCGTAACCCCATTTGCTGTAAAAAGGAAACAGCAGCAAAAAATAATTGAGTTCATTCTACATATCCTTAGTGAGCTTTTAACACTAGTCACTCTTAAAATCTTAAATTTTTTTTCTTTGTTCTTTTACTGCAGGCCAAGGTTTTATCTTTTTTTGTTTGTTTGTTTTTTTACTGTATTAAGGAACAGAAGGAAGCTAGTTTGCACTAGTTCAAGACTAATCATAGCAATTTACCGATATATTGGACTTAAACCACAGCACACTCAAACGTCCAGGACAGCCTCGATTTTTTTTTTTTCCCTGAGGGGATTGGAGGAGCCTGCTGTATGGCTGACCTCAGACTTCACAGGAAATCCTCAAAGAGCACGTTGACCCCCTTCACCCACCCGGGAACCCGTCACCGCCCAGTCCCCACCGCCTTCACTTTTTAGACTTTGATGGAGTCCGACCCCAATCAGGGGCGATGTGGGGAAACTTTCCTCAGTATCTACTATCAGCGTAGGGAGCCATAATTCAGTTCTCACTGTTTGCCCAATGGACTTCTACTTTTGTTTAGTGGGCAAAAGCGCCCCTTCTCTCTGAGCCCGGCTCGCCCGGCTCGCCCGGCTGCACTCACTTCGGACCGGGAGTTGGCAGACAGGTCCAACCGCTTCTTCCTCGCCGATGCTATCAATTCCGGGATCCGAAGCATGCTCTCCCAGCCGGGCATTGGAAGCTCTTCCTCCTAGCCAGCCTCGTCGCGTCTCCCAGGCAACAGGCCCGGAGAGCGGGGAGACAGCACAGGGGTGGTCCCGACCCCGCTTCCGCCGCGGGCAGGCGGCCCGGCCAAGTGCGCTCCACGTCCCGGAGGCATCCGGGCACTGGCTTTGCCCAGGCCGCCTTCTGACAACTTCTAGAGTTGCTTTTCTCTCTCTTTTCTTTCTTTCTTTCTTTCTTTCTTTCTTTCTTTCTTTCTTTCTTTCTTTCTTTCTTTCTTTCTTTCTTTCTTTCTTTCTTTCTCTTTCTTTTTCTTTCTTTCTTTCTTTCCTTTCTTTTTCTTTCTTTCTCTTTCTTTTTCTTTCCCTTTCTTTCTTTCTCTTTCTTTTTCTCTTTCTTTCTTTCTCTTTCTTTCTCTTCTTTCTTTCTTACTCTTTCTCTTTCTTTCTCTCTTTCTTTTTCTTTCTTCCTTTCTTTCTGCCTTTTTTTCTCTTTCTTGCTTTCTTTTTTTTCTTTCTTTTTTCCTTCCTTCCTTTCTTCCTTTTTTTTTTTTTTTGTCCCCAGGGCTATTGCCAGGGCGTGGTGCCTGCACTATGAATCCACTGCTCCTGGAGGCTGCCCCCCCTTATTTATTTTAAATTTTTTTTCCCTTTTGTTACCCTTGTTATTTATCGTTGTTGTTATTGTTGTTGCTGCCATTGGATAGGACAGAGAGAAATCGAGAGAGGAGGGGGAAGACAGGGGGAGAGAAAGACACCCACAGACCTGCCTCACCACTTGTGAAGCGACCCCCGACAGGATGCTTGAGAGGGTCCTTGTGCTTCCTTCATGTGCCTTTAACCCACTGCGCTACCGCCTGGCCCCCCTTCCTTCCTTTCTTTCTTCTTCCTCATACATTTTTATTTTTTAAAATCTGTTGTTTATTTATTTATTATTTATTTATTATTGTACAGAGACCGAGAAATTGAGAGGGGAGGTGGAAATAAGAGAGAGGGAAGGAGACACCAGCAGCTGTACTTCACCACTAAGCTTTCCCCCTGCAGGGGCTTGAATGTAATGTGTGCACTTAACCAGGTTCACCACTGCCCAAGGGTTCATTTCTCTTAATGGTCTTGTCTTTATAACCTTCCAATAGTGAAGTTGGAAGTTGAGGCCTTTACTGTTAGTTCTTTTTTGTGTAGTGATGATTCAGTTCCATGGGGAAGGTTGATTTATTCCAAACTTAATAATTAGCACTAGATTAAATTCAAATCCAGGTTGTGGTTATGATCCTGCTTCTGAAAATACCCAAGCCAGGGGTTATGAAGGCTTTTTTCCCCCATAGCACTGCTCAGCTCTGGTTTATTGTAGTGCCATGGGTTATGAGAAATTTTAAGAGTGTGTAAAAGTGTTGCTTACAAGAACCAGACAATAGTGCATCTGGTTAAGTGCACACATTACATTGTGCAAGGGCCAAGGTTCAAGTCCCCAGTCCCCAGGGGAAAGCTTTTCCAGTGGTGAAGCAGCACTGCAGATGTCTCTTTTTCTCTTCCCTCTATCTCCCCTTCCCTCTTGATTTTTCTCTGTCTCTACCAAATCAAAATAAATAAAATTTAAGTGTTGCTTAAAGTAAAAAAAAGAAGTGTGTCATTGATAGGTCACTTGATTTTTTTATTACTTTTATTTGTTAGATAGAGACAGAAATAAAGAGGGTAGGGGAAGACAGAAAGGGAGAGAGAAAGAGAAACACCTGTTTCACCACTGGCAAAGCTATCTCCCTGCATGTTGGGACCAGGGGCTAGGACCTGGGTCCTTGTGCATTGTAACATGTGCACTATACCAGGTGCGCCACTACCCAGACCCTCAGTTGATATTTTTATTTACATATATACAATACCATTGAGCAGTCTCCTGAGGTCCAATTTTTCTTTCCTTAGAGAGAGAGAAAAGAGGAGGAGACAAATAAAATAGAGACACCACATTCACAGAGCTCCCCCACACCTATCTTCTGACATTCTGTGTTGGGATTAGAACTCAGGGGCTCACATATGGCAAGAGCCCTGTAAAGGAAATCTTTGGTAAATCGAAAAGTATCTTATACTGCTATAAAACCACACCTAACCAAAAAATAAACAAACAAAAACAAGGGTGGGATCTGTTTTTACAGGTCTAAATAATCATTTTTAAAGCGGCTCTAGGGGTCTGTATGGGTAGCGCAGCAGGTTAAGTGCACATGGCATCAAGCACAAGGACCTGGTTTGAGCCCCCAGCTCCCCACCTGCAGGGGGGTTGCTTCGTAAGTAGTGAAGCAGGTCTGCAGGTCTCTTATTTTTCTTTTTTGTTTTGTTTTTTATTTTATTTTCTCTTTTGTTGCCTTTGTTGTTTTTATTGTTGTAGTTATTATTAGTTGTCGTTGTTAGATAGGACAGAGAGAACTGGAGAGAGGAGAGGAAGACAGAGAGGAGAGGAGAGAAAGACACCTGCAGACTTGCTTCACCACCTGTGAAGCGACTCCCCTGTAGGTGGGGAGCTGGGGGCTCTAACTGGAATCCTTATGCCTCCAGTCCTTGTGCTTTGTGCCAAGTACGCTTAATCCGCTGCACTACTGCCCAACTCCCAGGTCTCTATTTTCCTCTCCTCCTCTCGGTCTCCCCCTCCCCTCTCAGTTTCTCTCTGTCCTATCCAACAACAACGACAGCAATAATAATAACAGCAAGGGTAACGAAAGGGAAAAATAGCCTCCAGGAGCAGTGGATTCGTAGTGCAGGCAGGCACCAAGACCCAGCAATAACCCTGAAGGCAAAAAAAAAAAAAAAAAGAAAGAAAGAAAAGAAAAGAAAGAAAAAAAAGAACATTTAATAAAAAAATTACGTGGCTCTAAATAATTTAAAAAAAATATTTATTAAAAAAATATTTATTTGTTCTCTTTTGTTGCCCTTGTTTTATTGATGTAGTTATTATTGTTGTCTTCATTGTTGGATAGGACAGAGAGAAATGGAGAAAGGAGGGGAAGACAGAGAAGAAGAGAAAGATAGACACCTGCAGACCTGCTTCATCACTTGTGAAACGAACCCCCTGCAGGTGGGGAGCCTTGGCGCAAACCTTACTCCAGTCTTTGTGCTTTGTACCACCTGCGCTTAACCCATTGCAGAAGTTATGACTTTTATAAACCACTCAATACTCGATTTAAAGTAGGTGAATAACTGATGGGATGTTTGAGTTTTATAAAAAGAAAGTTATTTCATCTAGACAGGTCATATTTATATTTAAGATGCTGCACAAGGGGAGAGGGAGAGGAGGAGAATACATAAAATAAATTCTTAGATTGAGGAGATATCTCATGAGTGCAGGAGTTGTATACCTGAGGTCCAAGATTCATTCCCTGGTGTGTACACCAGAGCTGAATGGTGCTCTGGTCTCTCTCATAAAAACAACATTTTTAAAAAATATGTATTTATTTCCTTTTTGATGTCCTTGTTTTTATTGTTGTTGTAGTTATTGTTGTTGATGTCGTTGTTGGATAGGACAGAGAGAAATGGAGAGGGGAAAATAGAGAGGGGGAGAGAAAGATAGACACCTCCAGACCTGCTTCACCGTTTGTGAAGCGACACCTCTGCAGATGGGGAGCCGGGGCTCGAACCAGGATTCTCACGCCGATCTTTGCACCTTGCCCCACTTGCACTTAACCCACTGCGCTACCGCCTGACTCCCTAAATATAACTTTTTAAAGAAAGAAATAAAATTGTTATGGCTCCTTAACATATTGAATAGATGTATATTAGATAACCAGAATGCATATTGTTTAAATATGTAAATAGCATTATCACCTAGTGTAAAATTTTAATGGATTTCCATTATATATACCAAATATAATTTTTTTGTTTTAGAATTACATGTCTTGCACACTGACAACCTGTTTTGATAGATGTCTAGATTTATTTGCTTAACAACTTGTACAACTATATTAATCAGACATTCAAGTAAGAATTTAAATGCTGCGGTTCAGCAGGGCGGCAGAGCAGGTAGACATAGACCGTGCATATGTGAAGGCCTAAGTTCAATGCCTGGCACCACAAATGCCAGAGTGACACTCTGGTTCTCTTGAATCAGTAAAAATTTTTAAGAGGAAAAAAAAAAAAGACTAGTCTGAGAAATAAGCTTTCTCAATACTTTAGCATTCTGTGTATTATTACATTTGCTTTACTCCTGACCACTAGTCCTTGGTATAATTCACTATTTTCAAGTGACATAAGTTATTTTTCTTTTATATGGCTTTATTTGGGGTTAATGGTTTACAATATTTTTTTTTTAAGATTTGTTTATTTAGAGTAGGGGTAGATAGCATAATATTTATGCAAATAAACTCTCATGTGTGGCCTGGGAGGTGACACAATGGATAAAGCTCTGGATTCTCAAGCATGAGGTCCCAAGTTCAATCCCTGGCAGCATATGTACCAGAGTGATATCTGTTTTTTTCTTTCTCCTCCTATCTTTCTCATTAATAAATAAATAAATAAAATCTTTAAGAAAAAAACTCTCATACTTAAAGCTCCAAAAGTCCCAGATTTGATCCCATAAGGTAGAGCTGAGTAGTGCTCTGGTTAAAGAAAAAAAAAGCTCAAGATTTATTTAGGGGTTAGGTGGATGGTACACCCAGTAGAGCATACCTGTTATCATCTACAAGGTTTAAGTCCCCACTTCTCACCTGCAGGGGGAAGCTTCAGGAGTGATGAAGCAGTGCTGCAGGTGTCTCCCTTTCCCTATCTCTATTCCCCCGTCCCTCTCAATTTCTCTCTATTGCTGTCAAAGAGAGTGGGGTGGGGTGGGAGGCCCGTGGTGGCACACCAGGTTAAGTGTGTATAGTACGAAGCCCAAGGACACACGCAATGATCCTAGTTCCAGCACCCCCCCCACACACACACACACCACACACCTGCAGGAAGGTCACTTCACAAGTGGTGAAGCAAGTCTACAGGTGTCTTTCTTTCTCCCTATCCTCCCCCCCAATTTCTCTCTGTCCTATCCAAAAAACTGAAAAAAAAGTCCACCAGGAGCAGTGGATTCATACTGCAGGCACCAAGACCCAGTGATAACCCTGGAGAGAGAGGAAGAGGAAGAGAGAGAGAAATTGGCTGCCTGGGGCAGTGGATTCAGCCTTCAGGAAGCGAGCCCCAGCTCACTTGTGGCAATTAAAAAATAGTATTTACCAAAAAATTAATTTATTTATTAATGAGAAAGAAACAGAACATCACCCTGGCACATAGGATACCAGGGATCAAACAGTACCTCATGCTTAAGAGTTTAATACAACATCTACTGTACCATCTCCTGGGCCAATGTAAATTATTTCCTTTAAAAAGTATATTGGAAAAAGAAATCAAGAGGAAAGGGAGAAATAGAAAGAGAAACATATCTATAACACTGCTTCATCACTCTCAAAACTTTCTGCCTGCATGTGGGGACTAGGGGCTTGAACCCAGTTCCTTGCATATTGTAACATGTATACTCAACCATGAGCATCACTGCTCAACCCTGTAAATTATTTCTTAAACTGTAATTTAGCCTCATCTTAACATCAAGTACTTTTTCCAGTGTCATTTGACTATGGCTGATAAAATATCTGCCAAGGAGTTCTCAGGAGTTATCTGGATACCAGTTTTAACTGACCGCTAGAAACACTGAATGACTATATACTGGTAGTTTTATCTTAGTAATATTCAGATGTGGGTAAATCTGAGAAGGCACAAACACTCAAGAAAACTAGTTTTACCATTTTTTAAATATTTGATCTGACAGAAACTGAGAGAGTGGGCGAGAGAGAGAGAGAAATGCTTATAGCACTGCCTCACCACTAATGAAACTTCCCCCCTGCAAGTGGGGACTGGGGGATTGAACCCTAGCCCTCACACATGGTAAAAGTACTCTCAACCAGGTGTGCCACTGCTCAGTCCTCTCAAGTCACTTCTCAAAATTAGGAATTGAGGTATACCTATATTGATTAATGTTAGTATTACAGAAAACTATCAGAGGGGCCAATAAAGTAGCTCACTTCAGTAGTGTGCTGCTGCTTTGCCATGGGCCTGATCTCAGTAAGTCTGGCCTCCACAGCACTGGAGGAAGCTTTGGTACTATGTTCTTTCACTCCCTGACTCTTTGTCCCTGTTTGCAGGGGCGGGGGGGTCATCCCAGGGTACCAGAGCACTGAACAACTACCTCCTACCCAGGCCATAAGAGACAAAAAATAATTAAAAAAAAAAAGCTAGCAATGGCCAGTTATTAGAGATTATCATTGGTCATTTTCCTGACACTTTGGAAACTAATTTGTTCTAAAATGGGTTATATCAAATTGTACTCATATTATTCTGAAGTTAGAGTAAGGAATAAACACTTGAAACAAATGAAAGACTAGTAAAAGGTTGATAATCAAAGATGTAAGTTAAACATCATTCACTTACCTGAGTCTGTTAGTACCCAGGTAAATTACCAAATATTTCTGCGATGTTACTTGTTATCAATGAAACACCTTTAATTCTCAGTGAAAACTTTCCATCAAAGTGGAACCAGCATTGAAAACCCTGTTATCTCAGCTTTTCAAAGTGTAAAGAGCAGCCATCTTTACAGCTTTTCAGTTTATTTTGATAAATTTCACAATTGTCATTTTATCTTCCTACCCTTCCCCACTCAAGGGACTTAAAAACAACTTATGTACCTAAGAATCACTTAAGAATGTGAGTCATTAACTACCAGAGTCATGTTAATTCTAGGCTCACTGGCTTTATAGTTTTTAATTATTCATACTATTTCAAAAGTTAATTTGTTTGCATAACACAACAGTACTGTGTGTGTGTACTGATAGGACAGAAACTGAAGGGGTAGGAGATAGGCATCTGCATCACTGCCTCACTGTTAGTGGAAATTCCCCCATGCAGATGAGGATTTGCTTGTTTAAACCAGAGCACTGCTCATATGTCTTATGGTGTTACAAGGGATTGAATCTGGGACCCAGCCTGAGACTTGAGTGCCATCTCCCTGGCCCCTACCACTCTTGAAATCTTTAAATATAAGCTCAGTAATTCACTTTTTTTAAATGCAGCATCACGGTATTGCATGTGTGTGACACCACCACTACTGGGACAACTTTTTCTTCTTTTTCTTTTTTTTAACGTAAAGACACAGCACCACTCCACCACTCCTAGAGCTTACCCCAGTATCCAGATATTCCGGTGTAGCACCAAGGCTCAAACCCAAGGCCTCACACTTGGTAAGGCAAATACTATAAACAATATGAGCTGAGTCTACATCATTTGAAAAGAGATACCAAAATGTCTATATGAAATGAATTTTAGGCATTTTCCACTGAGTTACTGATTTCCTCCATGTCTCCCATAAAGGAATCAGAAAAGCAGAAGTGGCATCCTACTAAAAACATGAAAAACAAAATGAAACCTTCTTCAAAGGTTGTGAAATTTAAACTGTAGAACCAAGATAATGTATGCTATCACATGTGTCATCTTAACAACTGGTAGTGTATTAAAATGCAGAAATATCCTGCAGTGTCTTTTAAAAGAGAATGATTTTAGTGGTTTAAGACAGGTATTGCAAAAGCTACTCAAGTAAGGGAGAGAAATCCGTATATCCCCCCTTCTACCCCAGCTGGTCATAATTGCTGGGAAACTATCCTTATGGAATATGCCATACATGCTTGGTTGTTTTTATTAAAAGGAGTCTGACTAAATTTGGACACCAAAGGGCTTTAAAGTTTGCCTGCTGAGTCGTGTTTCAGGGACCCGAAAGCATCTTGTTTCATACGACCTTAGGAAACTGCCAAAAGACAGCTCCTGTCCTAGCTGTTACTGGAGAATCATCTTACGCAATTCCAGAATAAAGCTTGTATTTTTTGCTGGAATATCCAGGTGAATTTTCACATGAACATTTAAACTGAAATCTTAAGAGTAGCAGTACACCCAGATCTTCTCCCCTTAAGCTGCTGGTAATTCAAAGCCGGAGCCTCATCTGAGAATTAGACAAGACTGAATTAGACTTCACATTATACTAATATGCTTTCAATAAACCAACACGAATAAAACAGTAAGAACAGAAAACTCCAAGACCAATTTTGAGATCAATTTCAGCTTTACTTTAAATTTGAAATTATGTATTTTGTTTGCAAAAACGTGTGCCTGTCCCCAACATTGCTGCAGTGTTCACGCTAGTGTTTTAGTACACAAAAATAAAGCTTCTATATATCTTACTGTTACCAAACTTCCACAGAACATTGTGCAAACTTCAGGCTTCTCCTCTCAAATAAATCTCCATACAAAAACTAGGCTAACCAAAAATGCACCTCAGCAAATACATAAAAATGCACTAAAGAGAAACCTCAAAGTTTTTGTTAAAAAAAAAAAAAATCAAACTTTAGAACTGACCTTTTACAATTCAACTAAGCTGTTGTACCTTTCCTTTCTTATGCATATACCGGGATAAAGACTTCCAACACTAGATCTCCTACTTGGCGGGGGGGGGGGGGGGGGGGGAGGGGGGGAGGGGAGGGCATTTCAAAGAAAAACAAGGAGGGTAAAAGAGAGAAAGGAACAAGAGGTTTACGTTGACTCCAGCGCAAACTTAGTCCACTTCCTCGATGGTTGGTCCCCCGGTGGCTCCGGAAGCGCCGCCGCCAGGGCCGCCTTGGTAAAGTTTGCTGATGATGGGGTTGCACACTCTTTCCAGCTCTTTCTGCTTGTGTTCATACTCTTCTTTCTCTGCCATCTGGTTTCGGTCGAGCCAGCTGATCACCTCCTGACACTTGTCGAGGATCTTGTTTTTGTCCTGCTCGCTAATCTTGCCCCTCAACTTCTCATCTTCCACCGTCTGCTTGATGTTGTACGTATAGGACTCCACGGCGTTTTTGGCCGCTACGCGGTCGCGATTGGCTTCATCTTCTGACTTGTACCTCTCCGCCTCCTGCACCATCCGGTCAATGTCGTCTTTGCTCAGACGACCCTTGTCGTTGGTGATGGTGATTTTGTTTTCCTTGCCGGTGCTCTTGTCGGCGGCGGTGACATTGAGAATGCCGTTGGCGTCGATGTCGAAGGTGACCTCGATCTGGGGGACCCCGCGGGGCGCCGGGGGAATCCCGGTCAGGTCGAACTTCCCCAGCAGATTATTGTCCTTGGTCATGGCCCGTTCGCCCTCGTACACCTGCACCAGCACGCTGCTCTGGTTGTCGGAGTAGGTGGTGAAGGTCTGCGTCTGCTTGGTGGGAATGGTGGTGTTGCGCTTGATGAGCGGGGTCATGACACCGCCTGCCGTCTCGATGCCCAGCGACAGCGGAGTCACGTCGAGCAGCAGCAGGTCCTGCACGTTCTCCGACTTGTCCCCGATGAGGATAGCCGCCTGCACCGCAGCGCCGTAGGCCACCGCCTCGTCAGGGTTGATACTCTTGTTCAGCTCCTTGCCGTTGAAGAAATCCTGCAGCAGCTTCTGGATCTTGGGGATGCGGGTGGAACCGCCCACCAGCACGATCTCCTGGATCTGGCCCTTGTCCAGCTTGGCGTCGCGCAGGGCCTTCTCCACCGGCTCCAGGGTGCCGCGGAACAGGTCGGCGTTCAGCTCCTCGAAGCGGGCGCGGGTGATGGACGTGTAGAAGTCCACGCCCTCGTAGAGGGAGTCGATCTCGATGCTGGCCTGCGTGGACGAGCTCAGGGTGCGCTTGGCGCGCTCGCAGGCGGTGCGCAGCCGCCGCACGGCGCGCTTGTTGGGCGCAATGTCCTTCTTGTGCTTGCGCTTGAACTCCTCGGCCAGGTGGCTCACCATGCGGTTGTCGAAGTCCTCGCCGCCCAGGTGGGTGTCGCCGGCCGTGGACTTCACCTCGAAGATGCCGTCCTCGATGGTCAGGATGGACACGTCGAAGGTGCCGCCGCCCAGGTCGAAGATGAGCACGTTCTTCTCGCCGCCGGCGGAGCCCTTCTTGTCCAGGCCATAGGCGATGGCAGCCGCCGTGGGCTCGTTGATGATGCGCAGCACGTTGAGGCCGGTGATGGTGCCCGCGTCCTTGGTGGCCTGGCGCTGCGAGTCGTTGAAATAGGCGGGGACCGTGATGACCGCGCTCTGCACTTTGCCCCCCAGGTAGGCTTCGGCGATCTCCTTCATCTTTGTCAGCACCATGGACGAGATCTCCTCCGGGAAGAAGGTCTTGATCTCCCCCTTGTACTCCACCTGCACTTTGGGCTTCCCTCCCTCGCTCACCACGCGGAACGGCCAGTGTTTCATGTCCGACTGCACCGTGGCGTCCTCAAACTTCCGTCCGATCAGCCTCTTGGCGTCGAAGATGGTGTTGGTGGGGTTCATGGCCACCTGGTTCTTGGCGGCGTCGCCGATGAGGCGCTCGGTGTCGGTGAAGGCCACGTAGCTGGGGGTGGTGCGGTTGCCCTGGTCGTTGGCGATGATTTCCACCTTGCCGTGTTGGAAGACTCCCACGCACGAGTAGGTGGTGCCCAGGTCGATGCCGATAGCCGGGCCGCGGGCAGACATCCTGACTGATGACCGGCAGGCGACGTTAGGAGGAAAGCTGAGGAGCGAAAACCCGCGGCGTCTACTAGTCAACTAACGGTCGCCACGCACCGCCCACCGCGAGCGCAACCAGCGTCTCCGCGCTCTGCCCCGCTCAGCTCCCCGCTCTTATAGCCACCTCCCAGCCGCCCTCTGGAAACTCCCAGAGCCAATCCGCTCCCGGGACCGCCCGCCGCAGGCTTGCCTGGGTCAGAGTGACCGGCCTGCGGCCCAACAGATTTCAAGCAGGGGGAGGGGGGCTGGACCCCCGCGGGCGCGAGGAAGAGAGGGGCGGACGTTATGCAAATGAGCTCCTGCTGGGTCTCCCGGGCGACGGGGCGTCGCGACGTTTCCAGCGTTCCACGCGCTTTGCTAACGTTAGATTGCTCGAGCCACCCAGACAGGTGTACTCGCCTTTTCTGGAGTTTGTCTTTCCTGAGACAGGATTGGCCTTGACCGCCGGATTGGCAGGGCCCGTGGCCAATGAGCAGCGAGGATTCCTACGCTGGGTGGGGAAGGTGGCTTCGGGTGTGGCGCGGGGGGTGGGGAGGAGGAAGGTGCTGGAAGGGGATCCGGGGGAAGGGAGTTGTCCTGGCCGCTAACTACGTTTGCGAGATCTGAAGTGCGGTTTACAATCCAGTGTTCCGACTAAGCACTCAGGGGCGAGGCAGTTGGGTTTGAGAGGGTTGCGCCGTGGAAACTGGGCCCCAACTTTCCGCTTGCGCCATTAGACTGAAGGGACGGGGTGGGGCGGGGCGGGGCGCGGGCGCGGCTGGTGCTGGAGGGCGGCTCCCCGCCCGCCGACCCGCCTCCCCTAGTGAGGACAGGCGACTGGGAAGTTCTGGGACCGGCGGTCGACCTTCCGGAATTTGGCTTTTGCGCATTTCGGAGGGGCTCGCTGTGCGCAAGCGCTGGATAAACACTGACGGGCTGGGGGCCCTCGGGGTCCGGGAGACGCGAGCGGCTGCGACTCGGCCTCCCTCCCCGGTTAAGCTTTCCCAGTCTCGCTTTTCTCTTTTCCTGTTTGCCCTGCCACTTCAGGCGTGCGAACTCCATCGCCCCGTGATCTCCACAGCTCCCTGATGTTCAGTTCAATGCTTCCTCCGCCGGTTTGAGCTCGCTGGCAGATCCGTAGATGAACCCAAACCCGCACCTTGAAGCGCCGTCCGACAGCCGCGTCTCCGGCCCGGCGGGGCTCTCTCGCCCCCAGTTGGCTCGCGTGCGGTTTATAAGCGTGGCACATACTTTCTTTTACTTTAGCGGCTTAGCTTCTCCCCACCACCCAGAAGGTACATGAAAAGGGGCGCGACTCCGTCTCTCCTTTAATCTGAGAACTGGGCCTGAACTGTCTGGCCTCAAGCAATAGGAGGCAGAAGGGACTGGCTCCTCTACACAGGACCCCACAAGCAAAACTACTTGTTAAAAAATAAATAACAGGGAGTTGGGAGGGCGCGAAGCGCAAGGACCTGCATAAGGATCCCGGTTCGAGCCCCCGGCTCCCCACCTGCAGGGGCGTCACCTCACAAGCGGTGAAGCAGGTCTGCAGGTGTCTGTCTTTCTCTCCCCCTCTCTGTCTTCCCCTGCCCTCTCCATTTCTCTGTCCTATCCAACAACGACATTCATCATCATAATAATTACCACAACAACAATAAAACAACAAAGGCAACAAAAGGGGGAAAAATGGCCTCCAGGAACAGTGGATTCGTAGTGCAGGCATTGAGCCCCAGTGATAACCCTGGAGGCAAAATAAATAAATAAATAAATAAATAAATAAAATAACACCTGGTTGAGTGCACATGTTACAATGCGCAAGGGGTTCAAGCCCCCGGTCCCCACCTGCAGGGGGAAAGCTTTGTGAGTGGTGAAGCAAGTTTGCAGGTTAGGTCTGTCTCTCTCCCTCCCTATCTCCCCCCTTCCTGTCAGTTTCTGTCTCTTATCAAATAAGTTTTAAAAAATTAAAACAAAAATAAATAACACTTCACATTATTGGGGACAGAAGGGGGGAAACTTCGTTTAATAAGCCTTAATATGAGAGTTAAAGGGCCTGAAATTGTCTTTAAGAGGCTGAGAGTCTAGGAAGTCACCTAAGTTGAGAACGATGCCATTGGGAAGGCAAAGCGTGTTGTTGGCAGGGGCCTTCTTGCAGAGACAGGCTGGGGCCAGGTGCCCAGTCTGTGAGCAGAGGAGAGGAGGGTCTTAGAAGTGTGTAAATGACACTAGTATATGCTCTGGGGCGAATACAAGCACACACAGAAAGTGGGGTCACTAGAAGTTCATGGGTACAAGCGAGAAATAGCCTCTGTGAGTGGGCAGCAAACATTCCAGAGCTTTACGTGCCATGATCTCTCCACTGACGCTGGGGGAGGGGTTACTATCCTTTGAAGTGAACTGGTTGTGTGAAGTGCTAGAGAAATTCTGGCCCGAAGAATACAAAAGTTGTCTATAGATTTCCAATTTTTTTTTTTTTTTTTCCCCTCCAGGGTTATTGCTGGGCTCGGTGCCTGCACCATGAATCCACCACTCCTGGAGGCCATTTTCCACCCTTTTTGTTGCCCTTGTTGTTGAAGCCTCGTTGTGGTTATTATTATTGCCATTGTTGATGTTGTTCATTGTTGGACAGGACAGAGAGAAATGGAGAGAGGAGGGGAAGACAGAGAGGTGGAGAGAAAGACAGACACCTGCAGACCTGTTTCACCGCCTGTGAAGCTACTCGCCTGCAGGTGGGGAGCCGGGGGCTCGAACCAGGATCCTTACGCCGGTCCCTGTGCTTTGTGGTATATGCACTTAACCCACTATAGATTTCCAATTTTTAAAAACACATTTGCTGTTAATTTATCAGTCTTGTTTTGGAAATACTGGTTGTAACCACAAATGTCATTTCTTTTTCCATGAAAGCAGTTAAAGAAAGGAAAGAGAGGGGTAAACTGGCACACTTTGAAGTCTCAAATTGTCAGTACAGTTCTCTTGCTTTGATTCTTGTAAATTCTCTTTTATGGAGTTTTTGAAAAAAGGGAATTGAGGCAGTTGGTGATGCACCCAATTGAGTGCACACATTACCATGTGGAAGGACCAGGTTCAAGCCACTGGCCCCATCTGTGGAAGGGAAGCTTCATGTGTCTCTTTCTCCTCTTCTCTACCTCCTCCTTCTCTCTTAGTTTCTGTCTCTATCCAATAAGCAAATTAAAATAAATAGTGGAAAGAGGGAATTGGACTGGAGAACAATGCAAACTCTAGGATTAATGATAAAAATGTGATTTAGAGATAGTGTCCCAGCTACAACTGAAAAACATACAGAGCCTTGAGAAATACCAACTTTTCATTTGGCTATTCAGACAGCCCTTACCTCAGGCAAAGCGAGACTTCAAGGAGAAGAAAAGGCCAGTTCTGTATTTCACACACATTAAAACTTGAACTTCAGGGAGTCGGGCGGTGGCACAGCGGGTTAAGCGCACCTGGCACAAAGCGCAAGGACCTGCTAAAGGATCCCGGGTCCTGCTTCCGCCTCCCCACCTGCAGGGGAGTCGCTTCACTAGCAGTGAAGCAGGTCAGCAGGTGTTGATCTTTCTCTCCCCCTCTCTGTCTTCCTCTCCTTTCTCCATTTCTCTCTGTCCTATCCAACAACAACGACAGCAATAACAATAATAACAAAAACAATAATAATAACGCTAAAATAACAAGGGCAACAAAGAGGGGAAAATGTTTACTCTTTACACTCAGTGAATGGTTAGAATGTATTAAAAACATAGACAATTAAAATTCACCAAAATTAGAAACTTTCTGATCAAACAGTGTTCTGTCAGTGCCAGCAATGGTGCCAGCAAAGAGGTAAATCCTACTGGTGGGAATATAGCTTAGTACAATCTTTCTGGAGGGCAACATGACAGTGGCCTTTCTTTATCACAAGGCATCCCATTCTTTGAGCATTACTCTTAGTGGAGTTTATCCTAAGAATATAACGGGGGGCTGGGCAGTAACACACCTGGCAGAGCACACACATTACATTGTGTGCAAGGACCCAGTTTCAAGCCTTCTGGTCCCCAGTGAAATTCTCTCCTCTATTTCCCCCTCCCCTCTTAATTTCTCTGTTTGTATCCCAAAGAAAGAAAAAATATTTTTAAAAGAAGAAAATGTGTTTTTTTTAAAGATTATAATGTGACATACAGATAGTATTCATGATCTGAAGAAAATAGGTTAAATATCAGGCAATAAGAAAATAGTTACATAAAGTATAGTGCATCATATGGTGACTAGTCACCATAAAATTTGTAAGGTTTTCAATGACACAGGAAACTTTTTCATATGAAGAAGTGGAAAAATAAGCACAATACTTTTCTCTCATCCTATATGTAGGGCAAGTTGCAAAATGCATCAAAAATGGTTATCTCTAGATGGTGAAATTATCAGTATTTTTTTCTCTTTATTGTACATGTATTTCATTTATTAATTAGAGAAAAAGAAAGGGAGAACCAGAACATCACTCTAGCACATATGATGCCAGGGATGGAACCTGCAACCTCACTCAATCTCAACAACTTATTCACTGTGCCACTTCCTAAACCACAGTAGTTTAAAAATGTGACTATAGGTATTAGGAAATGGCTCACCCAGAAGAGCACATACCTTGTCATGCTTGAAGGCCTGGGCTCAAGCCCTAGCAACATGGATGGCACTGGCAAAGTTCTATGATGGCAGACTATGGGTAGGGGTAGATAGCATAATGGTTATGCAAAGCGACTTTCATGCCTGAGGCTCTAAAGTCCCAGATTCAATGCCCCTGCAGCACCATAAACCAGAACTGAGTAGTGCTCTGGTAAAAAATAAAATAAAATAAAATAAAATAAAATCATGATGGTAGATAGTGTTGTAATCCCTTCCTTTCTTCCAGGTTCCAGATGCCATCAGGATGCCAGCCAGGCTTCCCTGGACTGAAGACCCCACCAATGTGTCCTGGAGCTCCGCTTCCCCAGAGACCCACCCTACTAGGGAAAGAGAGAGGCAGACTGGGAGTATGGACCGACCAGTCAATGTCCATGTTCATTGGGGAAGCAATTACAGAAGCCAGACCTTCCACTTTTTGCAACCCACAAAGACCCTGGGTCCATGCTTCCAGAGGGATAGAGAATGGGAAAGCTATCAGGGGAGGGGATGGGATATGGAGATTGGGTAGTGGGAATTGTGTGGAGTTGTACCCCTCCTATCCTATGGTTTTGTTAATTTATCCTTTCTTAAATAAAAAATAAACTAAAAGAAAAATCCAGGGGGAAAAAAACCAGTATAGCCACAGGCCGTTTGGAATATAACTAAAATATGCCTACTAGCTATGTACAAAAACATATTTTTTAAATCCTTTCTGTATTCTGGCAGTAGGGTGAAAGTTCTTCATTTTTTGTTATTCCAATTCACTACATTCTAAACAAGAATTCCCCAGAACCCCGTCCCACTAGGGAAAGAGAGAGGCAGGCTGGGAGTATGGATCAACCTATCAATGCCCATGTTCAGCGGTGAAGCAATTATAGAAGCCAGACCTTCCACCTTCTGCATCCCATAGTAACCTGGGACCATACTCCCAGAAGGTTAAAGAATAGGAAAGCTATCAGGGGAGGGGATAGGATACGGAGTTCTGGTGGAGGGAATTGTGCTCAATTGTACACCTCTTATCCTATGGTTTGTCAGTGTTTCCTTTTTATAAATAAATTTTTTAAAAAAATTCAGGGGGCACAGTCAATAGAGATATACCAGAGATTCAACCAAGTTCCTGTAGCAAATATTTAAAAATAAATAAAATCCATTCTGTGTTCTGGCAAAAAAAAAAATCATGATGGTAGAATAGTGTTGTAATCCCTTCCTTTCTTCCTTCCTTTCTGTCCCTTTGACCTTTCTCTCTTAAAAAAAAAAAATAATATAATAAAGAACAGAAAATTGGACCAGAAGGGTTGGGTGGCATCAAACACACAGGGTCTCTGAGCTCATTCCTAAATGCCACATAAAAGTACAGAGCAATCTGGGAGATGGTGCACTGAAGAAAACGTTGGACTCTCATACATGATGTCCTGTGCTAGGGAGATGTTTTGTCGTCCCCCCTCTCTCTCTCTCTCTCTCCTCTCTCTCTCTCCTTCTCTCTCTCTCTCTCTCTCTCTCTCTTTCTCTCTCTGTCTCCAGGGTAATCGCTGGGGCTCAATGCCAGCACTACGAATCCACTTCTTCTGGCAGCCACTTTTTCCCCTATTTGTTGTTGTTGTTATTGCTGTTGGATAGGACAGAAATCAGGAGAGGAGGGGAAGACAGAGAGGGAGAGAGAAATATCAACACCTGCAGACCTGCTTCACTGCTTGTGAAGCGACCCCCCTGCAGGTGGGGAGCCGGGAACTTGATCCAGGATTCTTACTCCTATCCTTGGTCCTTATGCTTCGTTGTGTGTGTGCTTAATTAACCTGCTGTGCTACTATCCAGCCTCCTTTCCCTCCCTCTCTTATGTTAATAAATAACTTATCCTTTAAAAGGCAAATAAACAGGTGATGTAAAAGGTGGCGCAATGAATAAGATGTTGGATTTTCAAGCTGGAGGTCCTATGTTCAGTCCCTGGCAGCAAATGGTTCTCTCTCCCACCCTCTTTCTCTCATAAATAAATGTATCTTTAAAAAATAGATAGATGGGGAGTCGGGCTGTAGCGCAGCGGGTTAAGCGCAGGTGGCGCAAAGCGCAAGGACCAGCATAAAGATCCCGGTTCGAACCCCGGCTCCCCACCTGCACGGGAGTCGCTTCACAGGCGGTGAAGCAGGTCTGCAGGTGTCTATCTTTCTCTCCTCCTCTCTGTCTTCCCCTCCTCTCTCCATTTCTCCCTGTCCTATCCAACAACGACAACAACAATAAAACAATAAGGGCAACAAAAGGGAATAAATAAATAAAATTAAATTAAAAAAAAAAAATAGATAGATGAATAATAAGTAAAATGAATTTTAACACTCAGTTGAAGCAGAGTTTGATAATTCTACCCCTTAAATAGAAATTATGCTGATTTTCCACTACGAAAATCTGTCTAGCAGGCTGTAAATACTAGAGTGTTTAAAAATATTAATTTTTTTATTCATTAATGAGAGAGAGAACCAGAGAATCACTATCATGATGGCACATATAATGTTGGGGATTGAACTTGGGACCTCATGTTGTGAGTCCAGTGCTTTATCTACTGTGTCACCTCCCAAGCCACCACGTAGAAACACCTGCATAAACAAATATCACAAGTAGTGAAGCAGTGCTGTGGTGTGTCTTTCTCTATCTTTCTGTCTGTCTATCTTACTATCTTTCATCCTCTATCTAAGAATAAATGATCTATTAAGGGGCAAAAGAACCATGTAGGCACGGAGACCTAGAGAAAGCAGTGGATGAAGTGTTGGACTCTCAAGCATGAGGTCCTGAGTCCAATCCTCAATAGCACTTGTACTAGAGTGATGTCTGGTTCTTGTACTAGAGTGATGTCTGGTTCTTTCTCTTTCTGTTCTTCTATCTTCATGAGTAAATAAAATCTTAAAAAAAAAAGAAATAACTTCATCTTACCTTGTGCAACAGAAAAATTCCCTGCCTATCTCTTTTATATTTCTGTACTAAGTAACGCGTGCACACATAAAAAAGTTGAAACAAATTGTTATCTAAAAATATCTGTACTAGAAATATGTAAGTGATTAAGGTGAGATCTAAGTTTACATCAGAATGGTCCTGTGAAAACTAGTGCAGCAAGAATACATTTTTCCAGAATTACTAAGAAACAAAATTTATGAACTTGCTGTGCTTTTCTCAGTCCCTATCCATGTACGGCCCTCATAAAGGCTGTGGTTTGTTTTGAAGAGGTAATGTTGGCCTGAGAGAAGGATGGAGTAAGTAGCAGCCTACAGTTTGAGGACCTATGAGCAAGCTGAAATCAAACTAAATATATATATCTTTATAAATTTTATAATTCTTTTGCAAGTATCCTATCTTAAGTATTTCTCCAGTCACCTACCACTGCAGGAAATTTTCCATTTGTTTCTCTGTCTTGAAAAACTCACTATTGGAGGCCCAGCTGTGGCACACCCAGTTAAGCACACATAGTACTAAGCTCAGGGACCCGTGCCAAGATCTGGTTCAAGCTCCCAGCTCCCCACTTGCAGGGGGGAGTTCACGGATGATGAAGCAGGTCTGCAGGTGTCTAACTTTCTCTCTCCCTGTCTCCCTTCCCTCTCTCAATTTCTGTCTTATCTGATAAAATTGGGGAAAAAATGTCTGTCAGAAGCAGTGGATTCGCAGTGCTGGCACCAAGCCCCAGTGCTAACCCAGAGGCAAAACAAAGAAGAGAGAGAGAGAAAGAGAGAGGAGAAAAGGAAAGAATGGAAAAAAGAATGAAATGAAAAACTCAGTGTTTAGGATTGGTGAAATATCTCACTGGGATAGTATGCTGCTTTGTCTTATATACTACCACCCAGGTTGATTCTGGCCTCCACTGCATTGAAGGAAGCTTCAGTACTTCAGTACTTCAGTACTTCTCTTAAAAAAAAAAAAAAGAAAGAAAGGAAGGAAGGAAGAAAGAAAGAAAGACAGAAAGGAAGAAAAGAGAGAGAGAAAAAAAATAAGAAAAACCCAGTCTTTAAAAGTTACCATTAAACAAAGACTGCCAGATTTGGCATGAAAAACTGAGATTAGAACTTGAAAGAGAAATATTTCCTAGAGAGAACTCAATCTGTGCAAGAGGAGGCAGATTGGGTATGCTTCAGTTTTGTAGGTTGCTAACTTCAAGATTAGATTCCTGTGGGGGTAGTCATACATAGTTTGAAAGAAGTTAAGACTCATATACAAGGAGATTTATACTCAATATGCTGCTATTAATATTTAATAAATTCTGGGAAATTTTGGCAATCATCTTTCTAGAGTATCCTGAAATGAAGAAAATACTCAATCCTGATCACTTGAAGGAAGTGTGTATTCTAAAACTAATTATTATGTAAGTAATCTCTTATTAATTGGATGGAGACAGATAGATTGAGAGGAGAGGGGAGATAGACACCTGCAGCACCCGGCTGCAGAAAGCTTTTTCCACTCAGAAAGCTTTTTCCCTGCTGGTAGGGATGGGTGGGGATGGAGCTTGAACTCAGGTCCTTGAGTATTGTAACATGTGTTATACTCCATGGATGTGCCACTACTAGGCCCCAAATTCTTAAACTAAGAATAAACAAAATTAATTGCTCCCCACTGCAAGGGGGGATGCTTCACAAGCAGTGAAGCAAGTCTGCAGCTGTCTCTCTCTCCTGACTTTCTCTTTTTTAAATTGTTTTTATTTATTGGCTAGAGACAGCTAGAAATCAAGAGGGTGGGGGAGATAGAGAGACACACACACAAGCTGCAGCTCTATTTCACCACTCACAAAGTTTTCCCCTCCAGGTGGGGACCAGGGGCTCAAACCTGGGTCCTTGAGCTTGGTAATATATACACTCAATCAGGTGTGCCACCACCTGGCCCCCTCTCTCCTGACTCTCTATCTCCCCCTCCCCTTTCTATTTTTCTCTTTCCTACCAAATAGAAAGGAAAAAAAAAAAAGGAAAAATACAGGCCAAGAGTGGTGGATTTATAATGCTGCCACCAAGCCCCAGGAGTAAGGTTTTTTTTTTTTTTTTTTAACATTTTATTTGTTTATTAATGAGAAAGACAGGAGGAGAGAGAGAAAGAACCAGACATCTTTCTGGTACATGTGCTGCCGGGGATTGAACTCAGGACCTCATGCTTGAAAGTCCAATGTTTTATCCACTGCGCCACCTCCCAGACCACAAGAAAGTTAATTCTTTGAAGAAACTATGGGCTTATTTTTAAAAATGAATTGACTTTCTGAAAACTCAATATTTTCAGTAGATTTTATGAATAATTATTTTTAAAGATTGACATGTTAATGAAAGAGGGAAGAGGAGAGAGAGAGTGAACCAGAGCATCACTTTGGCACATGTGATTCTGGGCATTGAACCCACAATCTCAAGCTTGAGAGTTCAATGCTTTACTATACCTCCTTCTGAATCCCATTATAAATTATTTTCTTTTTATATAACAAAGAAAGTAATTAGCCTATTTATTCATTTATTAATGAGAAAGGTGGAGGGAGAGAAAGAAGCTGAGCATTCTGGCACATGAGATGCCTGGGATTGAACTCAGGACTTCATGCTCAAGAGTCCAGTGCTTTATCCACTGTACTACCTGTCAGGTAGCTCTAATTAGTTTCTTATCTGCATTTTCCATGAGATGGTATTTTTTTAATCATGTGATGAAAAAAATCAGAGTTTGGCAATGAAAATTTTAGTATATTTTGTGTATTTGTTAAGTTGCTATGAAACATCATAATTAGCTGTATCCAATACTTTGCTATTTTGTTTAGGAGGGTGGAGGTAGTTAATAACTTTTCAGGCAAAAAAATTTTCTTAAAGATTTTATTTATTTATTTATGATAAAGATAGGGGAGAGAGAGAAAGAACCAGACATCACTCTGGTACATGTGCTGCCAGGGATTGAACTCAGTACCTCATGCTTGAGAGTCTAGTGCCTTAGCCACTGCGCCACCTCCTGGACCACTCAGGCAAATTTTTTAAAGAGTCAGGTTGAAAAGAACACTGTAGATAAAAGTAATATAGAGACAGTTTAACTTCTGATCATAGAGGAAATTTTATTATGTCAATCCAATGGATAGAAGAATGTAACAAAAATTCTCTATATAACCCAGAAACTAACTCCTTTTTAATACAAATTTACAGAAAATAATTTACATAATAGAATGCATTCATATCACTTGTAACTATTGCAATTAATTACATTTGTAGATTTTAGTACAGTCATATTTTTATGCCATATTTTATTTGTAAATCTAGTTCCACCAGTCAAAATTTACTTTTTGAGTCTCTAAATATTAATATAGCACATTTTTTGACACAGCACTTTTAATTATGATAATCTCTCTCTCTTCCTAACGCTGGGCTTCACTACTCTAAGCCAACTTTTTCAGATAGAGACTGAGAGACAGAGAGAAGGAAAAACACAACGGTACCATGTTTCCCGCAGTACAGTGAGGATTGGGTTTGAACCTGGGTCGTACAACATGACAAAACAGCACCCTCCCAGGTGAGATATCTTTCTGGACCTTTTTTCTCTCAAAGCAGTTCAGTTCATATGAATTTGAAGTCTGTAATGGATTTTTCTACCTTCTCCGTTGGTGTTTACACTGTATTTTATAATTATCCCAATTTGTTGTTAGTCTGATTACTAGAAGGACCATCTTACTTCATTAACTAGAGACTTTAAGTGACTTAATTTAGGATTATACTATTGATATTAAATTCTTTTTTTTTTCTGACACCTGTAGACCTGCTTCACCGCCTGTGAAGCGACTCCCCTGCAGGTGGGGAGCCGAGGGCTCAAACCGGGATCCTTACGCCGGTCCTTGGGCTTTGCGCCACGTGCGCTTAACAGTGCTACCGCCCTACTCCTCTATACTATTGATATTATGTTTACTAAATTAGATCTTTTAAGAAGTGCTATGCCTTATTAAAGTATTTGAAGAAACATACACATAAAGAAAATAAACATTTCTGAAGATATGTAACAGCTTGATATTGACAATGCACAAGGAACAGAAATTAGAAATTGGATACACAGCTAAAAAATAAAACTAAAAACATTCATAATAAGGAAATAACATGGCTGTAAAGACTCACATGGTTAGGATGTGTGTGTGTGTGTGTGTGTATATATATATATATATATATATATATATATATATATATATATATATATATAAAATAGTATTTGTGGTCAGGTTAAAATCTCCCCAACTAAACATTTCCTCAGGAAAATGTTTCTTAAAACATGTTATTATTATTTTATTCAATACTTTATTGGATTTTATCTTGAAATGTTGAAAGCTAAGACACATGGTATTATATATTAATACTGAGAATAAATGCTTAAAACTTACTATTTTACTAACTTATATTGCTATGTTCAGAAGAAATGTGTCATAAGATATATTTAGTTATCTGTGATTTGTGAAAACCTATCACTATTGAATATCACTTGTTTTGCTTTCAAGTTAACAGATTTAAAAGGGAGCTTCATTGATTTTAATAATTAAGTCTGCAACTGGATATATATATTATATATATATTACATATAGAAAAAGAATAGCAGAAGGTACTTATAGTAATAAATAGATTAGCTTTTATTTAAATTTTTTCCTGTCCCTGCATCTTATATTTATACTCTAAACTGCAGATTTTTTTGGTATGATTTTTTAAATTGCCTCAACACATTTCATAACATGTAAACTGTAATTCAGGTTATTTTAAACTTAAAATTCTATGTTTATACTGATGTGATTTGTTTTCTTTATAATATAATTATAGTAGTCTAGTAAGCCCTTTAATTTTAGAAAGGACTTTTGAATTAAAATAAAGTTTCATTTTAGTGTAGCCTTAATCACTGATGTATGAAAATTCTAATTCCTTTTCTTTAGTAGATTTTCCTCAAATATCAGGAGAGTCACATGAATCAATTTTTGTCACACAAAATGATTCCAAAGTGTTTTCTTGGATCCTTGTAACTGGAACTTTGGGGTTGATGAGATTTGTCAAGAGGACAGAAAAGATGGTATCACTTCAGATCATCTGATATTCCTGGGTCTGGATTTAAAGATTACCTGTTGAGGAGTGATTCTTCCCTTTGTCCTCTCCAATTTCAGATCTCACTTCTCCAGAGGTTTAGAAGGCCCTATTTCACCACTGTCACACAGAAAAAAACACAAACTCAAGAAAAATAATATAACACAACTACTCTGCAAAATATTAAGATAATTCCTAGGTTAGAATTTCATGACTTTTAGCACTAGGCCAACACACTGTTAATAGAAGAACAACAAAAAAGTGGGAACAAAAGCACCATCATCCCTAGAACTTAAAAAAAAAAATCAGCAATATAATTTACTGTACTCTTTTTTTAAAAAAAAAAGATTTTTATTTATTTATTCATGGTAAATGATAGGAGAGAAAGAACCAGACATCACTTTGATAGCAGTACTGCCTGGAATTGAACTCAGGACCCCATCCTTGAGAGTCCAATGCCTTATCCACTGCACTACCTCTAGGACCACTAACTTACTGTATTCTTCAAACATATGCTCTTATCACTAACTTAATCAGTTTTAGGGACCCTTTTTTCCTTTCTTGCATGATATGAGCTAATGGGAACATAAACATTTAAGACAAAAAGGGGCAGGAAAAAAGGTTATTTTGTTGAGGGAGGTGGCATAGTGGATAAAGCCTTGAACCCTCACGCATCAGAACCTGAGTTTGATCCCCTGTACCACATAAGCCAGAGTGATGTTGTGGTTCTTTCTCCATCTTGTGTTTAATAAGTGAATATATGCTTTTAAAAAGTCATCCAGGAGGAGGTGGGCAGTAGTGCAGTGGGTTAAGTGCAGGTGGCACAAAGCCGAAGGACCAGCATAAGGATCCCGGTTCAAACCCCCAGCTCCCCACCTGCAGGGGAGTCGCTTCACAAGCGGTGAAGCAGGTCTGGCAGGTGTGTCTCTCTTTCTCTCCCCCTCTCTGTCTTCCCCTCCTCTCTCCATTTCTCTCTGTCCTATCCAATAACGACGACATCAAGAACAGCAATAATAACTACAATAAAACAACAAGGACAACAAAAGGGAATAAATAAATATTAATTTAATTTAAAAAGTCATCCAGGTAGAGAAAAATTCGAAGGAGTTAAGAATTGTTTTTTTTTAAAAAAAAATTCCTTCACATAAAATATTTTAACCATATACTTCAACTTGTTAAATGTCAACTATCTAATTGAAACATATAGCTAACAAATATAAAATTTCATGTTGCTTTTACCAAGTGCCTTCAGTCATTGAACTATCATTGTTTTCTTCAAATATTAACTTTTATGTACTTTGAAAATGAAAATGAAGTGCTCATACAGAGAATTCCCCCTAACATTTCTAGGTTCATAATTCTAATATACTCAGTAATATATTTTTACAGCAAATTTTTGTCATAAAAATAGTAGTCTTTTTTTTCACATGAGCGCAAAGCACTGCTCCTCCATTTGCTTTATTTTTGTCTTTATGCAGTGCCAGAATATAGCCCAGAACATCAAGCTATGCAAAGTCACTGCCGAGCCCACATCCTCAGCTCGTTAATAAGAAATATTTCCTTTCAAATATTTTATACTTACATCAGGGAGCATATAAGTATTTGAAAGAAAAGATAATTTTCATAAGCAAAGCCAGGCCTGGCATAAACAGTTGGTGTTACATGAAAGAAAAAGAAAGTGACTTTTTTAAAATGAAAGTTTAAATGGCAAGGTTCACAGGCTGTCTACCCCAATGTTTCTTTCTCAAATAATACTTTGCAAATTTTCTCACATAAAATAATCTTAGCTCCAAAATTAAATCATTTTTACAGTTTTGTCCTCCTTTGACCTAAGGTTTCCTGTATGATCATAGTGACTAGTACATTGACATATTCAATATACTCAATTGCATGTGAAAATAATGGACCGTAATTTTTACTTTTTTTTTTTCCAGCAAATGTGTAAGAAGTAATAATGACTTCCTGTCCTCCTACTCATCTGTGGTAAATTTTGCCTGAAAGGAGGATTTTAAAAAATGTCACTATTAATAGGTCTCAATTATTTGGTTCTCCTGAATATAATTAGGGACTAACTTAAATACAACTTAAGCTTCTTAATGGTAAAGTAAACTAAGGACACAGAACTCTGGTGGTGGATGTGGTATGGAACAATATCCTGCAATCTTATAGTCTAGTAAATCACTATTAATCACAAATAAAAAATGGCTTGACAAAAAAAAGTCAACTAAGTATGTACATATAAATACATAAATGGAATCAAATCAGCTCAAAGATAGCCTGAATCTATAAGCTGCTATTATAATTTTGCCAATATTTCTCTTTATCAGTAGTCACAAACATCCATCGTTGTATTTTTTGCTTCTTGCCAGCATATACACTTTCAAATAATTAAATTTCATATGGTTTTAGTGTGACACTAAGCCCACGTTACCAGGTAACATGGCACGACACATTTTTGCATGGAAAAAATACTTCATGATTTTCTGATAACCCAATATATCTTTGAGTTTTATAGACAGTAGAAACTGGGTAGCTTCAATAATTTATATAAACAGTATACATGAAATTTTATTCTTTTTCAATTTCACTTGAGAAATATTTAGTAGACAGTAGATCACTGAAGTAGTAGATTTAACATAATGTCGGTTTTAGAAACCAAGCAATAGATATGTAAAGTTAAAATCAGATTAGATTGAGAGAATAGCTATTTTCAGTTTACTGCTAGCATAGTGTGGTTACACAGTTGTTTCCTGAAATTTTCTTTCATACATGAGACAGTTTTCTATGTTTACACTAGGAATCCATATTTTTTTATAAAGTGAATTATAAATGCTAAAATAACCAACTTTTGCTTTTAGGTGGACTTTAATCAAATCAGTCACAACATAGTAACTAAGCATTTTTTTTAGTCAAATAAATCAATTTTTTTTTTTTTTGCTTCCAGGGTTATCGCTGGGACTAGGTCCCTGCACTACAAATCTACTGCTCCTGTGGCCATTTTTTCCGTATTTTGGATAGGACAGAGAAATTGAGAGGGGAGAGGAAGATAGAGAGTGATAAAGATAGACACCTGCAGACCTGCTTCAGCGCTTGTGAGGTGACACCCCCACAACCACCTCTGCAGGTGGGGAGCTGAAGCCTCGAACCAGGATCCTTGCTCGTATCCTTGCGCTTCGAACTATGCGCGAAGCCCGATGTGCCAACACGCGGCCCCAAATGAAAATTTTCTTATCCACTTTATGTGCTAAGGCAAAAATGAAGAAAGCCACTTTTCAGGGGTCCTGATTTTTCTTGGGAGCATTCATTTTTCAAGTGAATGATTCAAATCATTAGTCTCATAAATGATAGAGGGAAATGGTGGCTGGTAGTAGAGATTAAAATATAAAGGTCAGAAATATGGGAGGGGGGAATCAGGTGTGTATATAAAATTTGAATTCAATTTTTTAGGCAACTACTTCCCCAGTGGCTGACTAAATTTAAAGGGAGATTAAAACATGCCAACACTAATCATTCTATATGAACTTACTCATATTTTCACATTATGTGGCATGTTTGTTAGGTAACCAGTTTTACCAGCCATCTTACCAGGACAGCCAGATGACAGATGAACAAGGTGCATAGTCTCATGTGTTCCTAGGCTGAAGGCCCTTCTTTGAACTTCTTGTTGGTGGAGTATGTGGCTTTGTGGTTAAATACAGGAATACAGAAATCAGATAGATCTAAGTACAAATTGCAGCTCTCATATTTAAGTTTCTGTATGATTTTAGGGAAAAAAATATACTGTTTCTCTGAACCCCAGTCCCCCATCTGAAAATTTAGAATGGTACTTACCTTTTAAGGCTGTAAGAATTAATCAAAATTACATGTGTAATTCTTTATAATAAGTATAAAGAATACTAAATGAGTACTGGGATTGGGAAGGCGTTGGGATGGATGGAGCATCAGTTTGCCAATCTGGACTACAGCTTCAAGTGCTTAGTACTAAGTATAACTCTACTTGCTTCAGTTCCATTCTTTGTTACCCCCTGTTTACTGCACCTCAGGTATCCAAGACATGAGAGATAGTCCACAAGGTTACATTCTTACAGAGCCTTTTGGTATTCTGGACCCCTATGAGTTGTTGATGCAGGATGTTTATAGAATACTAGCATTTTTTCTAACAAAGTCCCAAAACCTAGATATAGACCAGGTTCTGTGAGAGAGAGCGTATGTTCACACGTATCCATAAACTAGTGCAAAATATATACCTGAATGCAGAAGTACACTAGAGTTTGCAGTGAGTACCCCCCCCGACACTTCCTCTCCACTATTCCAACCTTTGGGTCCATGATTGCTTAACAATTTGTTTGGCTTTGTATGTTAACTCTCTTTTCAGCCACCAGGTTCCAGATGCCATCAGGATGCTAGCTAGGCTTCCCTGGATTGAAGATCCCACCAATGTGTCCTGGAGCTCAGCTTCCCCAGAGACCCACCCTACTAGGGAAAGAGAGAGGCAGACTGGGAGTATGGACTGACCAGTCAACGCCTATGTTCATCGGGGTAGCAATTACAGAAGCCAGACCTTCCACCTTCTGCAACCCACAAAGACCCTGGGCCCATGCTTCCAGAGGGATAGAGAGTGGGAAAGGTATCAGGGGAGGGGGTGGGATATGGAGATTGGGTGGTGGGAATTGTGTGGAGTTGTACCCCTCCTATCCTATGGTTTTGTTAATTTATCCTTTCTTAAATAAAAAATAAATTTAAAAAAAGACTGCTAGCATTTATCAGCAAGGAACATCATAAAGGAGGGTGGTGGTGGTAAGGAAAGATGAGCTGATCAAAGCAGAGTAATGGGGAAAATGCTTGGGAGTATGAATCGACCTGTCAACACCCGTGTTCAGTGGGGAAACAATTACAGAAGTCAGACCTTCCACCTTCTGCACCCCATAATGACATTGGGTCCATACTCCCAGAGGGTTAAAGAATAGGGAAACTATCAGGGGAGGGGATGGGATATGGAGTTTTGGTGGTGGGAATTATGTGGAGTTGTACTCCTCTTATCCTATGGTTTTCAGTGTTTCCTTTTTATAAAAAAAAACTCAGCTAGAATTCAGGAATATGCCAGAGACCTGAGATGCAGTGCAGTGGCTGGACAGTTGAACTTGGAAGCATGAAGTCCTGAGTCTGATCCCCAGCATTGTGTGTGCCAGTGATACCTTCATCCTTTCTCTCCCTCTTGTGTTAGTAATTATATGCTTATTCTCAAGTATGCATGCACAGGTTTCTTTCTTTTGATTGGTGTTGATTTAACAATGTAAACTTTTATGTTATGATTTAACACTAGTTCTTTGGGGGAATTTTTGGAGACCTACCAAATATGGATGTTCTTTAACTAGTAATAGAGAGCTACAAGGACTTCTCACCCCTCCCATTTTAGTAGGTTAATGGTTTACAGCACAATTGTCTAGAGCTACTCAATAGCAAAGACAAAGTGGTCACTAGGAATAAAAGAATTTAACACCCAAAGGAAAAGAGCCATTAGGCTACCTTCCGATTTCTCACCACAAATAACAAATACTGTTTAACTAGGGAGAAAGTTGCCAACCACCTGTAACAGTCTGACTTCTCAGTTTTAGAATATAGAAAGTGATCTATTATCTCAAGTAATTAGGTATTGGCATTTTCTTTTTTTATTTTTTATTGTTGTAGTTATTATTGTTGTTGTCGTTGTTGGATAGGACAGAGAGAAATGGAGAGAGGAGGGGAAGACAGAGAGGAGGAAAGATAGACACCTGCAGACCTGCTTCACCGCCTGTGAAGTGACTCCCCTGCAGGTGGGGAGCCGGGGTTCGAACCGGGATCTTTATGCCGATCCTTGTGCTTTGCGCCACCTGCGCTTAACCCACTGCGCTACAGCCCGACTCCCTGGCATTTTCTTAAGAACTGTTCCATTTGCTAAATGGACCATGTTAACTTGGTTATTCATTTTTCCCTAGAAAAATTTTAAATGTTTAGTTTTTTATCTTGATCATTTTTTGTTCTCAATTACAGTACTATTTTTTTTGGTAGCACAGGGAGCCAGGTGGTAGCACACCTGGTTAAGTGCACCTATGTGTGCAAGGACCTGCTCCCCACCTGCAGGGGGGGGGAGCTTCTCAAGTGGTGAAACAGGTCTGCAGGTGTCTATCTTTCTCCATCTCTATCTTCTCTCCCCTCTCAATCTTATCAAGTATAATAGAAAGGAATAAAAAGGAAAAAATGGCTACCAGGAGCAGAGGATTCGGTACTGGCACCGAGCCCCAGCAATAAATAACCCTGGTAGTGATAAAATAAAAATAACTTTGTCAGTCTATGATTTTTCCTTTTAATTGCCCTAGAAAATTCTGTCAATTCTTTTATTTATTTTTTTATTGTTGTTATTGATGTCATTGTTGTTATATAGGACAGAGAGAAATGGAGAGAGGAGGGAAAGACAGAGAGGTGTTGAGAAAGATAGACACCTGCAGACCTGCTTTATTGTCTGTTAAACGACTCCCCTGCAGGTGGGGGGGGGCCTGGAACTGATCCTTACACTTTGCACCACCTGCGCTTAAGCCGCTGCACTATTGCCGGACTCCCAATTCTTTTATTTTTGTAACTAGTCCTCTGAAATCCTGTTTTCTTCTAATTTTTATGCATTCTAAAACTGTTATTTCACACTAATATTAAACATTAGTCACTTACCATTTTAATCACGAGACATCTCTGAATATTTTACTTCAATAAGTAGGAGAGATTCAAATAATAAGTAGGAGATTCAAACAATAAGTAGGAGAGATTCTTGGCCTTAAACTATCACCTCGGTTATGCTTTATTAATCTCAGCGATTCTTACACCATTTTTACTAAAGAAATATAAGTAAATATAAGTAATGTAGTTCGTGGCAAATCTGTTAGGGACCAACTCCATTCAAATGTGCAGCATTTATTGCTGGAAAAAAGCTTTTTGGTTTTGCTTTAAAGCAAGATTGAGATAGAAAGAGGGACAAATCTCTACTTATTCTATCCAGGTTCTTTTATTTACTTATTGTTTAGTGCTGGAGTCTAACCAGTTCTAAAGGCAGGAGGAGCAGGTGCGTGTGTGTGTGTGTGTGTGTGTGTGTGTGTGTGTGCACAGATTTAATTCACTGACTCTACCGCACTGGAAGGCAGACAGCTCAATAACTAAAACTAGATCAGAGGGAGGTGTTGGGTACTTTTTTTCTCCCCCTTAGTTTTAAAACCCAAGTAAGCTTTAAGAGATAAGAAAATAGAGGGGGCCGCACTGGATTAAGCGCACATAGTACGAAGCACAAGGATCCCAGTTCGAGCTCTGGCTCCCCACCTGCAGGGGGTTTGCTTTACAAGTATGGAAGCAGAGCTGCAGGTATCTATCCTTATCTCTTCCTCTCTATCTTCCCCATCCCTCTCAATTTCTCTATGTCCAATTAAAAAAAAAAATGGCTACAGGAGCAGAGGATTTGTAGTGCAGACACCAGAGCCCCAATGATAACCCTGGAGGCAAAATATATATATAACATTCTTATTAATAAAGCCCATTCTGCCTTATAGTTAGTTCCAAAACAAGACATGTCATACCTGTATAACATGAAACTAGAAGAGAATTGTGAGGTGTGGCTTTGTGACACTTTGAACTTGTTATGTAAGTTTAGAAATGGTTTAATGTTTATTTTTGCTGGCTGTTGGTTGTTAGTTCACATCAAAATATTAATCTCCCCATACCTAACAGACAATCCTTTCTAGAAAGTGGTAGTATTTAAAAAGAACCCTGATTGAGCTGGTAACATATTTCACTTGGATAGTGTGCTGCTTTGTCATATACACAACCAGGTTATTCAAGCCGTCTCTGCAGCATTGAAGGAAGCCCTGGTGCTGTGGTCTCCTTTACTACCTCTGTTTCTGAGGCAGGCAGGAGAGAACTTTGTTATTTAGTGGCAGGAAAGCAGTTCAGTAAGTTCTGAATAAGGTCACAGAAAAAAGTGAACCCAAAGAAAATAAGTACACTAAGATACTATAGCTTGGTTTATTTAATTTCTTTATAGTACTATTTGCTGGTATCTGGGTCTGTTATAGGACTTTGCTTAACAAGTTCTTAGCAGCAATGTTAAGTACCACTTTCCAAGTTGCATTTCAGATTTAAATGATCTATTGTACCTAAGACTAAAATGAATCATTTTTCTGGTCCTGTGGTTTTTCTTTTTTTTTTTAAATCCTCATTGCTTATTTATCTTCTTTTTGGTACTTCCTTTGTATCATTATTTAAAGGTTCCTTAGAAAAAAAGATATTGGGGGGCTGGGTGGTGGTACACCTGGTTGAGTGTACACATTACAAAGTAAAAGAGCCTGGGTTCAAGCCCCCACCTGCACGGAGGTAGCTTTGCAAGTGGTGAAGCAGTGCTGCAGGTGTATCTCTTCCTCTCTGTCTCCCCCCCCCCCTTGATTTCTGGCTCTCTCTCCAATAAATAAAGATAATTAAAAAAAAGGGTTTGTTATTTATTTTTTAAACATTTTTATTTTCCCTTTTGTTGCCCTTTTTTGTTATTGATGTTGTTGTTGTTAGATATGACAGAGAAATGGAGAGAGATGGGGAAGAGAAAGATAGACCCTGCAGATCTGCTTCACTGCCTATGAAGGGACGTCCCTGCTGGTGGGGAGCTGGGGGCTTGAACCGGGATCCTTACACCGGTGCCTTGTGCTTTGCACCACGTGCACTTAACCTGCTGCGCTACCCCCCGACTCCCTAGGATTTTGTTATTTTTTACTAGAAAACTGCTTAGTTCTGGTTATTAGCACTGCCAGAGAATAAACCTGGGACCTTGGCAACATGGGAGGTGGCTTAGTATGGATAAAACATTGAACTCTCAAGCATGAGATTCAAAGTTGAATTTCTGACACTGTAACATGCCAGAGTAATGCTCTGGTCTCTCTCACTAATAATTTTAATAAAAACCTGGGATCTCTTGGAAGCAAGTCATATATATATATATATGGTGTTTGTTTGGTTTCATTACCAGGGTTACTTATGGGGCTCAATGCTGGTACTACGAATCCACTGCTCCCAGTGGCCATTGCCCCCCTTTTTTTCTATTTTATTCGATAGAACAGAGAAATTAAGAGGGGAAGTATAGATAGGGGAAGATACCTGCAGACCTGCTTCACCGCTTGTGAAACGTCTCCCCTTCAGGTGGGAAGGCAGGGGCTTGAACCCGGATCCTTACACAGGTCCTTGGACTTAATAATATGTGCGCTTAACCAGATGCCCGGCACTTGTTTTTTTTTTTTGCCTCCAGGGTTATCGCTTGGGCTCGGTGCTGTCACTATGAATCCACTGCTCCTGGTGGCCATTTTTCCTTTTTCATTTCCATTTTTATTGGATAGGACAGAGAAATTGAGAGGGGACTGGGAGACAGAGACAGAGAGACACCTGCAGACCTGCCTCACAGCTTGCAAAGTGATCCCACTGCAGGTGGGGGGGGTAGGTGGCGGCTAACTGGTATCCTTGCATTTCGTACTATGTGTGTCACTCACTGCCCAGCCCTCTAGACTACATTAAAAAAAAAAAAAGGTTTATTATTAGCATGAGAGGAGAGAGAACCAGAGCATTACTGCAGTACATGCAATACTAGGGATTGAACACAGGATTACATGCTTGAATACAACCCCCAATCTACTGCATCACCTCTGGGTTTTGTTTGTTTGTTTTTCCCTTTTACCAGAGTACACTGCCCAGACCCTGGGCTATGGTGGTGATGGGGATTGAGTCTGGGTCCATGGAATCTAAGGATTGAAAATATTTTTGCATAACCATCATGTTATCTCCTGGTGTATTTTTTTTTTAACTGTATTGACTCCAGTACTATTCCTTCAAAGCATCCTAATAGATCTCTGAATTCACACTATGTACTAATACCCAAAGCATCCTAATAGATCTTTGAATTCACACTATGTACTAATACCATTCTTTTCAACCTCATCTAGTCAATATATCTCTCATTTCTCTTGGCAACTTGTTCTTTTATGTTAACTGTATACAAAATTATGACTTGCATATATGAAAAGACTAGGATTTTTTTTAAAAGCACACTTTTCATCACAAGAAGGTATTATTTCAACAGTCCATGGAGTGTGGACAGTCTTAAGACTCTCAAGAGTGAAGTCGCAAGTTTGATCTCCTGCACTGCATATGATGTGATAATGTCTCTTTCTTCTTCTTTGTCATAAATAAGTATTTTTGAAAAGGAGGTATTATTTTGCCACTAATTCACATTAAAAGGCATTTTACTTAATAGATGAATTTATTGGCAAATAAGTTTTGTCAGTGTCTTAAATTCACATGTAATTTCAGGCATCTCCTGTGTCAACAACAACTAACAATAATTTGTATGTTCTGTGGTTATTTTATAGTTCTCAAATTTTGTTGTACTTTCCAGAAAAAAATAAAGCATGGTGATAAACTTCAATTTGCTAGAATACATCTCCAAATCTTAGTGTAAAACACAAAACACTTTTTTGCACACTATTTTTATAGACCAACCAGATTTGTAATTTATTTATTTATTTTATTAGATTTATCATATACATGGCAGCTTTCTCAAGTCTCAAAATAAATTTCAAAAGTATGTAATTTTCAAGGTGAAAATCATTTTTTTCTAGGTGTCATATTTCTAGAAAGCTATTAAAGTCTATTTATAAACAAAAATAATTGATAAGCTAACACTTTAGAAATAAGAATATTTTAAATTATTTTAAAGGAATACAAGATATGTTTTTTTAATTAACTATCATAGTTAAATTTAACATCACAAAGCAAAATGACTTGTCCCACTAATTTCTCCAGTGAGATAAAGTCATTGAGTTTTACACTTAATATAAGTTTTAAATGTGATTATTAAATGATAATATTTTATCAATTAGAGGAAATATTCTTTTTATAGGAATTTCCTTATGTCCATCAATCTTTATAGGCCAAGATTCAGCCCATGTCAATCTTCAAGGTTAGATTCAGTACACCTAACCTGCCTTATGAGGTGGTCAATTTAAGAACATACATTTCACTGATAAGGGGGAGTAAAGGGTGACTAAATCACACATCAGCTTACAAAATAATAATAATAATAATAATGAGTGAATGTGATAGTTTTAAGTAATTAAAAAACAGGAATGACCAATAATGTTGGGTTTTAAAATTTCATGGGGAACCTTACAAAAAAAAAAAACCCACAGAAAATAGTGAAATCATCACCTTATTGATAAAAAACTAAAGTTTAATAGTCATTGAAGGGGTAACAACCACTTATAGTCTACATTTGAAAGTAATTTTAATCATAGCTAAAACAAACTAAAAACAGAGAATTCTATTAATAACAAAAAAGATAAACATTTAATACTAACTAAGATGTAGATACTTAAGATCCTAAACAAAAATATTAAAAGTAAAAGGGCTTTGGAATTTTTTTCCAACAATCTGCCTTATAAAATCAGTTTCTAAATAGCTCATACCCTTTGCTTTGGTGTGTTGTCAGCTATCAACTAAACATTAGCACAGTAGAAAATCACTTATGTTCTTTTCAAATGCTTGGCATTATAATGTGATCTCATATCTTTCCTCAAATTAAATTTTGCTCCACATATTCCACATGTGTATAGATGTACATCCATGTGCTGTTCCAGCTGTTCATTATTTGGGAATATCTGAAAGCAGACCTGGCATATTGTCTCACCAGCAGATAAGTGAGAAATCATATGCCTCACATGGTCATGTTTTCTGAAGTTTCCTTGATCACAAATGGAACAGACATACCTGGCCATGCCTTTGTGCATATCATTGTGCAGTCGCAACTGACGTTCTCTTAAAAACTGCTTCCCACATGTCTGACAAACAAACTGTTTCTCCTTAGTATGGACAGTATAGTGTTCTCTTAAGTGACACCGCTGATAAAATCCTTTTCCACACAGATTACAAAAATGCTTTCGTCTGTGATCTCTTTCATTTTCTTCCATCATAGCACTCTTAAACATATCTTGCTCTAGGCAATTAGACATGTGTTCAACCACTAGATTTTCAGTTTCAAAACGCTGGCCACAATTAGGACATCGAAAAGGACAGGTAGAGTGTTTGAATAACTGTTTCTTTTGAATACTGTTTATCTGGAAATGATTGTCCCTAAGATCATCTAACATTTCTACAAACATATCTCTTATTTCAGATTGCTCATCAGGATTCTCTTCCATGTCCATTTTCTCCTCAGCATTTCCTAGTCCATTCATAGTCAGATCTTGGGGCTCTCCACATCGTTGGGCATGTTCCTGAAGCTGTCTACCCTTAACAAGTATTTGTCCACATTTTCCACATGCACAGATATTTTCAATGTGTTTGGCTAAGTAATGAGATGAGAGATCCTCCTCAGTTATTGTGAGTCCACATAGCTCACAGGAGACATTTTCAGTATCCTCTTGGACAGGACTGCTGCTGTTAGGAGGCCTCATGTTTTCTAAACCACTTCTTTCATTAGCATTTATTGACATCCGAGGTTTTAGAGTTTTCCTACCACTTTTTTTAATACTGACATCTTCTTCAACATAGTATCTATAAAACTGTTCTTCAGGTTCATCTTCTAATTCATCATTGTCAGTGGATTCATTACAGTCTTTATCATTAACTTTAATAATGTTAAAGTCTTTCAGTTCATCTGTAGGAATATCTTCTGGCTCCATCTTGATAATGATTCTTTTTCTCTCAGCAGCTCTGCTTTTTTCTTCGCTAGCTAATTCAGACTCCATTGTGCTTTTTCTGCTTCCCGAAGTTGAAGTTGAATCATCAGCAGCAACCTGACTTGTGTCTCCTCTGTATTTGTCTGTCTGTGTAGAAAATGTTTTTGAAGAATCCTTTTCACCAAATTCAGCTTTGATATTATTGTCTTTCCCATCTCTAATGTCTACTATCCTGTGAAACGATCTTGTGTTTTGGTATGAATGTCTGTTAGTACAAGTTAACACATGTTCATCTAGTAACTTCTCACAGCTAAAGCCAAAACCACAACTATCACAGGTGAAACTCCGTCCAAAACGTCTCGAGACACGTTCTTTTGGTGTAGATAATTTGGACACAGAACTTTTTTTACACACATCAAACAGTGGTTCAGGAAAATTCCCTAATGGCAAAGACTCCTCATCAGGCTCTCTATTATGTGGTGTATTCACTGTTGAACTTGGCTCTGCACACCACTTGTTAGTTTCACTGCCATTTCTAGGCCCAGTATCTTCATACATTCTCACCCCAAATATCATTTTGCTGTTCTGTTTGCTAGAAGCAGAAGATGAACATTTTGAACTAGAACAATCTGCGTCCTGTATATCTTCTAAGCAGTCAGGAACATTGTACAGCTGGAGATAGTTCATTGCCACTTTAAACTGCTCAAAACTTGAGGGAGCTGTCATAATTTTCCCTAAATACATAAACTGCAAAATGAGATCAAAACACTCGGCACTAATTTTCATGTTGCTAAGATTCAGTTGTGCAGTACTATGTTGATGGTTCATGAAAAACATTCTAAAATAGGAGCTACAGGCAGCCAGAACTGCTTTGTGTGCTTGAAAGTAAATGTCATCAATTGCAATACAACAGTCACAGAGAAAGCCCCATTCTCTTTGGTTGTTTAGTTGCTGAAGAACGTAGCTGCTGTGGCTGGGCTTTGCCATCTTCTAGAAGAGACCTATTTAAAACAGAAATACAGAGTCAGATGATACCAAAAAAGCACTTGAAGGGAATGATTTTGATTATGATTTGCGACTTGTATGACTTTGCAATCAACAACGAAGTTATGAGTAGTTTTCCATCTGAATGCAGCAAGACTCAAGAATATATACCTGAATCATTTTTCAACTTGAAGATGAAGACACTCAGTCACTTACTGACACTTATTTTGATTCAGAAATACAAAGTTATCAATAGCAAAATTCATTATTTTGGCTACATTAGAATCAAGGGCGGCAGCCCAAAAGGTAGAGCAGTAGATAAAGTATAGATTCTCAAGCATGGGGTCCTGAGTTCAATCCCTGATATGGCATGTGCCAGATTGATGCTCTAGTCTCTCCACCCCTACGCCAACACTCTCAAATAAATCTTAAAAAAAAAAAAAAAAAGACACACCTCAAGGTATAGGAAATTGAAAGAAGGGATGGGAGACAGCTCAGTGAGTAATGCACATGTGTACATGTGTTAGGCCTTGGTTTATTCCGACACTACATAAAACAATAAATAAGTAAATAAAATTGGAAGGAAAAAAAGTGGTTGAAAAGGTCTTGGAAAAAAGTTAAACTGAACATGAATGGTTTGAGTGTAGAGGATTAAAAATTATCTTGAGGGCTGGGGAGATAGCATAATGGTTATGCAAACAGACTCTCATGCCTGAAGCTCCAAGATCCCAGGTTCAATCCCCAGCCCCACCATAAGACAGAGCTGAGCAGTGCTCTGGTCTTCTCTGTCTTTCTCTGTATCACACTCTCTCTCAATAAAATAAATATATATAAAAAATGTAAAATTAGAATTTAAAAAAAGTCTTGGGCAGGGGAGATAACATAATGGTTATGTGAAAGACTTTCAGGCCTGAGCCTCCAACATCCCAAGTTCAATCCCCCACATCACCAGAGGCCAGAGCTGAGTAGTGCTCTGGTAAAAATAAATAAATAATATTGATATTGAGGAATTATTACAAAAAAGTGTAAGCATGGTGAAAGTATCTTAGTGTGTTAAAGAGTCTATCTTTTTTTTTTTAATTTTTAAAAAGATTTTCTTTATTCATGAGAAAGATAGGAGGAGAGAGAAAGAACCAGACATCACTCTGGTACATGTGCTGCCGGGGACTGAACTTGGGACCTCACACTTGAAAGTCCAATGCTTTATCCACTATGCCACCTCCCGGACCACAAGTCTGTATCTTTTAGGACTACATACTGATGTAGTTATAGAGGAAATAATATCTTGTAACTCAAAATAATCCAATGGGATAGCTGTGAGGTAGTATGTTAATGACTACTGAAACTATGGGAGATTTAATTCTATTTGTATGTTTAAAAATTTCCACAGGAGAACGCCTCTGGTTTAAAAAGCTTGAAAATGATACCTAGTAACTGAAATTATACAAAACAAATGTTAATATCTTACTCAAAGAGTGAAAGAAAACAGAGCCAGTAAAACAGCTCATCTGGTATTATGTTGTTCTGTCATGGTGTAACCCAGGTTGCAGCTTGGCCCCCACCACACACTGCACAGAATGAAGCTTTGGTGTTGTGGTGGCATTCTCTCTGCCTCCAGCAAGAAAAAGAAAGAGAAAGGAAGGGAGGGGAAGGCAGGGAAAGAGAGAGAAAGAAAAAGAAAAAAGAGAGGGAGAGGGAAAGAAGAGGAGAGGAGGGGAGGGGCAGAGAGGAGGAGGAGTAGAGAGAGGAAGGTGGAGTAGCTCAGTTGGACAGAGCACTGCTCTGCCACGGGTATAAGTGAGCCTGGCCCCACCAAACTGACAGAAGCGTTGGGTGCTGTGGTCTCTCTCTGCTCTCTATGTACAAGAATAAACAATATAACATAACACTAAATAAAATTTTTTTCAGTGAAAAACTGGGGCAGCAGGATTGCTCACTTGGTAATGTGCCTACTCTGCCATACACTCAATCCAGGTTCAAGCACGGGGCCCCACAGTAGTGGTGAAAACCAGTGCTATGCTCTCCCTCCCTCCCTTTCTCTCTCTCTCCCATTGTGTGTGTGTGTGTGTGTGTGTGTGTGTGTGTGTGTGTGTGTAAGCCATTGGAGAAGAGCACTGAAGCATGTGATAAACTAAAAAGAGTGAGAAGACAATATTCAACTGCCTAAAGGTAGTACAATGGCAGAGAATCAGAACTGCAGGTATGTGGGTCCAGGAAAGATCTGCAAGAGTGATACTCTAGTTTTTTCTCTCTCATTAATATCTATTAAAATAATCTATGCATATAAAAATAGTGCCTCCCCACCTGTTTAATGGTGTGTGTATATATATATATATATATATATATATATATATATATATTTGTCTCCAGGATTATCACTGGGGCTCGGTGGCTGCACTACAAATCCACTGCTCCTGGAGGCCATTTTTTGTTGCCCCTGTTGTTTATTGCTGTTCTTATTACTGTTGTTGCTATCGTTGTTGTTGGATAGGACAGAGAGAAAAACTGAGAGAGGAGGGGAAGACAGAGAGGGGCAGAGAAAGATAAACACCTGCACACCTGCTTCACCGCCTGTGAAGCGACTCCCCCGCAGGTGAGGATCCTTACATTGGTCCGTGCACTTAACTCGCTGCACTACCACCCTGCCCCCAGAGGATATTTTTTTTAATTATAATTTTATTTATTTATTGAACAGAGACAGAAAGAAACTGACAGGGGAGGAGGAGGTGAGAGGGAAAGAGACAGTGAGACATCTTCCGTCCTGCTTCACCACTTGTGATGCCTTTCCCCCTGAAGGTGGGGACCAGGGTTTGAACCCTGGTCCTTGCACACTGTAATGTGTGTGCTTAACCAGGTATGCCACTGCCTGGCCCAAGGATGAAATTTCTAAGTTTTCAATTGTTTTGTAGGACTCAGAGGGAATAATTATCTCAAAAGTCTCTCTATTAATGAGTTTTTCAAAATGAAACAAGTGGGTTGGGGATATAGCATAATTGTTATACAAAACACTCTCATGTCTGAGGCTCTGAGGTCCCAGGTTCAATCTCTAGCACCACTATAAGCCAAAGCTGAGTAGTGTTCCAGTCTCTCTCTCTCTCATTAAAATAAAATGGTTACAAAAGTAGAGGAGGTGGAGGAAGGGGAGGAAGAGGAAGAAGTAAGCTTGTTCAGAGGATAATGAGTGAGTGCTATGTGGAAGTAAAGGAAATACCGCTGTGGATGATGAAAAAGCCACTCTGGATCACAGACCTAGTTCAATCTGGTTCTGCCACTGTTGTCCTCACTGGTCCCAAGTTTCTGAACTGTCAAAGCAGGGACAATTCCTCAAATAATGTATCAAACATGAAGATCCATAGAAGCAGCATATAAAATGTGTAGTGCTTGGCACCTGATAATTATAGAAGTAACAGCAATATAATGGGAATTCATCTGTAAAAATTCAAAAGCTTTAAACAATGACACAGTTTAACAGTTCCCAGAATCCACCTAATTTCAATGAAAGACAGCTTGTTGACCAGTAACCAAAATTAATGCAATTACAAAGAAGATCAGGGCAGGGGTAGATAATATAATAGTTATGTGAAGAGACTCTGATGCCTGAGGCCCCAAAGTCCCAGGTTCAATCCCCTGCACCACCAGAGCTGCTCAGTGCTCTGGGGAGAAAAAAAAAAAAAAAAGAAAGATCAATTTGACAGGTAAGTTTGTAGTTATAGTAGTCAGTTCAGTCAAGCTAGTGAAGACATACATTCTTTTAACATCAAACACTATAAACAAGGGCTTCTATAGCGTTTTAATGCACATTTATTATTTCAGCAAATATTGAGTGCTTTGGGGTATCAGGCACTCTACGAAGTACTGAGAACCAACAATAGCTTAGATATTCTCATTAAAAGGATACAGCATTGAGGAGAATTGTGACTTTTTTCTAAAACAGTGACTTGGATTTACTTATTTTGGTCACCATTGGGGCTTCACCACACTAAGCCAACTTTTTCTCATAGAGAAAATAGAGACAGAGATGGACACCATAACATTGAAGCTTCCTTAAGTGTTGTAGGGGCCAAGCTCAATCTGGGTTGTGCCCAAGACAAACCAAGCATACTAAGAGAGCTTTCTTACTGGCCCTAGTGACATCACTCTACATGTACTCAGTAAAGTGTTCCCTCCATACTGCAATTGAGACAGTTCAGGGCCAGCATGAATATGAATCCGACTATCTGTCTGTCTATATTACTATCTCTCCTTCATAGAACTAGAAACTAAACAAATACTGTGGCTAAAATTAATTCTAATACTATAACTTCTCAGCTGACTTAAAACCAGTTTCATCAGTGTTAAATGCAAATATCCAAGTTCTGAGTAAAGCTGACTTTAGGTAGAGTAACATTTAGTACCAGTTACTTGCACATTGGTGCTAGCAGATTTATTGTTACAACTCATTCAGAAATGCCTTAAGAAGGCTTCATACCAAAACAAACAAAAAACAGGATTAAAAAATCTAAATTCCTGTGAGAATTTAACTTGTTTATAATTCATTCACTTTTAGTAAACAAGAATTTCAGTCTGGGAGTCGGGCAGTAGTGCAGAGGGTTAAGCGCAGGTGGTGCAAAGCACAAGGACTGGCATAAGGATCCCGGTTCGAGCCCCGGCTCCCCACCTGCAGGGGAGTCGCTTTACAAGCGGTGAAGCAGGTCTGCAGGTGTCTGTCTCTCCCCCTCTGTCTTTCCCTCCTCTTTCCATTTCTCTCTGTCCTATCCAACAACAACAACATCAATCATAACTACAACAACAAAACAAGGGCAACAAAAGGGAATAAAAAATAAATATTAAAAAAAAAAGAATTTCATTACAAGTCTCAAAGGAAATTTATTCTCTTTTCAATTTTTACTTGCTATCCTTAATAATGTCATAGTAAAGTATCTTAAGGTAAAAAAACAACTTGCTTAATATTAACAGCTGTTCTTGTTTCTATAAATGAAATCTGTGACTGCTTCTGTTGTGTGACTAGTTGCATCAATGATAGAACAAGTTTATTACAGTGAGAAGTCAAGGCCTAGAGTTGAGAACAGAAACTTCAAATGTGACCAAGTCAAGCATTCTCCTAAGACTAGAAAGACACTCAGTTTGCCTCACTGTTGAGTTTTCCAAGTAATGAAGTTTTCCAGTAAGAAGTAGGGGCTATTTAGGTGATGAAAATTTTTTAGTTTGAAAAGTTTACCAGGGAGCAGAGCCAGGTGGTGGTGCACCTGGTTGAGTGCATGTTACAATGCTCAAGAACTGGGTTCAAGCCCCTGGCCCCCACCTGCAGGGGGAAAACTTTGCAAGTGGTGAATGAAGCAAGTTTGCAGATGCCTCTGTCTCTCTCCTTCTCTATCTCCCCTCCCTTCTCGATTTCTGGCTCTCTGTCAAATAAAGGTAATACAAATCTTTTTAAAAAATATTTTATTTATTAATGAGAAAGGAGGAGAGAGAGAACGAACCAGTCATCACTCTGGTACATGTGTTGCGGTGGATTGAACTCAGGACCTCATGCTTGAGGGTCCAATGCTTTATCCATTACGCCACCTCCCAGACCAGTCAGTGTATTTTCATTCTCTGGTTAAGCATATTTTTCTACTACCAGTTTTTTAAAAAAAAATATTTATTAATGGGAGTCGGGCTGTAGCGCAGCGGGTTAAGCGCAGGTGGCGCAAAGCACAAGGACCGGCATAAGGATCCCGGTTCGAACCCCGGCTCCCCACCTGCAGGGGAGTCGCTTCACAGGTGGTGAAGCAGGTCTGCAGGTGTCTATCTTTCTCTCCTCCTCTCTGTCTTCCCCTCCTCTCTCCATTTCTCTCTGTCCTATCCAACAACGACGACAACAACAATAATAACTACAACAATAAAACAACAAGGGCAACAAAAGGGAATAAAAAAAAAATTAAAAAAAAAATTTATTAATGAGAAAGGAGGAGAGAGAGAAAGAAGCAGACATCACTCTGGTACATGTGCTGCTAGGGACTGAACTCAGGACCTCATGTTTGAGAGTCCAATGCTTTATCCACTGTGCCACCTCCCGGACCACTATAAACCTTCTCTTTAAAATTTACCCTTTCATTTCATTTAAACAGTCATCTAGCACTTTAAATGCTTTATTTTAAATGTCTTTATTTTATTTATTCATAAAAAAGCAAGGAAGACCTACTAAAATATATCTCTACGGTGTTTTTTCACAAGTGACTGACTCTTCTTAGTAAAAGTGGGATTTTTTTCTTACTGTATTCTTGCACTTAATGTTATCCAGTAGATGTGGGTTTCGGTAAATTTCTCACTGACACAGCAGAATTTCAGAAATATTTTTCTTTCATTGCTAAATATCTTATATTGAAAAAAAAGCTTTTTTTTTTTTTTTGCCTCCAGGGTTATCACTGGCGTTCAGTGTCTGTGCTAGGAATCCACTGCTCCTGGAGGCCATTTTTCCATTGTTGTTGGATGGGGCAAAGGGAAATTGAGAGAGGAAGGGAGGAAAGAGAGGGGGAAAGAAAGATAAGACACCTGCAGACCTGCTTCACCAATTGTGAAGCGACCCCCCTGCAGGTGGGAAGCTGAGAGCTCGAAGCGGGATCTGTAAGCCAGTCCTTGCGCTTCGCACTATATGCACTTAACCCGGAGCGCCACCGCCTGTCCCCCTCTCTATTTCATCTCTATCAAAAAAAAGTCAGCCAGGTCTGGCTCCATGGAAAAAAGTCTTGTTGGAAGTAGCTTTTGCCCCAGTCATAGTCAATTATACTTTAAGGGTGCCTTCGTTACAAATCCACTGTTCCTGGCGGCCATTTTTTTTTCCCATTTTAGTCAATAGGACAGAAAAATTGAGAGAGGAGAGGGAGAAAGATAGACACCTGCAAACCTGCTTCCCCAGCAGGTGGGGAGCGGGGGCTGGAGCCCACGTACTTGTGCTTCCTACTATGTGAGCTTAACCGGGTGCGCCACCGCCTGCCCCCTCTCTATTTTATCTCTATCAGAAAAAGTCAGCCAGGAATGGTGAAGCTGAATGAGTTAACACCCCACTCACCTACCCCCTCCAAAAATAGTAATAGTAAGTGAATAAAGAAATATCTTTAGGGATTTTGAAGCGACTATTCCTGGAAAATGAATAATCCACAATTTATTTGTGTCACAGACTTGCATTGCCAAGGTAGACCAGAGGACAATCTGCAGTTTCAACCAGTTTCCAGCAGACTCCATTCTGAATTCAGCCCCCACTCTATGGAATTACTGTGGACCTCAAAAGACAGTTAAGTGTATACACTCATTTCCTCTTCCCTATCTCTATGTCTATATATGGATTTGAGACTTTTTTTTTTAATTGAGGAGGTTATGGCCTTACAGTGCAGTCATTGATATGAATTAATAGTGGGGGCTGGGCAGTGGCGCACTGGATTAAGCACACATATCGCCATGCCCAAGGATCTGGGTACTAGCCAGGAGGACGCTTCCTGAAGAGGTAAAGCAGGTTTGCAGGTGTCTTTCTTTCTCCTACTCTATCTCCCCTCCCCTCTCAATTTCTCTCTGTCCTGTAAAGTAAAACTAAATTAAGAAGAAAAAGAAAATGGCCACCAGGAGCCATGGATTTGTAGCAACAACCCTGGTTGGGGAAGAAAAAAAAAACCTTAAGAGTAAAGTATAAAGTTTAGAAAAAATAAAGTATGAATTGTATTAGAAAGAAGGCTTTAGAAAGAATATAAGATTTCAGTGAAGCCCTGACATATGAATAGGACAGAAAAAAATAGAAGGTAAGGGAAAAGGCATTACAGATAGTTGTATAGATGTATATGTAAATAATTGGGAAAGGTTCTTTGCAGCATAATAAACTCCTCTCTTTCCTTCTTTTGAAATTTCCTTTCTTTTTTCAAAAAAATATTTATTTAATGGACGGTGATGGAGATTTTGAGAGGGAAGGAGGAGACAGGGAGAAAGAGAGACACCTACAGCCCTGCTTCACTGCCCGCCCCCTTGCAGGTGGGGACTAGAGCTTGAATCCATGGAAGAGATGGAAGGAAAGAACTGGCAATTTAATGGAGAAAAAGACGGGTTTGTTTACTTTATCAGACTAGTAGTTAGGAAGAGAGGGTAAATGACAACTGTAATACAATATGAACAGCTAACACTTGTTAAGTCTTACTTTTGTAGGATTGGCCTCCACAGAAATGTTCAGACAGGCCTATTCCAAACTGTCCAGAGCAGGCCTTTTTCCACTATGTTTCATCCTGGTATGTGGAACTAAGGCCAGTTCAGTTCCTATGGACCTCAGGGGAAGTGTTACCATAACATTAAAGAACGCAGATTACCTAGATTTAGGAACAACTCCAGAAATAACCCTGTTATCTGAGAAATCTATCTTAAGGCAGGGCAAGACATCAAGCAGCAAGGTTTTGTCACGAGACCCCTCTCCTCTCCTTGCCAATTCAAGCCCTCCATGTCATTCCTAAACTCAGTATAAAAACACTGGCTTGTTCTGTTTACCTCCAATTTTATAGCCACATAAATTCTCCATACGTATATGATAATATGTATAATAATAAGATATATGTCTTTTTCTCTAACCTACTTGATGTTAGCATTTTGCTAGTTCATCCCCAAAAGAACTAAACATTTATATCTTACATATATGTATTGCATGCATACTTTTATCATTTAACCATACAAAATTCTACAAAGTAGTCCTTGTTTTAAGATTCGTATTCCAAATAAGAAACAGACACAATATATTACAGAACCTTCCTAAATTCACAGTATGATTCTTGGGCCTAAGGATAATGGTCTTGACAGTTTTGCCAACCTCTACAAGTAAGATCACCTCAATAAAATCTTTCCCTAGGGTGACATTTCCATTTCCAGGGTATATAGTCAGTTCTATAAATATAAACTCAATTTTTTGTTTTCTCCCTGAGACCAGTTGTTCCTAAAGACAAAAGGTTTTACTTAAAGCCATTAAATTAGTTTAGAAAGTTCTGATTACAATTGAACTATGTTCCAAAACTTTGTTTTTAGATTACTTTAGAATTTAAAACACATATTCCCATAGAAGCAATGCTATGAAATGGTGTCTCCATTCTATGCTCACATTCTAAAACATTAAAAACCCTCATGTGATTACTGGTCCTAACAGGCTATACCATTACTACAGCATTAGTCCTAACAGAGACTCAGTACAGCAGTGTCTCCCATAGCTTTCAAGGACAGGGATTTAAACTTAATGGCTTTGTATTCCCTGTGCCTAGCGGCTACAGACAGACTATGACCCACATAGTCAACGACTGCCACCTCTCCAGATTCAAAGGAGGTCTCGAAACTTTACATCAGGCTCAACCTGACGCTGTTGACTGGCTACGGAAGAAGGGCAAACGCTAGAAGAAGAAGCACACTCTTCCCACATAGCTGGCACTCGCTGTAATGACAACCCAGGAAGCACACACTAAGATTTGATACACTTATTTTGCTATAAGGAAACCTCTTTAAATTTGCTTTTTCATCTATAAAATAGGGATATCATGTGCCTCACAGGCGTCAGGGCTAACAAATGTTTGTCTTTTCTTTTTTAAGTTTTTAAAAAAATATTTATTTTCCCTTTTGTTACCCTTGTTTTTTATTGTTGCTGTTACTGATGTCGACATTGTTGGGTAAGATAGAGAGAAATGGAGAGAAGAAGGGAAGACAGAGAGGGAGAGAGAAAGATAACACCTACAGACCTGCTTCACTGCTTATGAAACGACTCCCCTGCAGGTAGGGAGCCAGGGGCTTGAACCCGGTTCCTTACACAGGTCCTTGCACTTTGCTCCACAAGCGCTTAATCCGCTGTGCTACCACCCGACACTCCCTCCTCCCTTCCAGGCACCTCTGCATCAATGATGTTTACCTGAAACAGGAATATTCCAATCTGCAGAGGTTGCTTGTACGTACACAAAATGTTATGCCTTTGGAGACTGCTGTTTGGTTAGTATTCTGTCTTTTTGATGGTCAAGTCAACAGATACCACATTTAAAGTGTGTGCAGATCTGCTGCTGCCAACCATAGCTATGAGTTAGGAAATTACAATAGAAAACTCAATGAAATTTAATCTACATAATTTTTCTTTGTGAAGACCAAAAGAAGGGTTCTGAGTAAGACAAGGTTTTAATTCCTATACTTTGTTTTGCCTATTTTAATTGTTAGGAGACAACTGCTTTGCCTTTTTGCTTTAGACCAAGATAATGGTTAAGTGTGGCCAACTAAATAACTTATGAATGCTTTTTTTTCTTGTAATTCAGCAGCCTTATAGGTGTAGGAAATGAATCTGTCCACATAGGTACCAAAAGGAACATAGTGGCTTCTGGAATAGCCGCCTGTCCTCCAGAAGTGGAAAAGCTGCTCAAACAATGCAGGCTGTTCTTTAATTTTTATCTGTTCACCCTAAAGAGGCAACAGAGCATCTTTTGACCACTAGAGGGTGCTATATAAACAGGAGGCTTCTCTCAAACCGCAGATTGACCAGGAAGTCCTTTTTCGCATTTGTATTCTTAGGGCTTACTTTGTGCTGCGATTATTTCAAAGTTCTCACTTTGTGAACTCTGGTTTCACCCAGGCCCCACCCAGAACTCCCTCCTCTATCAACTGTCTCTGCTGGTACCATCATGTGCCAAGCACCCGGGCTAGATGGAAGTCACTTACGATTTTTTTTCTTTTGTAATTTTAAGTCTTACCACTCTTTTTACAAAGTATTTCTCTAATTTATCCCTCTATTTTTCCATCCCAACCTCCCCTGAACTTGTGAGGCCTCTATTACCAAGAGCCTTCTTTACTTGGTCCCTCAAATCCACCCTTCATCATTAGATGATTTTCTAAAATATCAATTGTGAGAGAAAGGGGGGAGAGATGAGATGATGCAGATCGAACTCAGGACCTCATGCATGAGATTCCAATATCCATACACTGTCTCACCTCCCTGGTCGCTCATCAGATGATTTATTCAATATAAAGAACAAAAATGGGGCCATTCAGTCTTCAGCTTAAAACCTTCAGTGGTTTCTCACAGGCTGGAGTACATACTTCTCAGCAGGGCCTACAGAGCCCTAGAACCCACCTATCATGTCTTTTGTTTATCTACTTCCGGCTTCAAACCTCCTTCAAGCAAAGTAGAACTGCTAGCTACTCCCCACCCCCATATGCTTAAAATATTTCTCACCTCCATTTTCTTCTCATGCTGACTCGCCAGTCTGAACCGCCCACCTATCACTTAAGAACCAGTTTATCTCCTTTCCTGAAAGCAATACCTCCTCTCCCAACTTTTAGGTTTTGGTATTATTGTGTACAGCCTTGTTATTTTACACTTATTATACTATTATCATCAGAACAGCAACATAAAGTAGTAAGGTACAGACTAACCAGTCTGCCTGGGTTCAAATTCTGGTTCTGCCAATTAAGAGAAGCTTGTAAGCAGTCTGAGTGACGATCTTAACCAATGTGTGCCTCTATTCTCTCACCTGGAAATGGGGATAATCCTTCCTAACATTTAAAATTATTAATGTAGTGTCTGGCATGGAGTAAGTGCTAAAAAAGAATCATAATTTTTCTATGAATGTAATGGTATCCTCTTCTAGATTACGAGTAACCTGAATGCAAGGGCTTGTGGTTTGTTCATTTCTCTGCAATACAAGGACTCAGTAAATGTTGCTGAATAAGTGGTGAGGCAACTCTACAATAATGGAAGGAATTACCCAGTTTCCACATATTTTAAAATAGTATTGTTTCCAATTTCATGGTGCCAATGTTTTAATTCTTTAAAGAATCCTGACTTCATGCTCTAGAGTACCCTAAAAATTGTGCTCATTCCAAGAAGTTTAATTCCATTTTAAAGTCTTAAAACCTCTTTAATATTAGGGGCCAAGTGGTGGCTCACCTGGTGTTGCCATGCCTAAGAACCAGAGTTCAAGCCCTGAGTCTGGACCAGCAAAGGGGAAAGGGGGAGATTCAAGAGTGGTGGTGAAGTGCTGCAGAAGCCTTTTCTTCTCTATGTCTTGCTCTCTGCCTCCTTATTATAGTGTCTCACCCACTACCAAAAAGAAAAAGGGGAAAAGACAGACAGAGAGACAGACCTGAGAGGTGGTATAGTGGATAAAGTGTTGTAATCTCAAGCATGAGTCAAACCCCAACAGTGCATGTGCTAGAGTGCTGCTCTGGTTATCTCCCTCCTCCTCTCTCTTTCATTCATTCATACATGCATACATACATAATCTTTGTTTTCACCAGAGTACTGCTCAGCTCTGTCTTATGGCGGTGCAGGAGACTGAGCCTGGGACCTCAAGAGGCTCCTCACCTGCGGGTGGGGGGGGGGGGGTCGCTACACAAGCGGTAAAGCAGGTCTGCAGGTGTCTCTCTCTTCCCCTCCTCTCTCAATTTCTCTCTGTCCTATCCAGCAGCAGCAACAACAATAGTAACAGCAACCACAACAATAAAAACAATGATGGAAAAAAGATGGCTGCCAGGAGCAGTGGATTGGTAGTGTAGGCACTGAGCCCCAGTGAATCCTGGAGGCAAAAAAAAAATTACCCCAAGGTTGTCAGGAGAATCAGTTGAATAGTATATGGGAAATTGCACTGTAATATTTTGACCACTGTATAAAAGTTACCAAGATTGAAATCTTTCTCACACACATACACACACACACACATACACACCACACAGGATAAGCAAACCTAAACTCCACCCACTTCAACACTTATTCATTAAAAAATAGATCAAATGTCAACTAAATGTCAGGCAACTGTTGGAGGCTCAGGAGATACAGTAGAGTCTAATGGCAAAGCAGGGGGAGCACAAAGTTCTAGTCTGCCATGAACGAGGCACACGTGGCATCTCAGTTTGGATGATACTGTGCGGGCAGTAGTAGAAGCACAAAAGGGGTGGGGCAGAGGCCTCTTCCTGGGGTCAGAAAGAACTTTCCATAGAATTTCCCTCTGGACACTGAAAAGATTCCAAGCAAAGGGAATGTGTGGAAGGCTTTTGCTGTGTTAGATGGAAGGAGGGGGAATCTTAAACGGATTTTTCTTTTGTTACCAGGATTATTAGTGGGACTGGGTACCTGCACAACTCCCAATTTTTCTGGTGCACTTCCCCCTCACCTTTTTTTTAATTCCCTTTTGTTGCCCTTGTTGTTTTATTGTTGTTGTTATTGGATAGGACAGAGAGAAATGGAGAGAGGAGGGGAAGACAGATAAAGAGGATAAGGAGAAAGAAAGATAAGACACCTGCAGACCTGCTTCACCGCCTGTGAAGTGACTCCCCTGCTGGTGGGGAGCTGGGGGCTCGAACCAGGATCCTTAAACTGGTCCTTGCACTTTGCACCACCTGCACTTAACCCGTTGCGCTACTGCCAGACTGCTGGTTTCCATTTTTATAAGCCAGACAACACTCTGGCAATGACTATAAGCTCTAGTGTCCCCAACAGAATTAGTGCTCCAATCTCATGTTAATTCATATTGTAGGCTGCCCCTTCTGTCTCTTCTTTGTGGGATTTTACCAATCCTGGGCCACTTTCCCATTCAAAGAGAGAGAGAGAGACAAGAGAGAGACAGACACCACAGCACTAGAGCTCTCCCAGGTGCCCAGACTCAAAACCTGGGTTATGCCCATGGCAAAGTAAGCACCCTGCCCAGTGAGTTACTCCTCTGGCCCTGCAATCCCTCTCCTTTTCCATCTGCTGACTACCACTACCCGACAGTATTAGCCCTACCTCTAGTACTGAAGATTTAAAGTGGGGGTGGGGCTCTTCAGATGTTACATGTGCATATTACATACAAAACCAAACAGAAAACCTGGTTGGTGAGTTAATTATTTGATTTTTCCAACTTAGTTTTGAAAATTATTTTAAACACTCACATTCCTAGCACCTTCAAATAACTAATGTTGTGATTAAACTTCTAGTAGTCTTCATGGTTAGCAGACCCACTCTTTCATTACTGTAAATTATTAAACTTCTTACAAATGTGAGTTTTGTTTTGTTAATGAGTTTGGCTATCAAGGAACCCATCAGAGGCTAGACACTAACATTAAACCACGAATGAGTACAAGCCCACCAAGGTACTGTAAGTACTTCATAAGGACAAATCTACAATAGCAGCCTGGTTATATTTAAACTCTCACATCTGTTACTTAATCACAGAATTTTAAACCAGCCCTGTACATAACATTCCCCTTTCCTTTATCTAATCAATTCTCACCAAACCTGAGTAGTGAAGAAGTAACTCGAGTCTACAAATCATCATAGGTCCTACTTAAGCAGGGTGAAGGTTACACAGCAGCATAGTTATGATCCAATGTTGCCTTCTCTCCTTTTAGGCAAGGAGTTGACTCTTAAAACATTGATTAACTCTGGGGAGTGGGAGTCAGAATGACTTTCACTTTTTATATTTTATGTACTTAAGTACATGTTGAATTTTTACAGAGCACATGACTTATTTCCATTTTGAGAAAAAAAAACATGAATTTTAGCACACATAAAAATATACTTCCATGTGGTCTGGGAGATGGCACAGTGGCTAAGGCAATCCGTGACAGCACATGTACCAAAGTGACGCCTGGTTCCTCCTATCTTTCTCATTAGTAAATAAAGCCTTAAAAAAAAAAACATATTTTATAAGAAATACAAGCACAAGAAGAAAGAAAAAAGTATAGCAAGGCCAATGTGAGACAGATGTTTTTGAAACATATCTCAATTTTGGGAGTAGTGGAGGAGAGAGAAAACAATAGATTAGTGGCCCAGGTGGTGGCACAGTGAATAAAGCACTGGACTCTCAAGATGAGGTCCTGAGTTTAGTCCCCAGCAGCACATGTACCAGAGTGCTATCTTGTTCTGTCTCCTATCTCTCTCATTAATTAATAAATAAATAAAATCTTTTTTTAAAAAGTTACACTAAAAAAATAGATTGTAGCCTGAAAGAAAAAATATGTGCATGAGTGCACATATTACAGTGCGCAAGGACTCAGGTTAGAGCCCCTGGTCCCCACCTGCAGGGGAGAAAGCTTCATGAGTGGTGAAGTAGGGCTGCAGGTGTCTCCCCATTTCTCTCCCTCTCTATCACCCCATATCCTCTCAGTTTCTGTCTGTGTCTATCCAATAAATAAATAAAGATAATTAAAAAAAAAAAAGGAGAAAAAATATGTGCAAATTTTCCTGCAATTTTGTCCCAGATGGTTCCCTTCCCCTTTGGCCAGAAAGTAGCAATGACAGTAATGGTTTAACACTTTTCCTGGCTGGAGATAACCTGAAACCAGGCCTCACATTAGATTGGAAATGGTGGGTGCTGCAAGGAACAGAGATATCTTTAAAAGGTATTTGGAGGGGGCTGGACAGTAGGGCACTAGGTTAAGTGCAAATGGCCTGAAGCCCAAGGATGGGAGTAAGGACCCGGGTTGGAGTCCCCCAGCTCCCCACTTGCAGGGGGGTTGTTTCACAAGCCGTGAAAAATGGCCTCCAGTAGGAGTGGATTTGTAGGTAGTGCAGGCACCAAGCCCCAGAGATAACCCTGGAGGCCAAAAAAAAGTGTTTTGAAATGTGCTTTTCTCCAGAGCCAGAGCATGGCAAAAGAGGAACAGAAGGAAACTGAACAAAAATTGTGCAGTGGGAAAGAGGAATCAAAGGTCAAATTCAAGTGGTTTCTCTCTCCTCTGATAAATGATGGAGTAGATCCCGGTCGCCACCACAGTAAGCCATCATATGGGGAGGAAAGAATTCTAGAAAGATTGCTCAACTTGAGTACATTTTTTTTAAAGTATTTATTTATTTATTTATTTATTTATGAGAAACATAGAAGGAGAGAGAAAGAGCCAGACATCACGCTGGTACATGTGCTGCCGGGGACTGAACTGAGGACCTTGAGAGTCTGATGCTTTGTTCACTGTACCACCTCTCGGACCACGAGTACATTTTTTTATACCATGAAAATGTGGTCACAATGAAGAAATACCACTTTTAAAATTAGTATACTAATTGAAGGGTCTGAAAGAATTCAGGTTGTCTTTAACATTCATAAAGCAGTTCACCTCCATAATGCTTCACTTTTCTGTTTAAGTTAAGGAAGTCCCCATCTAGTTCCCAAAATTAAACCATTCAGTTATGTACTGAGACTATATTAAATAACCAGCAAATGATTCAAATATTCCAAGGGTTTGAGGGGCAGGGGTAGATAGTATAATGGTTATGCAAAGAAACTCTCATGCCTGAGGCTCTAAAGTCCCAGGTTCAATCCCCTGTACCACCATCAGCCACAGTAGTCTGGTAAAAATAAGTAAAAGGGCAGGGCCCAGGAGATAGCATATGGTTATGGAAAAAGCCTTTCAAGTCTGAGACCTTCAAGGTCTCAGGTTCATTCCCCAGCACCACTATAAGCCAGAGCTGAGCACCGTGCTCTGGTTAAAAACAACAAATGGAAAAGGTCATTATTGCTTTGAAGTTTATCTTAACTGACTACTTCCCCAAATCTCCTCCAGAGTATCTTGAGCTGAAACTAATTCTATCAGTAACTCCCTACCAAAAGCCTGGGATCACAGCTTGTATTTGAGTAACAGAAAAAAAAAAAAAACTGTTCCTGGAATAGTTTTCCAGCTGTTTAGAAATACACTTAGGCCAATATATAATTTGCAATATATAACTCACATTGAAGTTCGATTTACGATTATTACCATACACAAATGCCCTACTGTCCCCCACAAAGTATCAAGGGCTTTTATCAACCTCCCCCTGACGTTCCCAATTTGGAAACTGTCACGTCAACTTTCATAGCGTGCAGCCGCATTGCTAAGGTAGAAAAGGAAACTGACTTGGCTGAGTTCAGACCCTAGCAGTTATGGGTAACGACTCTAGATCTACCCTCCAGCCCATTTACCGAACACTAACAAAACTAAGTGCTCAACCGCAGGAAGCGAATGCACTTCTTTTTGCCCCAAGAAACATCTTTTCCACTGAAAATTCTCAAACCCATGACATGACTTCTTTTTTTTTTTTTTAAATGAACAACAACAACAACAACAACAAAAAAGTGTTTTCCGGCAGGAGAGGCTGGGAAAAGCGTGGCAAGAATGCTCTGCTCTTACGCCTCCACCCTCGGAGCGCGCCCAAGTCTGCGGCCTCGGGCTCCGGGACACTTCCCCCCCTCCCAGCGCCCAGGAGTCGCAGCTGTGAGTTGAGAGAAGCGGGCTCTGGACACGTCAATCAACTGGGTCCTCCCGCCTCCCGTCTACACCTCCCCTCCCCCCCTCAAAAAAAAAATAGAAAAGGGGGAAAGAAGGCAACTAATTCGTGAACTAGTCCCCGTCGGGGCTTCGCCTCCAAGCCGGGGAGGCCGTTCGTTCCGGACCGGGCGCGCCAGCGGGCGGCGGGATCGCGCAGACGGCCCGACAGCCGCCCGTCGCCGGGTCCTCGCAGCGCGCCCGCCGCGCTCCGGCTCCCCGCACGGGTCGGCCCTGCACCCTGCCAGGCCCGGTGGCCCGCCGCCGTCTGGCCAGGGCCAAAGTTGCGCAAATAGCCTCACAACTGGCAAATACTCACCGGCCGCAGCTGGAACCGGGGCTGCGGAGGTTTTAGGGAGTTTAAGGCAAATCCACCGCGGGAAAGGCGGGCGGAGGCGAAGGGGCCGCGAGCTGCAGTGGCGGCGGCGCTCGGGCTGGGCTGCGCGGAGAGGTTCTGGCTCTGCCAGGGACTGTGCTGCAACAAAGGACTTCCGCTGCCGCACAGCCGCGCCTGCCGCACCGCACTGAGCCGGCCCCGCTTACGCGGCGACTCCGGGTCTGCCCACCAGTTCGCTGCGGCGTCCGCCAGCCTTCCCCTCCCTCTCGCCCGCCCACCCACTCCGCCGCTGGCTGCTAGGGGCACCCGCGGTCGCCTGTTTGTTGCAACAAGTTTCTGCGTCGGGCTCCGAGGAGGCTGGCGCAACCCGCACCGCGGGGGCCGACGCGGAGGCGGCGGCTTGACCACCCCTCTCGCCCCTCTCCCGAGGGCGGCCTTGAGACCTCCTCCTCCTGTTTGCACAGCTGGATAGGACTGGGCTCCTCTCCACTCCCCAAGGACAGGATGCTGCTTCCGCGCTCCGTCCAGATGTCAGACCCCCTGCCCCGAGGGGCTCGGCTGGGCCCTCCCTCGCAGCACGCCCCCGGCAGTGTGGGGGCGCCCGTACCCTCGCCGCGTCCCAGTGCCCTCAGGGTCGCCCATTTCCCGCGCTCACCCCCACCCCCGCCGTTCCTGGGCCTCTTCGTCTCGAGTCTCTTCCCTCGCCATGCCCCACCCGGACGCCCCCGAAGCAGCCTCCCAGGCCCCGCACCTTCAACTCTCCCCGCGAACACGCGGGCGTGGGCTTCCCCACCCCCACCCCTGAGCTGAGAGGGTGCCCGTGCTTTTGCACCGCCTGGGGAAAGTCCCCGGGTCACGCGGTTGTGTGTGGGGGAGCTTGTGACGCTCAAGCCGGTCTCCACGTTTCCGCCCACAGTCACGACCGAAAACTGGTGGAGGCGCCCCGAGCCGCGGGCCGACCTCCGCCCTGCCACAGGCGCCGGCGGGCGCGCACGTACGCACGCGGGCACGCACACTCCGGCCTCCGCGCCCCTGGCTCCCCGGCTACCAAGCGCACAGTCACGTGGCCCCCGGGCTGGTTGGCGCGGGAAACCGCGCGAGAGCGGGCTTCACAGTGCGTGAGCCGGCGCCGCCGCGTGACGTGCACAACGCGGGAGACGCCCCTCCCGCACGGAGGATCCGCCAGCTGCCGCGGCGGCGTCTGGGTAAGCGACGCGGCCCAGCCCCTGTGGGCTGCTCCGGGCTCAGTCCCTCCCGCCGCGAGCCGCCCAGGGCGGTGGCCTGTAGCTGCGGCGCTCTCGGAATCGATGCAAGTAGCTGGGGAGGGTGTGGTTTCTGGTCCGTTTGCGAAGTCAGTCGGGGTATAGGAGTGAGAGGGCAACCGCGAGTCAGCGCCAGGCCGAGGACCCTCCCAGAACCACTTTTGCGGGGTCCTGACGCAGACGCGGGCGGCTCGCGGGCGCTCGCAGGGGCGTGGAGCCGGGCGGGGTGTGACCCCGAGCGGGAAGCCCCGACCTGCCTGCTACGTCCGGAGGCGAAGGTGCCGACCCTTCTGGCTGGCGAGGGGGCGGGTCTCCAGGTGCCCGATGTGAGGCCACTGTCATCTTCCATCCTCACCCCCATTGTGGTTACTTCGTTACTAGGGTAGGAACCCCCCCCCCCCATAATTCTTTCTTTCTTTCCTTTTTTGTTATCTTTATTTATTGATTGCATAGAGACAGAAGTCGAGAGTGAAGGGGGAGCGAGGGACACCTGCAGCCCTGCTACACCACTCGTGAAGCTTTCCGCCTGCAAGTGGGGGCCGGGGGCTTGAACCCTGGTGTTTGCGCATTGTAACTCTTGCGCTCAACCAGGTGCACCACTACCCGCTCCCTGGAATTTTATTCATTTATTTATTTTTCTTCCCCGCAGTACTACACAACTCTGGTTTATGGTGGTGCTGGGGGTTGACCTTGGGACCTCAGTGCAAGTCTTACGCAGTTTCCTCTGCCTTGAAAAGGTTCAAGTCTTTGGCAAAGCTACTCAATTTTTACTTATTATTATTTACCAGAGTATTGATCAGCTCTGGCTCATGGTGGTGCGGGGGAATTGAACCTAGGACTTCAGAGCCTCAGGCATGATATTCTCTTTGCATAACCACTATGCCATCTACCCCCCCCCCCCCCATTTTGTTAAGTGTGTAAAGTACACTGTGGAGTCTTATCTGGAAGGACAGCTTTTAGAAAACCCAGTGCATCCCTCTCATTTCACAGTCGAGAACACCATGCCTAACTTGATTAAGGTCTCCACCTCCTGAGTAGCCAAACTCAGGGCTCCACGTGCTCTGGTTGTTGAACTCCCCACCACTCCAGGACCTCAGTGCTAGCTTGACCGACTTCTCTTGTAGAGTTTATTTACCAGAGATGACTATACTTGACTTGATTCAGCTTATTAACTGATGCCTTTTTGTTTGTTTAGGAAAGAAAAAGAAAAAACCAGAGCATCACTCTGGAACATAATGCCAGGGACTGAACTCTGAACTTTAGGCTGAATCTAAACACTTTCTCCACTGCACCATCCTCTGGATATAAATACTCCCCCCCTTCTCCCTTTTCTTTTTTTTTTTTTAATAATTTTTTTAAATCTTTATTTATTGGATCAGGACAGCCAGAAATCAAGAGGGAAGGGGTTGATAGGGAGAGAGACAGAGAGACACCTGCAGCACTGCTTCACCACTTGCAAAGCTTTCTCCCTGCAGCTGGGGACCAGGGGCTCGAACCTGCATCCTTGTACGTTCTAATATATGCGCTCAACCAGGTGCGCTACCACTCGGCCCCCTCCCTTTTCTTTTTAAGGAGTGGTGTTTGCACTAGTTTCTGGGTGGATATATTGCTTTTGATATAATTTGGAGCTCAAATCCCATCCCCACAAGATTCCTATCGTTCTCTGTAAGAATAACCAATACTGGCAACATTCACTGCTATCTTAGGTTAAAGCATTAAAATCCTTCTTGCCAGTCTAGATTTTTTCATTATTTATTAATTTATTATATGTGAGAGAGTTTTGCATGAGGTGGAGAGAGAGAGAGAGAGAGATGCCAGCAGTATCAAGGACCTAACTGGGAACCTCAGGCCTGAAAGACTGATGCTCTCCTACTTGAACTATTTCTCTGGTTGCAGCAATCTGTATATTTAATTAACGCCTGGCAGATGGCACAATGGATAGTGTTGGGCACTAAAGCACGAGGTCCTAAGTTTGATCCTTGGCATTACATGTGCCAGAGTAATGCTCTGGTTCTCTCTTATTAACAAATCTTTTGTTTGTTTGTTTGTTTTTTAAAAAAAGGCCCCATGGTGGCGCACCTGCTTGAGCGCACATGTTAAAATGCTCCAGGAAAAAAAAATGCAGCAGGACCTGGGTTCTAGCCCCCAGTCCCCAATTGCAAGGGGAAAGCTTTGCAAGTGGTGAAGCAGTGTTGCAGGTGTCTCTCTTGTCTCTCTCTCTCTCTCTCTCTTTCTTCCTCTCTATTGCCCCTTTCCCTCTTGATTTCTGGCTGTCTCTAGCCAATAAGTAAATAAAGGTAATAAAAAATATTTAAAAAAAATAAATTATTAACACATTATTATGCATCATCTAATTAGGAAGCAACACTAGATAGGATAGGATGTGGACTTGATGGGTTTTGATGACTAGGGAGATAATCAGAAAGCAGTGGAATCTCACAAGGATAGTCAGCAAGTAGAGGAGAGGGACCTTACTGACTTCTTACAACTTTTTTTTTTTTTTTAAACAGATCAGTACTTAGCTCTGGCTGATGGTAGTGGCAGGATATGGTGGTGCTTGGGGCCTCTAGTGTCTCAAAACCTTTTGCACAACTTTATGCTATCTCCCTAGCCCTATAATACCTATCTTTTTATCCTGCCAGAATTTGTAGGTGGAGAAGATGAATTTCTCTCAGATGTGGTCACTGTTAGTGTTCAGTACCTAAATGTAGATGAGTTGAATTTGTACTAAAAAGGAGGTTTCGTTGTCTTCACATTACAAATGAGGAAACACTCAGACTTAACTGACTTCCGTGATGCTGTCATTTGCAGTAGAATTCAAACCCAGATCACTTATCTCCCAAGTTCAGTCAGTGCTCTTTGTTGGATCTTGCTACCACTGGAAGCCAGGAAGGGAATGAGAGAATCACAGCCTGTGGCTGATTTATTGGCGCCTGTGGTTGCCCAGAGAGGCCAAGCAGGACTTTCAGCTGCTCTCTGTGCCTTAGAAAGCAGAGCTGTGAGCTTCCACCCTCTCTCCTGAGGGGAATTCAAAGGAGCCAGGCTGTCTAGCTGGGGAGGAGGGACCCAAGTGCCTTGGCCATAAAATATCCTGATGAGGGCTCTGCTGGGAAGTATTACATAATGCCCTCCCCACCACTGAACCAAAGTGATTTATATGCTATGGTAAATAGGTGGTGCTTGATCATCTTGTTAAAAACATGTCCACTTGAGTACTGATAGAGCCAGAAAGAGGTTGTATGGGAGGCAGATATTCAATATCACATCACAGAATTTGTTTTTCCTTAAAACCAATAGGTGTGCTCTTATTTTGATAAATTTAGAGAGTATGCCTATATCATCTGTGCCCCATTTAATTTTATTCCAAATGACGTAGCTTTTTTAGTCTTTTGAGAGAATGAATACTAAGGAAATACTGATCCCGTTTATAGTTAACAACTTTGGAGTCAAACTTAGATATTTTGATAACTACTTTATATTAATGGCTGGTTGTGTATCCTGTGCATAGGCTTTTCTTCACCCGTAAAATAAGGATTAAAATGATTAAAAGAGATAATGTTCCTAGAGCACTTACCACAAGGCCTTCCATGTAGTAAAGCTATTTATATATTTATTTTTATTTTTTAATTTTTTTCCCTTTTGCCCTTGTTGTTTATCGTTGTCATTGTTGTTATTGCTGTCGTTGTCATTGGATAGGACAGAGAAATCGAGAGAGGAGGGAAGACAGAGAAAGATAGACACTTGCAGACCTGCTTCACTGCTCGTGAAGCGACCTCCCTGCAGGTGGGGAGCCAGGGGCTTGAACCAGGATCCTGATGCTGGTCCTGCACTTTCCGCCATGTGCGCTTAACCCACTGCACCACCACCCAGCTCCCTTATTTATTTAGTTTCCAGGGTTATCACTGGGGCTCAGTGCCTGCACTACGAATCCACTGCTCCTGGAGGCCAATTTTCCCATTTTGTTGCCCTTGTTGTAGTTGTCATTGTTGTCAAGCTGTTGCTGGGTAGGACAGAGAGAAGTCGAGAGAGGATGAGAGAAAGATAGACACCTGCAGACCTGCTCCACTGCTTGCGAAGTGACCCCTCTTCAGGTGGAGAGCTGGGGGCTCGAACTGGCATCCTTACGCCAGGCCTTGTGCTTTATGCCTTGTGTACTTAACCTGCTGTGCTACCACCCAGCCCCCCCCCTTATTTATTTATTTTTATGTTTTCCACCACAAGGATCATTGCTGGAGCTTGATGCTTTGCATGGTGAATCCAGTGCTCTCAACAGACATACTTTTTTCTTCCATCCTATTTTTTTCCCCTTTATTGGGGGATCAATGTTCTACATTCAACAGCAAATACAGTAGTCTGTACATGCACAACATTTCTTAGACTTCCACACAACGGCACAACCTCCACTAGGTCCTCTGCCATCCCCCTCCAATAGTATAGCTATTGACATTAGAATAGTAATATTCCCTCTAAGACGGGAAAGATAGTGATACTTGAATTTGCTTGGAACGAGGAAAATGAATCAAATATCAGTTTCAGAATTACTGTGTGAGTTTATTTATATTTCTGCTATCTCTTTGTTAGCAGAAATTCTTTTAACGTTAACTAAAGAGTATTTTGTGAAACTAGTTATTTTTCAAATTTACTTCTTCCCTACTACTACTCTTAAATTATCTGACTTTTTCCTTTCAAAAACCCTAGGCATTTTGAGCTGAGTTTTTCCTTATCTCATGTATTTGTGAAAACTTGTGTATTAAAGGTAGTAAATATTGACTTACTCAAATTGAGAAGTTATAATCATTCTTCACTGTACTTTATTCTAGGTCAGTGCTAGCATTGTCATTTTGTGGCTTTTTCCCATCCTTTGAATATCTTGTTTGTCTTCTCATAAATGATTTTTTGAATAGACTAAGAGTTTTTTTTTTCTCCTCCACAGGGTTCTGATTTTTTGAAATTTAGTTGTATTTCTTTATTTTTAGAACTGCTAGCAGTTTTCTCTCACCAGTGTTACCATTCTTATTTACCTGGTGTTGCTGGCTTCCTCGGGCAGCCTACATGTTATTTAGATGGATATATATGTATAAATATACACACATAAATATATATATATATATATATATTTTTTTTTTTTTTTCTTCCTCTAGTGTTATCGCTGGGGCTTGGTGCCTGCATTATGAATCCACTACTCTGGGTGGCCATCTTTTTTCCATCGTTTCTGTTGTGGTGGTTGCTGTTATTGTTGCTGCTGCTGGATAGGACAGAGAGAAGGGGAAGATAGAGAGGGAGAGAGAAAGATAAATACCTGCAGACCTGCTTTACCGCTTGTAAAGCGACTCCACTGCAGGTGTGTGTGTGTGGGGGGCTTGAACAGGGGACTTGAATTGGGATCCTTGCGCCAGTCCTTGCGCTTCGTACTATGTGCTCCTAACCTGTTGTGCTATGGCCCAGTCTCCCAAGATGTATTGATAATAGCTGGTTATGTGTGTCTATGGCAGGCGTCCCTGATCTAACGTTTCCCAGTTCTGTTAAAGATTTCTAGAGCATAATTGCTCATCCTGTGTCATCTACCACTTACTCTGTTCTCTAACATCCTCAGGGATTTTTATAGATAGATGCATAGAATTACTTCAACTTTACCTCAATATTTTTAGACTTGAAATCTTCATATCTTAGATATTAAGAATATCATATTATGGGAGTCGGGTGGGTAGCACAGCGGGTTAAGCGCAGGTGGCTCAAAGCACAAGGACTGGCGTAAGGATCCTGGTTCAAGCCCCCGGCTCCCCACCTGCAGGGGAGTCACTTTACAAGCGGTGAAGCAGTTCTGCAGGTGTCTATCTTTCTCTCCTCCTCTCTCTGCCCTATCCAACTACAACAATAAAAATTTTTTAAATTAAAAAAAAAGAAAATATGGGGGCTGGTGAAATAGCTCAACTTGGAAAGTGCAGGTTTTAGCCTGGCCCTCACCTCATTGAAGATGCTTTGGTGATGCAGTCTTTCTTTCTCTCTGACTCTCTTTATATGTAAAAAAAATTAAAATAAAAATAGACTATTAAAAATGCATGATGAGGGAAATAGCATAATGGTTGTCATGCTAGAGGGAGGTTCCATAGTCCCAGATTCAGTCCTCTACACCAACATAAGCCAGAGCTGAGCTGTGCTCTGGTTAAAAACTAAATAAATGGGGGTGGAGCTGTAGCGGGTTAAGCGCACGTGGCGCAAAGCGCAAGGACCGGCTCCCCACCTGCAGAGGTGTCGCTTCACAGGCAGTGAAGCGACAGCTCTGCAGGTGTCTATCTTTCTCTCCCCCCTCTGTCTTCTCTTCCTCTCTCCATTTCTCTCTGTCCTACCCAACAGCGAAGGACATCAACAACAACAGTGATAACCACAGCAAGGCTACAACAAGGGCAACAAAAGGGGGGGCGGGCGGAATGGCCTCCAGGAGCAGTGGATTCATGGTCAGGCATTGAGCCCCAGCAGTAACCCTGGATGCAAAAAAAAAAAAAACTAAATAAACAAAAGAAACTTGTATAATGAAATATCAGAGTAAACACCTTTCCCAATTACTTTTTTTAAAATATTTTTTTATATTTATTTTTATTTATTTATTCCCTTTTGTTGCCCTTGTTGTTTTATTGTTGTAGTTATTATTGTTGTCATTGTTGTTGGATAGGACAGAGAGAAATGGAGAGGGGAGGGGGAAGACAGAGAGAGGGAGAGAAAGATAGACACCTGCAGACCTGTTTCACCGCTTTTGAAGCGACGCCCCTGCAGGTGGGGAGCCGGGGCTTGAACCAGGATCCTTATGCGGGTCCTTGTGCTTAGCGCCACCTGCGCTTAACCCGCTGCGCTACAGCCCGACTTCCCCTAATTACTTTTTTTAAAAAGAAGTCTAAGTGTGTTTGTTTCTACTCTACCCTCAATTCCCATCTTAATTGTTTGTGAGAGCTTTTGTTTCTTACTCTGGCTAATTTTTTAATTTAAAGTTACAATGGGGGGGGGCAGTCAGTGGCATACGCAGTAGAACTCACAGGTTACAGTGCGCTGGGACCCAGGTTCAAGCCCCCAGTCTCCACCTGCGGGGAGGAAGCTCTGTGTGCAACATAGTGCTGCTGCTGTCTCTTTCCTAGTCTCCCCTTCCCTCTCAATTTCCCTCTGTCTGAATCAAAATAAACAAATGTTAAAAATGAATATATTAAAAAAGCTAAAATCACATCTATAGCTGCTGATTCCTGTTCTTTTAATAAAACTGGTTTAACTTCCACATGTTGAGCACTTACTGTGCTGTCCTTTTTCTCTGTGACACTGAAGTGTGAAATACTCTTTCAAGTTCTTCTGATGCAGTGGTGCTTCAATGAGGTGTCATATTAGAATCACCTAAGGAACTTTTTTGTTAAGGCTCTGTGCATTATCCTCAAATTCTTTTTATTTTTTAAATTTTATTTTTATTTGTTTTTTCATTATGAGTAGAGGTCTGTTTAGCTCTGACTCATGGTAGTGCTGGGGGATTGAACCTGGGACTTCAGAGTCTTAGGGATGAACATCTTAACTAGAGTAGAGGAAGATAGCGTAATGCCTGAGACCAAAGTTCAGTCCCTCACACCCGCACAACCATAAGCCGGAGATGTGCAATTCTGGTGGCTGGGTTGAGGGAATAGTCTCAGTCATTATGCTACTCCCCTTCCCCCCACTCCCTGGTCCCCTGAAGTTCTGTAGTTGGGTTTGGATTTGTCTGAAGTAGATCTCAGATTATCAGTACGACTCTACATGAAAGGCCTCTTATAATACAGTCACCACAGCGTCCACAATTCCAGGATACAGTGATTTCTGCAAACATTTTTCTTAAGTTATAAAATGAGCACTTACACAACCATGTGAAAGCTCCCTTAAAAAGTTAAGGAGTGGGAGTCGGTGGTAGCACAGCAGGTTAAGCGCACATAGTGCAAAGCGCAAGGACCGGCTTAAGGATCCCGGTTCGAGCCTCCGGCTTCCCATCTGTAGGGAAGTTGCTTCACAGGTGGTAAAGCAGGTCTGTAGGTGTCTATCTTTCTCTCCCCCTCTGTCTTCCCCTCCTCTCTCCGTTTCTCTCTTCCTATCTAACAACGACGACATCAAGAACAGCAACAATAAAAAAAAGGGCAACAAAAGGGAAAATAAATATTTAAAAAAATGTTGAGTGGCCCAGGAAGTGGCAGAGGAGAGAAAGCATTGAACCCTCATATATGATGTCATTAGTTCTATCCCTGGCATCATATATGCCTGAATGATACTATGGTGTTCCCCCCTCCCCCCGAATAAATAAATACTTTTTTTTTAACTTAAGACATTGTATGTACTATTGTATTTTATTTCTCACACATCAATAAGTCTTTGGGGAAAAATGATTAAAGGACTGGGGACAGAGAGATACTTAAGTGGGCAAGACACCTGCCTTGCCCTATGTATCTCCTAGGGTTCAAACCCCAGTACCAGATGGGAAGTGCTGTGGTAATTTCTCTCTCTTCGTATCTGTCTATCTGCATGGATAAAGAGAACCAAAGAGATTACTGTGTGAAGCCCAGGCTCCACAAAAAATAATAATGGAGTCGGGATGTAGCTCAGTGGTATAGGACATGCTCCATATGTGTAAGATCTTGGGCTTGATCTCTGGCCTAAAAATAAGTCAGACTGGTAAAATACTGGTAAAGTAGCACTTGAAAAATCTGCTACTTTGCTATGTGCATGGTCCCAGGGTTGAGCCTGACTCCTACTTTATTGAAGGAACCTTTCATGCTGTGGTCTCTCACTCTGCCTGTCTTTATCTGGAAGAAAAAAATAATCATACTACAAAGTATTTTATATTGTGGCATTTAGAGTATTTCTACTTTTACCTTTGTATTTATAGCCATGAGTATCTCCAAGACAAAACAAAACAAGAAATCTGTATACATTCCTTTGTTAATGTTCCTGTTTGTGTATTAGTGATAATAGTAAAGTTATAGTGGGGCTGGGCACAGTGGGTTAAGCACACATGACGCAAAATGCAAGGACTGGCATAAAGATCCTGGTTTGAGCACCCAGCTCCCCACCTGCAGGGGAGGTCACTTCACAGGAGGTGAAGCAGGTCTGCAGGTGTCTTATCTTTCTTTCCCCCTCTCTGTCTTCCCCTCCTTTCTTGATTTCTCTCTGTCCTATCCAACAATAATGACATCAATAATAATAACTACAACAATGATAAAACAACCAGGGCAACAAAAGAGGAAGAAATAGCCTCCAGGAACAGTGGATTCGTAGTGCAGGCACTGAGCCCCAGCGATAACCCAGAAGGAAAAAAAAAAAGTTATATAGTGGTAGGAGCCACACACACAAAAATATGAGTTTCCCACAAAAACATGTTTATAATTTTTCTCTCTCCCTCAAATCCCCTCCATTGCTTTCTCTTTCTTCCTTTGATGGGGCAAATAGAAACTGAAAAGGAAAGGGGAGATAGGGAGGAAGAGAAACCTGCAGCACTGCTTCACAGCTCATGAAGTTTTCCCCCTTCTGCAGCTGGGGACTGGGGGCCTTGAACCTGTGTCCTTGTGTGTAGTAATGTGTGCTCAAACGGGTTCTACCACCCAGCATTTCTTTTTTCCATTTTTTTTTTCTACTAAGAACACTTACAGCTTGAGAGGATGAAGAGCTGTGTATTCCAGGATATTTTTCTGGTCACTACAGATCTGAGAGTCCAGGCAAACTGAAAAATAGTTTTTATTTAAATAAAAAATATTTAAAAATTAATATTAATCTATCTTTGAATCAAGCCAATATAGATACTGGTGTAAAGCTGTTTTATCAGGGCAGCGATCGCGCACTAGGTTTAGTGTACATAGTACGAAGCTCAAGGACCTGTGCAAGGATCCAGGTTTGAGCCTCCGGGTTTGAGCCTCCGGCTTCCCACCTGCAGGGAGATTGCTTCGCAGGTGCTAAAGCTCTTTCTCCCTGTCTTACCCTCTCCTTTCAACTTCTCTCTGTCATAAGCCCCCCCCCAAAAAAAAAAAAAAAAGGAAAAAAGAAAGCCACAAGAGCAGTGGATTTGTAGTACAGGCACAGAGCCCCAGCAGTTACCCTGGAGGCAAGGGAAAAAAAGCTGTTTTAGCTTGAGATAATTCAGAGTTACTGGAGTGTAGTAAGCAAGGTGTTATTTCTTTTTATTTATTTATTCCCTTTTGTTGCCCTTGTTTTATTGTTGTAGTTATTATTGTTGTTGTTGTTGGATAGGACAGAGAGAAATGGAGAGAGGAGGGGAAGACAGAGAGGGGGAGAGAAAAATAGGCACCTGCAGACCTGCTTCACTGCCTGTGAAGCGACTCCCCTGCAGGTGGGAGCCAGGGCTCGAACCAGGATCCTTACGCTGGTCCTTGTGCTTTGCGCCACCTAAGCTTAACCCGCTGCGCTACAGCCCGACTCCCAACAAGGTGTTTTTTCTTGTTTCTTTTGCCATCGTGGTTCCTTTGGGTTAGTGCCTACATGACTTCACCACCATTTCCAGTTACCGTTTTCCCCCTTTTGTCTTTTCTTTCTACTTTTAAATATTTAACTATTTTGGATAGAGAAGGTATGAGGGAGGGAGAGACAGAAGAAACACCTGAAGCACAGCTCCACTACTCATGATACCGCCACCTTGCATATGAGGACCATGAGCTTGAACCAGGGTCCTCACCCTCACCCATGGTAGTGTTCACTCTACCAGGTACACCACTCGATGCACCACCACCCAGCCCCCATAAGCAAGGTGGCGACCACAGCGCTGAAACTTCAGTGCACTGGGGGCCGAGCTCAGACCTGAGCTGCGCACATAGCAAAGCAGTGAATTATCCAGGTCAGCTATTTCACCAGCATTCTCTCTTTTTCACTTATTGGGGGGGGGGGGGGCGCGTCGTGAAGGTTGAGGAAGAGGCTGACTGCTTCTAGTGTCCGGCTTATGGTGGTGCTGGGGATTGAACCTGGGACCTTTGGTTTCTCATGCATGGAAGATGTTGCACATAACCACTACACTATCTCTCCTGGTCCACGTTCTTCTTTTTTTTTTTTTTTCTTTTTTGGTCCAGAGCACTGCTCAGCTTGTTTGTGAAGGTGTTTGGGAGGGATTGAACCTGGGACATCTTGTGCCTCAGGTGTGAAGGTCTGTATGTAAAACCTCTGTGCTACCTCCTCAGCCTTGTAGTTTCTTTTATTTTTTAAAAAAACTATTACTGCTTTTCTAGGTATTTAATTTATTTTAAGGGGAGAGACATAGAACAATAATTTGAAAGACCCTCATGTCTGAGGCACTAATGGTCCCAGGTTCAAACATTAATATTATGAGACTCAGGTTTGAGTCCTTACCCCCCCCCCCCCCATATCTACAAGGGATATGCTTCATGAGCAGTGAAGCAGATCTGCAGGTGTCTGTCCTTCTCTCTCCCTCTTTATCTCCCCCTCCTATCTCAGTTTCTCTCTGTCATAATAACATAGAAAGGAGAAAAAATATATATGGCCACCAGGAGCAGTGGACTTGTAGTGCTGGCACTGAACCCTAGCAGTCACCCTGCTGACAATAAATAAATAAATAAATAAATAAATAAATAAATAACTTTTTGATGAACCAGCTCTATTCACCAGAGGTAAAGTCTACATTGTCTTAAAATATCAAGTCTATTTTACAAGTAACTTTGTATATGTAACTTGTGGGTTTACTTAATAGAAGCCTGGGACCTAATCCAGAAACTCAAGATGGAGTCATAGCATTTAGAATATTTTTAGAGACCGAGAAACATCACTCCACCATTTATGGAATATCACGGTTTTGTCCATGATGCTTCCATGTGGTATTAGGAAACAAACCCAAGACTTCACACACAGAAGGTATGTACTCTATCTCTGAGCCACCTCCTGAGATCTATAACTTATGTTTTAAAAAACATTTACATATTTTATTTTATAGAGACAGAAATCGAGATGGAAAGAGACTCCTGCAACACTGCTTCACCACTTGAGAAGCTTTCCCCATGTAGATGGGGGCTGGGGCTTGAACCTAGGTTCTTTTTTTATTATTATTATTATTATTATTATTTATTTATTCTCCCTTTTGTTGCCCTTGTTTTTTATTGTTGTAGTTTTTGTTGTTATTGATGTTGTTGTTGTTGGATAGGACAGAGAGAAATGGAGAGAGGAGGGGGAGAGAAAGATAGACACCTGCAGACCCACTTCACCGCCTGTGAAGCGACCCTCCTGCAGGTGGGGAGCCAGGGGCTCAAACTGTGATCCTTTTTCCTGTCCTTGCGCTTCACACCACCTGTGCTTAACCCGCTGCGCTACTGCCTGATTCCCTAAACCTAGGTTCTTGTGCACTCAGTGAGGTGCACCACCATCCAGCCCGTAATATATATTTTTTAAAACAGACCTGAGCTTGTTTGTTTTGCCTCCAGCGTTATTGCTGGGACTCGGTGCACTACAAATCCACTGCTTCTGGAGGATTTATTTTTCCCCTTCTGTTGCCTTTGTTTATCGTTGTTGTTGTTATTGCTGTCATCGTTGGATAGGACAGAGAGAAATTGAGAGAGATAGGGAAGACAGAGAGGGGGAGAGCAAGATAGACACCTACAGACCTGCTTCACTGCTCATGAAGTGACCCCCCTGCAGGTGG